>NC_068953.1:24314263-24617294 GCF_026419915.1 Harpia harpyja
GCTGCAGCCTCTCTGCTGGAAGCAGAAGCAAGAAGGGGGAGAAAATTTGTCTCCAGGCTTAGCTGGGAGGATGCAGCCAAGCCCTGGTTGCAGGATGCGGTCTCCCAGCAAAGCCCCATTTGGGGGATAGGGTCCCCAAACGAAGCCCCAGTTGCAGGAGAGGGTCCCCCAGCCAAGCCCCAGCTGCAGGAGGGGATCTCACCCTTAGCTAGCGGGGCAAAAGGGCAGGAGCCATCCCTACATCCCACCTGCAAGGACCCTGTAAAGTGCAGTGCTGCGGTCCCAGCACCAATGTGGGGCAGGGGAGCCCTCCTGGCTGCCTCCTGAGTTTCAGGACATGGAGAGGGGGGTGTGAGGTCAGAGCAGGAACGGGCAGGGGTGGGCAGGGCGCAGGCTGGGCGGCGGGGAAGAGCAGCCCCGTCCTTCCTTGCCGGGCGGCTACTCGTCACAGCCCAGCAGCTCCACGCGCAGGGTGATGCGGTTGTGCCAGGCCACGGGCAGGATGCGGACAAAGCGGGCATAGAAGGGCACGTCGAACACGTTCTTCTTATGTGAGTAGTTGTCACTGTTACCTTGGAAGATCTAAGAGGGGAAAGGTGGGTGTCAGCACCGCCAGGATCTCCCCACCACCATCCCATCCCATCCCACCCCACAGCGGCATCCCCAAGCCCTGGGAGGTCGCTGCCCACCTTGCCCTTCCCCACACACCTTGGTGCTGTTTGTCTGGCCATCCCGGTAGAGGGTCCAGGATGTGCCGTTGTCACTGTAGGCCACCTTGTAGGCTGCCACATATTGGATGTGCCCGAAGTCACGGGCTCCTTGTGTGATGATGCCCGTCACCTTCTTCTGGTCCCGGAGGTCAATCTGGCATGGAGACAAGGCTCGTCAAGGCTCCTCGCAGGAGCAGTGCTCCCACTCCAGAGCATCCTGCATGTCCTGGAGGCAGCTGGGACGTGCTGGCCCTCGGGGGTCAAGAATGGAGAAAACACCGCTTGACCCCACCTCAATGCCAGAGCGACTAATAAAACACTACTGTGAAATATTTGACCCTTTAACACTCGCATTATCCCTTGAAGCAACCCAAAGCAGGACACAAACCCCCACCATCTCAGCTCCCTTCCCCACTGCTGCCACCTCGACATTTTTTGCTGAAAAGGTCAATGTGGGAATGACAGCAAAAAATCTCAATTCAAAAAAAATAAAGGATTCCCGGAGGAAATGCATTTCCACTGGAAAGTGATTCTGGCTGAGAAAATATGCAGTTCAGCGCAGTCTGACATTTGGATTGTGAGATGGTTTCTATTCTCTTTACTCTGCCACACTGTGCTACTGCTGCTGGCAGGGTACAGGGTAAACCAGAAAATGAGCTGAGAGTCTCCTTAATTTAGTTTCTATTTTATGCTTGTCGAGGGCAGTACTAGCTATATGTATAAATGTATATGTGTATATATATGAGTATACATGCCAATCTATATACACGTACACAAACAGGGAGCCAGCAGTGCGACAGCTCAAGTCAGAGTGTCATCCCAACCCCATCAGCAGACATCTTGATAAGCTGGTTTATTTAGGGCCGTGAAGCAGCTGCTTTTAATCATTTCCCAAATAAAAAGCAGGACAAATATCTAAACTGCTTTGTCCTATTATGTCATGAAATCATGTGAAAAGTACAAAAACAGGGGAGGAAAGGAAACTGAGAAGGAAATTTCAAAACTACTTGTTCCCATTCCAGACTGGGAAGAGAAAAGCAAACCTGATTTTTTCCTGCAAAACAGAAACACGGTGTTCTGGGCAGCTGGAGGGTCATGGGACGGTCACCCCAGGCTGGGATGGCGCTTTCCCAAGGGGTGATGGAGAACTGGGGTGCTGTGGGCTCAGTGCACTCCACAAGAAGGTCTGCAGAGATGGCACCACCCTGTCCCTATGGGCGCTGATGTTTCTGACCCAGAGCTCCAGCATCGCTGATAAAACTGGTGGCTGCAGCCCTATCCTGACCTGCCCCCGCGATCCCAGCTCGGAGAGAGCACCGCCGGGCTGCGTGCCCCACAGCAAGGCTCCAGCCACACCGTCCCCGTAGCTCTGCCCGGCCTCTCTCGCCGTGCCCACCCTGCTTCCACCCACCCCAGCACAGAAGGTGGCCCCAGGCACAGGAGGTGGCCCCAGACACAGTCGGAGGAGCTGGGGAGGACAAATGAGGTTACAGAGGGAGGGCACCGAGACCCACCTGCAGCCACTCAGACTGGCCGTCGTGGAGTGCTGTCCAGGCGTTGGTTTTGCCCGTCTTGTCCAGGCGAGCGTAATGGGGGTGCCAGGTAAAGGCATCGATGCCCCAGGTCTTGAAGACACTGGAGGCTGTGATCTGCTGGTCGGAGATCAGGCGGGATTTCATGCCCAGAGGCTCCGAGCAACCTGCCGTGTTGAAATACACTGTAACACAACGGTTTATACAGGCAGTGAAAAGGAAAGAGTCCACGGCACTGCCGCAAGAAAAATCCCGCAGCCCCGGCAGGCACCATCCCCACGTTCCCACATCTCCACTGCCCGGAGTGGCAGGCAGGGCCAGGCAGGGAAACACTCAGCAGATGTGCAGGGTCGCAGCCAGCTTGCCTTTTCCCGGGATTTTTAGTTCCCAGCTATTCCCTGGCTTACAGTGCCTCCTGCTGCAGGGACACACAGACATCCCTGCGGCACAGCCCAGCCCTGGAATACAGACAGCTTCGGCAGGAGGCGGAGGAGGATGCTTTCACGGGTGAAGAGAGAAATGCAAAGACATCCCCAGCCGAAAGCACAGCTGGCACCACACCCACGCAGCAGCAGGACAGCACCCAAGCCCCCACGGCACCCCACTCACACCCTGGCACACGGGTCCCACTCGGCTGCCGGGAACATGCTGCAGAGCAGGAATGCAGGAGGCACAGGGAAAGGGCTCATGCTAATCACCCCTCAGGTTTCCCAGAGGACTTTGATCCTCCAGTGCTTTTCAAGCTCTCCGGAAGGAAAAGGAAGGAAAAGCAGCTGGTTTGCAGCTTAGGCAGGGAGGGGACATAATAAAAAGCCCTGGCTTGGGAAGGCGTTAGCAGCCTGAGAATGCAGCTTGAGCCTAGCTGAGCTGGTGGGATTAATGGCTTGTGCTCCCCAAAAGCACCCGTGGGTATTTCCAGGCATCATGTAGCCAGCGTGAGGAAAAACAAGCGCTGACAAATCCCCGGTCCCAGGGGATCAGAACCAGTACGAGGGGCAATGCTCTGCCCCATGTCACCCCCCCACCCTGCTGTCCCTGGGGAAGGGAGAGCCACCAACATTTACCGTTCATCTCGCAGCCAATAAGTTCAAAGCGCAGCGTGCAGGCGCGGCGGCACATCACAGGGTAGATGCGGATGAACTGGGCAGTGATGGGAGGGTTGAACATGTTGGTCTGCATGGTGCCATAGTCCATGTTCCCCTGGAAAACCTGCAATGGGGAGCAGGGCTGAGTGCCCCAGCTGTCCCGCAGCCTCGTGCATGAAATCCCTTGCCCAGCAGACAGACCCCAGCACTGCCAACGGCAAGACTGGGGGAAGCTGGGCTCTGCTTTTGTGCCCTGCAGCAGTGCATGACCTTGCAGCAGCCTCAAGACTCTCAACAGAGCTTTACAACACCCCGTGCTCCATCCTCGTCCCAAGGAGCCACACATGCAGCAAGACCGGCTCCCTCCCGCTATGGCAACATTCCTCAAATTGCGACAAGCAGAGAGGTGGCTCGCTTCTTTCTTTTTAATGCAATAAATAGTCAGGTCATGTTTTCATGCATTTTTTCCACCGCTGCAGAAACAAGAGAAACTTTTCTTTTTTTTAAAGCAAGGCAGAAACTCCCAGCCATTCCCTGGATGCTCAAAAAACAACCAGGAGACACTTGCCATAAAAAAACAGAGTGGAGAGTGCTGCAATCAATGAGTATTCCTGCTCTGAGAGTGAGACATGCTGTTGGCTCATGCTTGGTGCAGACACAGCACCGAGCCGTGTAAGCCGTTCACTACCACTTCCAGACCATGCCCAGTTCCCACAATGTATCAGTGATAAAGACGTTATCTGAATGACCTAAATAAGTCAGCGCTGCTTCTTTCGTTATGATTATGGTCAATTAAACAGAGCCAGAGAGCATTGCTTGGCACTGGAACCGCCTATGCCGTCTTGCTGCAAGGACAGTTCCCAACGTGGCTTTGACCTAGATCAAAAGCACTTTCCCAAACACGGGGACAGTTTGGGCTGCAGCTCACAGCCCCCTCAGCACCCGCAGCACTGCTGGGTGGGGGGAGCCAGCACGGCCCCCGCTTGGAGCATCGCAACCCACCTTGTCCGCGTCCTGCTTCTCGTCCTTGCAGAAGGTGAACTCCCGCCCATCCAGGCTGTAGGCAACTTTGTAGGCGCGGACGTACTCCTGATGGCCCACACGGCGAGCGCCTTGTGTGATGATCCCGCTCAGCCGCATCTTCCGCAGCAGGTTGGCCTGGGGGGAAGAGGAGAGCATGAGTACGGATGGGGTGCACAGCTCCTGTGCCCAGTGGCACTGCTGAGCCTGGGTGGGAGGGTGGGCTCACGCTCAGCATCAGGACCAGTAAAGGGGCTGCCCGGAGCACTGTGACTTCCTTGGGATGAAAGTCCTCCATCCCTCCAGCCTCGCATCTGGGGGTGGGCAGAGAAAGGGGGATTGCCATCCTAGGTCCCGATCTGCCCCCTCAGGGACCTTGCCTTCTCCAGGTATGTCACAGGATGCCCCTGGGTGGCACCTCACTGCAGCAGTTTAGCCCTGCCATTGCCACCAGAAGCAGAGAAATCCCACAAGAGCAGCCCAGCAAGACAAGCCATGGCTACTAGGGCTGCCCGCTACACCGGTGGTCCTGGTCCTGCCACTGGTACCTGGATCCAGGGATTCTTGTCGTAGTTGCTGGAGGTCCAGGCGTTGACGATGCCATTGTTGTTGAGGCGGGCGAGCTCCGGCCCCCAGCGCTGGAGGCCAAGGAAGCCATAGTAGACAGAGGATGCAGAGAGCTGGGCGTCAGAGATGGCTCCTCCTTCCATGCCCAGGAGAACGGCACAGCCTGGGGGCAGTGGGGACATCAGCACCAAAGAGAGATGGTGACCAGGGAGCAACACCAGGGGGTCATTTGCCTCTTGTCTGGGGACAGGGCAGGAGATGGAGACCAGCACTAGGATCTGCCTGTCCCTCAGGTGTTCCCCCCCTCTCCAGCCTTCAGCCAAAACCACACCATCCATCAGTCCCTCTCACAGCACGGAGGTCTGAAGGGGGAAAGGGCTGCTCTGGGGCCCCCCGAGAGAGGAGATGGCATTTTCCCAGGGATGCTCCCTCCATCAGGACCAGGCTTGCTGGCACCAAGGGCAGACGGCACACAGCCACCCACGGCTGCCCTCCAGATCCCCTAAACCAGCTGGTGAGATCTCTCCTGGGCATGCTGGTGATGAGGAACAGGGCAGTGGAGAACAGGGAGGGAAGGGATTTCTGTACAGTTGGTGCCAGGGACTTACGGACGTGGCAGGTCTTCCCCAGGAACGGAGAAGGACACTTGCAGGCGTAGTCACCATCTAGGTCTAGGCAGGTGCCTCCGTTTTTACAAGGCTGGGAATAGCACTCATTCTTGTCTAGAAGACAGAGTGGGGAGCTCAGGAGGTGACCCCAAAGCCAGTCCCGGGGAGGAGACGCCTCATTCAGTGCAGCAGTAAGAGGGGAGAGGCATCCCCTGAGCAAGGACCACGGCAACGTTCCTGCTGATATGGTGGCATGGGTTAAAGCTCTCACCCAAGGAGCCACCTAAGCCTTGTCCCCCCTGACTGCAGCCACACGGGTGCATTGGGACACAGCCACGGCAAGGATGGGAGCTTGTGTGGAGCAGGCTGAGCCTCCAGGCACCCCTTGTCCCATTACTTGAGGCACTGTGTTCCCTCCAGAAATGCAGAGCAAGGCTCAGATGCTGCCATGTCCCCGCGCCACAGTCCTTCCCTCCACCCTGCAAGGCCCAAACCAGCCCATGGCCCCCGACAGAGCCCAGTGCCTGGTGCAGCCACAGCTGCAAACACCCGCGGTTGTCCCCCCCACTGCTGCCTAGGGGGTCCCCAAGCCTTTAGCAGCAAAGCAGCCTCCCCCAACCCCCCCACCCCACTGTACTCACTGTTCTGGCAAAGCACCCCGTCATACCCCGTGGGGCACTTGCAGATGTAGTCGGTGAAGACGTCCCCCCGGTTTGGGACCAGATGGCACTCGCCGTTGTTGTGGCAAGGATTGGGGTGGCAGGGGCCTGGGGAAGGGGAAGAATGGCTGTAATATGGGCACAGGTGGAAAAGAAGAGCATCTAGCGCGCTGTCGCTCCCTGAAGACGACGCATTCCCCCCAAGTGATGGACGTCACTGCATCCCTGCTTGGATCTCCACTCTACGTGCCCATCAGCATGGCTGGACCCCAGGACCAGACCCCAGGGCCAGTGGTGCAGGGCCACGACGAGGGCACGCTGCCACGCTGCAAGGCTCCTGGCCTTCATGGAGCACCCATGAGGGGGTCAGCCCCTCACCTTTCTCCGTCTCATTGCAGTCAATCCCAATGTAGCCCTCGGGGCAGATGCAGAAGAAGGGGGTCTCATTAATCCCAGTCAGGCAGGTGCCCCCATTCTGACAGTGGTTCACGTCACAGAAGTCACCTAGAAGCAAAGCCACGTGTCACTGCAAGCCATCCCTAAGGAGGGCATCCACCAGAGCCCCGCGGATGCACACAGAGGCATCCCGGCTCGACAGCAGGAACTGCTCCTCTGTGGATGCCGCGGGGAGGGGAGCACCTGGCCGGGACCGGCTGCTGGATCCTGCACTGGACCACTGGCATTCAAGAGCGATGGTTGAGACCAGGAGCATGAGAGGGTGGCCAGGACCTGCCTTGCCCTGGCACATTAAAAAGGGGGTTTAACAGAGCCTGCAAGTCAAACTGAAGCCAGGGGAAACCCAGGTTTTTGGTGCATCAAATGTTTCTGCCGTTCAGCTGGGAAGTGGGGGTGGCGAGGCTGGGGCTCGCTCGGGCAGGAGCAGGACAGGATTGTTTATTCAAGGGAATGGAGCTGGTCCCATTGCTGGGCTTTGCTAATGAAAGTTAGTACTCTTAAGACCAAAAAAAAAAAAAATCATTGTAGGGGGAGCCCACATGCCTTGGTTCTCAGGTCCTGGAAACATGCAAGGAGGAAGCACAGAGTCCATCCCTGCACGATGCCTGCCAGACCCCCACCACTCTCCAAGCAGCTCCCACGAGGCAGCCCCAGCCCACAGGCAGGCTCCCCAGGGACCTAGTGAGGCTGCACCATCTTCCCTGCCTGTTCATCCACCTCCAGCATCTCCCATGGTATTGGGTTTACGTGGCGAGATGGTGGTGGCAGGGGGCTGCAAGGGTGGCTTCTGCAAGAAGACACCAGGAGCTGCCCCCATGTTGGAGAAAGCCAGTCCCAGCCAACTCCAAAACAGACCCACTGCTGCCCAAAGCTGAGCCCAACACTCATGTTGCCTCTGTGATAACGTAAGTAAGATAAGGTAAAAAATGCTGTGCAGCAGCTGTGGGAGAGGAGTGAGAAAAATGTGAGAGAAACAGCCCTGCAGACACCCTGGGCAGAGAATAAGGAGCGGGAGGAGGTGCTCCGGGAGCCAAAGCAGAGATTCCCTGGCAGCCCATGGTGAATACCACAGAGAAGCAGGTTGTACCCCTGCAAACCCTGGAGGACCACACCAGAGCAGATATCCATGCTGCAGCCCATGGAGGACTCCACACCAGAGCAGTCTGTTCCTGATGGGCTGTACCCCATGGAAAGGACCCACACTGGAGCTTTTTCATCTTCTTTTCTCCCCCATCCTGCTGAGGAGGGGGAGTGACGGAGCAGCTGGGTGGGCACCTGGCAACCAGCTGAGGTCAACCCACCATACCCATCAACCTTCTGCTGCCCATTGCAGTGCTGAATCAGATTGCAAGAGCCAGGCTGAAATTCTTCCCACACTCAATTTATTCTGCCCCAAGAGCTGCAAGATGGCAACACTCTCCATAACCCTAGACCAGATTCCCACAGATCTGGCTGAAAGCCTCAATAACTCCTCGCCAAGCACTGGGACAGCACATCCCTTGATGCCAGGCTCTTCTCTGCCACACTGCAGGAGTCTGAGCAAGGGCTCAACTCAGGTGGAGACCCAGGAATAACCCCCCACTACCTGCATGCCCTGGAGACAGTGGAATTTAATGAGCTGTGGGCTCGCTGCCTGGACCCACACCAAACAGCACGGCTCTCATTAGCCTAAGCTACTACTCAGAGAGCTCCTACTCATTAGTCTTTTAATAGCAGGGCTCCTTTGAGTTAATCCTACTCTTCCTGACACTACACATCTGTAGAGTACACACTGGTGGCAGACAGGCCAGCGTTATGTGAAGGTTTCCGAAAAGATGCTGTAGCTCCCTTAGCCCAGCCTCAGGAGGCAGAAAAACTTGGGCACCAGTTCAAGTTGCTGCCTGCGTTGCCCAGCCTGTTCTGCATGACCTCATGCTCTATCAATGTGCTGCCATGAGCTACAGCATGGGAGGAGAGAGCTCGTGCTGATACGTGGGGACGCCTTTGCCCCACACCCCTCCGCAGGTCTCGGACACATCCAGCTGCCCCATCCCAAGGATCTCTCCCAGCAGCCGGCCAAGGCCCTGTGGACAGAGCTGCTTCTGTTCAGCAGCAGGAGCCGGCTGCTTCCCCAGGCACGGAGCACCAACGAACGTGTGCTTCCCAGCATCCGCGCTGCCTCCAACGCAGGAGTTTCTGGGGTGGGACACAGCAGCAAAGGAGCAAGGGCTCCTCCGAGGATCAGGACAGGAGGGGTCCCAGTTTTATACTTTAATATACAGCCAAGTAATGGAACTCCCTTTTATCCCCTCCCAGGAACAATCCCTTACGTGGTGGGTCCCGCTAGCCAGCCCCCTGCCTAGCAGCGAGGCACACGGGTCACATTTTCCACTGTGGCAAGTAGTTTTGGATGCTCCTATTTTTCGGCTGTATCAGGCCTGGTTTTGGAGCAGTTCAGCATCTCCATCCTCCCCACATACATTTTTCTCCGGTCAGGGACAGAGCTGTCACGGGCTGGACAGTCAGGAACCAAGGCAACAAAGATCAGCCACCGCTTTTGGAAATGTTTGCTTATATGAACCCACAGGCTGGCTGGAAGACAAAAATAACATCCTCCAAAAATTGGGACGGCTCATCCCAGCGGGGCTGGGGGAGGTCAGGTCAAGCCTGTCTCGCGAGGGCTAAATGGGCACCTCTGCCCGGGGAAAGCAAGCACAAACGGGGCCTTCCTCACAGCACACCTTCCTGCTGCCCTTCGTCCCCAGGCCCCAGATCCTGCGCTTGGGCTTTGCTCCCCTTTTCCCTGGTCTCCCCCATCCCTTTTAGAGTCAACCACCCAGGCACGACCCACAGGGTCATGGTGGAGCTGCTTCTCCCCGGGATTCCCCTGGCCAGGCCCGCCAAGCGCGCTGTGCCAGCCCGTCCCAGGGAAGCTGTTTACATTGCAGGCACGGTTATCTAAGCCTGAAAGCATGGGCCAGCCCGGCGGAGCTATTCCCGGCTCGGGAGCAAGGACGGGACCTGAGCTCCTCTGCTCCTGCAGCGGCAGCCCTGGGGGCTGCGCACCCTCTCACTCGCCACCCCTGCACCCCGCAGCCCGCAGCCCGGACCCTCGCACCCTGCACCCCAGATCCTCTCGCTCTGCACCCCGCACCCCGGATCCCCTGCACCCTGGGCTCCCGTGCACCCCGGATCCCCTGCACACCGGAGCCCTGCACCCTCCTCGATCCCCGGCGCTCTGGATCCCTTGCACTCCGGATCCCCAGCACCCCGGACAGCCCTGCACCCTCCTCGATCCCCGGCGCTCTGGATCCCTTGCACTCCGGATCCCCAGCACCCCGGATCCCCTGCACTCCGGATCCCCAGCACCCCGGGCCCCCTGGCACCCCGGATCCCCTTCATCCCGGATCCCCGTAACCCGGGGCTTCCCTGGCACCCGTGATCCCCGGCTCCCCGGCACCCCTGATCCCCTGCACCCCGGCCCCCTGGTACACCGGCACCCCTGGCACTCACCGGCCACGAACAGCAGCAGCGAGAGCCCCACCGCCAGGCAGAGCAGGCCCCCCCACAGCCTCGCCATCCTCATGCTGCGTCCCGAGCCGTGCCGCGGAGCCGTGCCGCGGAACCGCGCCGAGCCGAGCCGCGCCGAGCCGCACCGCTCCGCACCGCTCCGCACCGCTCCGCCGCGGGGCTCGGGGCGGGGAGTGACTCAGCCCGCCCCGGCGCGGCCCCACGTGCTCCGCCGCCCGCCCCCGGGGCGGGGACCGGGCCCGCCGCGCCGGGCAGGGGGTGACCCGCGGGTCGCCCCTCCTCTCCCCCCCCTTCCCCGGAGATCCCCCGCCGGGGAGCGGGAGGGGGCTGCGGGCCGGGGAGGCGGGGGGTGCGGGCAGCAAGAGGGGTGCAGGCGGCAGGGAGGGGGGTGCAGGCAGCAAGGGGAGCACCCCGGCCAGCCGGGGTGCGGGGTGCAGGCAGGCGGCGGGAGGGCGAGCGGCAGGCTTGGGAGACTGGCCTCGTAGCCAAAGGGGCTTAATTAGCGGCCCCGAAGCGAGCGCCACCACGGCCCACTGATGATGTTCCGGGTGCCGGGGGTGCGCCGGCTCGCCCCACGCCAGACTTTTGCCCTCGGGTGCCCGCCCGCTGGGGACTTCCCGAGCCTGGCGGTGCCCATGGCTCCCGGCCCTGGCTGGCAGGCAGAGGAGTGCAGGGCTGGAGCGGGATGCACTGGGGGCTGCCAGCACTTGGCAGGAGGAAGAGCTGTTTTGCAGCACAAACCCCACTTTTTTCTCCCAGGGTGGAGTGAAAGGTGGAGAGGGCTTCCCCTCCACCGGGACAGGGCATGCATGAGTGCCCTCCACCACCCTTGGCACCCAGCATGCCAGCAGCACAGGGTTTTCACAAGCTCCTCCTAACCAGCATCAAGGAAAACTGCTTGCAGCCAGGTCAGGTGTGCGTGGTAAAGGGATTGGGGGGGTCAACAGCTCTCTGCCCAAAGCACCATGGCATAGGTCTGTTGGTTCAGCCACAAACAAGCTCCTCTTTGAGCTGTGCCTGGCCGCCAAGGGCTGGAAAAGCCCAGCCGTGCTCTCGAGAGGAGCTGGTGCCATGTGGGGAGCTCTGCCCTGGAAGGCAGAAACCATTGGGCTAAAGCATATTCAGCTAAATTCATATTCAGCAGCAAACGCTTTGGAAAAGAGAACTGCACAGTATAGGAATGCTGGATCATTTGACCCCGCACTGGAAATCTACTCCAAGCCTTCCTCCTAAACATCAAGCTGATTTTATCTCTTCTTGCAAAACCCTCCATTTCAGCACTAACTAACCCACTTCAAATACTTTGGCTCTTCATATTTACATGTTGACTCTGCTGGAGTGTTGCTACATTTCTGGCTTTGGCAATGCGGCCACCTCAGCCAGCAGCAAGCCAGGCAGCCCAGCTGCGTGCTGTGCACTTTGACCAGTGTTTCCACCTCCTTTTCCACCTCCACTCCAGTGTCCAGCTAATGCTCTTCTCGGATGCAGTCAACCAGTGCCCATGAGATCACCCAGACTGGGAGCGAAACCCCAGGGACAGACCCGCTGGCAGGTCCAGCTGTCCCGGTGTGCCGGCAATTTGGCTGTTGGTAGCGTTGCCGGAGCACCAGGGCGTGAGGAACACAGGAAGCTGGACACATATTTCCACCCAGACCCACCACGCTCACTGGTGGTGTTTCCTTCAATTAATAGTGATACAAAGGAAACTCCAGGCAGAATTTAACTAACTCCAGCGTAGGGAGAAACAGCGGCTGGAAAGGAGGGAGACACAGTACTTGCTTTCGAATAACCCTTCAACCTCAAGCTAATTACTGCTGTGGTGTTCAGAGGAAAACAAGGCCAGGAGCAGGAAGAGCACAGGGCAAGATTCCCAGGCCTGTGCACAAGCAACTAGGACAAGGGTGTTTGTTCAGCCTCTTGAGGGGCTACTGCCTGGATCAGTCTCAGAGAGGATGCAAGACCCAGAGGGAGCTGCAGAAAAATCATCAGCCTCTCTAAAAACAGAAAGCAAAATGTTTTCCTTCTGTCCCCAGGGGCATGAATGCCGATGTCCCGAGGAACATGCATGGGAAAGGACATTAAAAAGCGAGCAGTGGAGGCCAGGCGGAGCTATTCTCTCCATAGGGACAGCGCTTCCTGGAGGCACCGGTGGCTCTTTGAATGGACACCTGCGATGGAGCAGGGGATCCCAATGAGAAATCGGGGTTGGGAAGAGCCCCGCTGTCCTAGCTGGAAGAGGGAAGCTCTGGCTATGAGAGACAGAGAAGGGAGAGAAGCAACCTGTCAAGGACAGGGAAGCAGCCAGGAATGGAGACAGCCCCCACAGGCGAACACCACACCCCCGGTTCATATAGCCGCCAAGTTTTCGCAAGGGATGGCTCTACTTGAAAGAGTTGGGTAGGTCGAAGGTCAGGCATAATTTCACTCCCTTCTGCAAGGACTACTTAGGCCTTGTTATAGCAGGATTTACTACTGGTTTGGTTTCTTCTGCATGGAGATCTGCCAGGCTTTGCTGTGCCGTAACCCTTTCTGAGCTGTGCAGATAGCCGATATCCTGGTTCCCGTAGCTGGGCTAATAAAGAGGAAAATAGGTAATGGGGCTGTATGTTTCTCTGACGCAATCCTCTGTATTTCCAGGCTTATACAAAGGTGTTTTCCTGTGAATAAGGGAGGCAAACAATACACAGCCTGCCCCTTGCTCAAGCATAAAGCCCTCTTTCTCCATAAAACTGGCCGGGGTGCATCTCACGGCCGATGAGTTTGCAGTGATGGCTCAAGTATCACCAGGATTTCATGTTCCTTCTCTCCACTCCCTCTCAGGCACACACCTCTGACCCACGGGACCTCCCCCCCCCCCCCCCCCCGCCAGCAATGTCACTCCCCCACTCCCAGCAAAGTTCCAATTTAGCATGAATCTTTTTTTGGGTGGCAGCCCCTATTGTTTCAGCTATCTGTTGTATAAAGGAGTTCACTGGCTTCGGTTTATCTCAAAATAAAGGCAGCCGTTACACCCCAGAGGGATTCCCCACCCGAAACATTCCCACAACTCTCCCTGCAACATGGTTTTCCTCCCTCGCCCCAGCGTGCAGGGCCCAAAAACAGCCAGCCCCATCCCTTGCAGGCACAGCTCTTTCCTAGAGCCACAGGTTGTGGTTCAGGCCACAGCACAGGTCCTGGGAAGGTTTCCTGCCCCGTGGGATCAAGCCTCCCATCCTGCCACACGTGTCAGCCACTCCGAGTGGGAAGGAGAAGCGATCCATGGCACTGTCGCAGAGGGTTAAGACCCAGTCTGCTCCCAATCCTTCTAACAGGATAACCAAGTGCTCAGTGCCAGCATCTCTAACCTTCTGCAGCCCCAGCCAGCGTCACTGCCTGCTGGCATGCCAATGCATGGTTTCTAACGGCTGCAGAATACGTCCACTGGCTGGGACAATCCTTGCATGTAGCTGGACTTCTCCGTTTATTTTCTAGAGAAAAAAAGCTTTCCACACTCTCTGCCCTTTCCACCAAAAGGGCAACAGTTTCTTTAAAATCAGGCTTTACGTTTAGGGATGCTAATGTCTAGGTACGAGGAACTTCAGGACTATCTGAAGAAACCTAGATACTGAATATCCTCAGGGCATGGAAAGCTCAGTACGCCCACCAAGTGCCCTTCAGGGTACATAAAACTTTGTGATTTAAAAGGAAGAAGGCAAAGGGCAGCACGGTCTCCCAGTTTTGCTCCATTCCCGCTGCTGATTGCATCAGAGCTCAGATGAGATCCTAGCCCGTTTAACTTCAAGTCCTTTGCTCTAACCTCAATAAACAAGATTATATCCATCTTAGAGCTGGTGTCTGTGTAAGGTACTTAATATAAGCACCTTTATATAATACCCCTTCTCTGAATTGGAGTGCTTTGCAGACTTTAAGGATTTATCCATGCATATCTCCAACAGAAAAGGTGTTGCCTTCATCTTCATTTGACAGATGGGAAACCAAGGGCTGGAGGAACTTGAGGGAAGGACGTGTCTCTCTTAATTTTGTCCATCTAAAAGGTAGGCACGCGGGCTTCGCCTCTTACACACACCTCCTCAATAGCTAGTGGTAACAGCAGCATTTCCAACAGTCATTCGTATCTGCTGTAGGAGGAATCACACTGGGAAATAGCTGTCTCCCTGCTGACGATGGATCAGCACCGACCACTGGCCAGGACTAAAGCCCTGCGTGGTCGTGGTGGTTCCCTGCAGCGCCCAGCTCAGAGGACTGCCCAGGATAGATGGAGCAGAGCCCGCATCCCAGACTCGCCTTGCCCGTCTCTAGCCTGTTGGTTGAAAGCACCCATACGGTAACACTGACACTCCATGGTACGCAGTAACGCACAATCGAAACCACTCATGGATTAGCAGTGGCGAGCGGCCTGCCTGTGCCTGAGCACTGAGCAGATGTTGCAGGCAGATAAGCCATGGCTCTTTTGTTCTTTTTCAGGAAGCTCTTGGCAAGCTCCCAAGTTGACACAAAGCACTAAATTGTGTACTTGATAACTTTATCATTGAGGTTCCTCTGATAACCCAGGTTTCTGTGGCAAGGGACAGATCCTTGTCCTGTTATCACACTCACAAGACCCCTCCCTTACTCAAGCCATCAATCTGGTGCATGTGCTTCTGGCATATGTTTGATGGAAGGTCCTCAAAGACTTGTAGGGCTCAAGGCAAGCTCGCAGCCTGATTAAACATCAGAGCCCTGATGGTGCTAATGCTATATGAATATGTAACAACACTAATGAACTCTAAGGAGCTGGGCCACGGTGTTTGCAAGGAGCTCAGAACCTGTCTTACTGGCTGGTGAAGAAGAGGCAGTTTGCTCGTTACAGCACACTCCCCTCCCGCCCATCCATGCTGGGGAGAGGCTCTGCCCAGGCGGAGGCCTTATTAATTTGTTAAGTTACCTTTTGATCTCTGTATCTCAGAGCATAATGAGAAGGTTTGAACTCTGCCCGCCCCACCCTCTCCGTGCCTCCCACTTGCTCGGATCCCCCAGAGCCTGGCAGGCAAGGGGAGATCTGCCACAGCTCTGGGATTCATTTCTTCCTGAAGAGAGGCATATTTGGGGCCTTTTAAGACACACTCCAGTAGCCACATCTATGGATGGTTGTAGCAGGAAAGCACAGGTCCCTGCACACCTCCCTCCCTCTCGCACAAATGCCCGACCCCGTGGGGGCATCCAGGGTGATCACACCTCAAAGATGGCTCCTTATTCCCTTGGTTCCTGCAGCCCAAAGCAGCTCTCAGAGGCCACCTGGAACCAGTTGTGCCCCTGTGTGGGGTGGCTGATGACCATCGATGCAGGACGTTGGCTCCTGTAGGACCTCTGCTCTGGGAGGAAGCTCCTGGTGCCCAGTGCCTTCAGCTGGAGCTGCTGCAGGAGCCCCTGTGCTGGCAAAGAGCCATCCACGCCCCCTACCCTGAGTCCCATCAGAGCCTCGCCCTTGTAATTCAATCTCTCTCCCATCCTGGACGGATCCTGCACCGCTGGCACACCGGTTGAAGCTCCTTCTCCGTCGCTTCCTGCCCCTTGGGCTGCAGCCTCCAGAGCCGCCGCGGAAACCGCAGCAGGAGCTCGTTTGGCACTGAGGTCCGTGTCCAGGAGAGCCGGCTCAGCCGCTCAGTCACTCCTCTCCCATGACTCCTCCTTTCCTCAAAAGGAAATGAAAACAAGCTCCAAGCCAGACATGTGTCCTGAATGAAACCCATCTGTGAGAGCCACGGCCATGGCCCGACCAGGGCTGTTGCCTGGTCAGGGCATCCAGACCCACCATGGAGGAGTGCACGTAGCCAGCCCCAGGGGCAGCACGCACATGACATGAGGCCGGAGCAGGGGACGCCACAGGACTGCCGGGCTCGCCGCGTCCTCCCCGAGCGCTCTGCCTTGGGGCTGTGCTACCTCTTGTCTCAGCAGCGACAACAGCTCCCAGGCAAGAAGCCAGCTGATAGCTCTGCACATCCACAGATGTCTCCATACAGTTTCCATACACACCGTTTGGAGAGGTGAAGAGCTCCTTAGCAGGAACAAGAGTGTCCTGAGGGGCAGGGGTATCCACTCAACCCCTGGCTGCTTTACAAATTTCCTCCAAATGAGATTTCCTAGGTCTTAGTTTTGCATCAGACCCTTGTAAAGTCTCCCAAGTGTTTCTCCCTCCCTGCTGGGAAGTTTATACTAATGTGTTTTTAAGACATCCATTCTGTTAGTCATACCCCATATGTCCTCTGCAATCACCCCTCCTTCTCAGTGAGGTCTCCCACCGCACCAATTACCTTGCCCAGCCTCCACCAGAGCCTTTATTATAGTATGAACAGATTTGCCTTCTGCCATCAAATCCGCTCCAGGCATTTTCACATTTCACTTTTCCCTCTCACCTCCTTGTCCTGCCCCACGGCCCAGTTGATACTGGATGCAAAGCCCACCTATTCTGCATCCTCCCCATGGCTCTTGGAGGATTAAACAGCCCCAGCTCCAGTGCTGAGTCCCCACTTGTCCCCAGCTGGAAATGGGCTGCTGCCCTGACAGCCCCAGCAGTAAAACCAGTGGCTCTCGCTGGAGACATCCAGAGTAGATACAGTGAGTGAAAACATGTGGGTTTCACAGCCCCTCTTAGCTCCTAACAGAGCTTTGCATCTTGCTGGAGCATTCCCTTTGGTCCATGTTCTGGGCCAGATTTGTTTGCATCTCCTGGAGATGTTCCCCAGGGACCTATGGATGCAGCCCCAGCACCTCCTTTGGTATGCATGGTGGGGCCAGGTCAATTATTAAGGGCTTGTGTGGCAACCCATGTCCAGTTTAGGATGCTCCCTTCCAGTCCTTGCTATCCCACCTCAGGCTCGAGGAGGAAAACAGGAGGGAGGCCACCTATATCAAGACCTTATGTGACTCATTTCCATGAGCAGGGCTGGCTTCGTGGGCACACCACACTGTACGGACGCTGCTCATCTCAACGAACACCAGAACCTCCCCATGACCCAGAGGTAGGTGCAGTCCCTTTAGGGTAGCTGTGAAATGGGGCTCCTTTGCAGTCTTCCTCCTCCTTTGTCATGTCTACATCTTCTCACTTTTGGTAGGTTGTCTTCTGCAAGACCTAGGAATGTAAGAAAACATCTACCTGTGCTTCCTCCTCTTCTAGCTACGCCTGCACATTTGCCTCACCTGCTGCAGGCAGCCAGAGCAGATTTGCCAGCAGTGAGGGCAGTGACCCCACAACCACAGCTTCGGGGCGGCAGGGCTGTGTTTTGCAGAGCACGTGCAGCCCCACACAGGAGTCACGTTCACTCTAGCTGCCTGCGGTTAGCTGGCAGGCTTTTCAGGGAGAAGTGATCTGCTCAGAGAGCTACTTGTTTGGGAGCATGTTGTGCTTTTGCCTGGACTTGCAGCTGCCTGTCAGCCACTGTACAAACACAGCCCTGTCTCCCGTGCCCCCCCTTTCGTGTTCTCTCTCTCCTCAGCTCTGGTCTTTGCTGGGCTCAGGATTAGCCACACCTCAGCTGGGTAAACAGGAGCTGATCCTGCCCCATCAGCTGAGGGCTTTTCAGCCTCAGCTACCACAAGCAAGAGGTGGTCCCTGATTTTTCTCCCAAGCAAATCTCCCTTTTCATCATTCAGCAGGTCTGAATCTCTTAATTGGACACAGCAGCTGATGTGATCCTCTGCATTGGTTTCATCTTCTATTTTCTTTATTTTTCTATTTTTTTCTTTATTATTCTATTCTCTGGTTTTGTTCCACTCAGCTTCCTTCTGATCTTCTGATCTGTTCCTCATTTTCTCACCCCTTTTCCCCACTCCTGTCTCTGTCTCCTCCTTTTTGCTTTTTCACCCATCTGAGGAAAGCCACCCTTTCTGTATGTCACCTTCTGGGAACTAACTAATGAGCTAGATGGGGCTGATATTTTAGTCTGAAAAAGCCTTGGAGGTTGTTAGTAACTACAGCCAGCACGTTGGTCTTCATCTCAGCTCAAAGGCAGCGTTTCCTGCAAATTTTTACCTGCCTTTGAAGGGATGCTGGGCGGGGAGGGAGGACACCCATTCCCTGCAGCACAGCACCCTCTAGCCTCCGCCGGGGCAGCAGCTCTTTGCTGATCTGGAAGGAGGACCTCCACCACCATCATTCAGCCATGCATCCTCTCAGTCCTGCAACGCTCCCTTACATGTCCAGCCCTGCGTAGCTCCAGCAAAATCCTTCTGCGGCATTACTGCCAAATCCAAGGATGGACTTCACGGGAACTTCGGGGATCAGGATCTTAAAGCTGGTCTGTTCTGAGCAGACATGGTAAATCAGACGTCATTTCCAACAGGCTGAGACACCAGCTTTGCAAGATGGAGCCTGCAAGTGAGCCATGGTGGTGTCAGCCCAGAGAAGTGATCATTACACAGTGCCAGCAGCACTGTTTATTTCCTCCAGCCCATGCAATAATTTAAGTCAGTGGTGGTACAGGCAGGGTTTTCAAAAGGGTAGTGCTGCTTCTGTGAAGCCAGGTGAGGTCAGCTGGAGGAGTGGCGTGGAGTTGTTATCAATTAATGTGTGTAATATGATTGAAATAACCAGAGAGCTGCTAAAGTCCTGTACACAAACCCATCAGTTAATATTTACAATAGGGAAACAATAAGTAGACATGATTTAGGGTTTAGGAACTAACTATTAGACAATGGGGCTTTATGTCTATGTCAGAAAAGGTAATAGATTGTGGTCTGATCAACAGACCTTGAAGAACCGCTTGGAACCGCCAAGACAGAGTTAGAAGTAGGTAAAAGGTAATTCCTACAGGGGGAGATCACGACCACCGACTCATTGACCACCTACTCACATGATACCACCTACTCAAAAGAAGACAATGAAAGAAGAAGACAGAGTCTGCGCACTAATTTACATGAGAGGCGAAGAAGAAAGAACCATTCATTAAGGAAAATAATAATGAATATGTATTACTTAAGTGTATAAATGTGTGAATCTTTGAGACAAAGGTGTGCTGTCTTCAGACAGGCACCCATTCATGCGCATCAATGAAATTAATTTGAAAACACCTCGACTCTGTGTGTTATTGGCTTGCACACTGGGTAAATGAACCCAGTTTGAGGGATAACAGAGTCAGTGACGGCAATAGCTCTGCAGTTGCTGTGTTTTCTTGGGAGGCTGATCTGCAGCCTGCCAGGTCCTTGTGCGTGGAAGAGGGTGGTCACCCCCAGCTCACCTCTGGATGTGGCAGCAGACCTTCCCCACTTGGCTGTGATTTCCAGTGCATCTCCAGGAAAGGATCTGGCAGATGAGGGTGCTCTGGATTAGCCTTTCATCCCAGCCATCCCAGTGCTCCTTGCTGCCTCCTCCCCACCTGCCTACCCCCCAAACCATACACCTGTGGTTCCCACCAGCCTCACCCACAACCCACCTCCCCTCATCAAGCCTGTTTCCTCTCACCTCCACTTTCCTTCTACACCTCCAGGAAAGAGAGGTCTGGCTCTCTGCATCCTAACACCATCACCCTTTCCCCCAAATCACAACCGTAACCGTTTCTTTCGTACTCACCCTCATCCACACACAGTTGTTTGCTCCTTACCTCCCAGACCTATCCCGATTCCCACTATTTTGGCACAAGGCAGTAGCTTCCTCCTCCGCTCACTTTATTTCCGTAAATATTGCTCTCTAGGAAGAGTCTCTTCACCATTCCTTAGGCAATATTAAAACTGGATTTTTACAGGGGGCTGATGATCCCACTGTTAGGTTCACTAAGCATTTCAGTTTGCAGGATTGCAATGCTTTATTCTCCTCATGTACCACTACTTCTGTGGCAACTTTTCCAGAGGAAGTATTTCACAAGCAGCCGCTGGAAAAAATGTGGCTTTAGCAGTCTCCCTCGCTGGCTTTCTGAAGCTGGATAATCATAGTCTTTCCAAACTCCAACCTCAGGAACACAGTATAATGGCAAATGTCAGACAGACCACTCAGAATTAACAGAAGACAAATAGTTTCCTTTATTCAGTATGACATCTTGGAAACACTCCAGAAGAAGCTCATACATCCTTCTGGCTTTACTACATTCATTTGTTCCAATCCATCCTGCTTTCCACCAGACATACCGCCTCTCCCTGCTCTCGCTGCCTGCCAGATACCTGCTGCTCTCATGCAGCCTGTCCTGCACATGACCCCCCTGCTTGTGCAGATAGCTTTAGGGGCAGGTGCCACACCAAAGCACCATTTGGCTTCTGCAGCTGTGTCTCGATTTACCAAAATGTGTGATAAAGGGGCAGAAATGGCTGCAAGCGAACAAGAGGTGGCATTGGAGGTGGCTGCAGGGAACAGGTCTGCTCAGCCTGGCAGCTTTTGGTGCAAGAGGCAGCAATTTCACCTAACTGGACTCCCTGGAAAATTCAGGAGTGTTGTGGCACAGATTCATCTCAGGGAGATACAGACGAATCCTTCCCCTAGAGCACTGAGTCTGCTTGTGGAGCCAGGAAGTGTTCAAGCACCATGGAGCATCCAGAAGCAGGACCAGTGGCACTGCTGATGCCGGGGAGTGGTTTTCAAAACCTCTTCCTCCAGCCAGCAGCTCTGACTGGACGTGGGGTAAAAGGAGTGAGCTGGCTGTCAGGAATTTGTGGACAGAAGTGGCGGAGCATGGCCCGGTAAAGTGCTCATCCCAGCAGCATTTCTCTTTTGGCCTAAAGAATTTGGGAATGCAATAGCCCATCTGCTCTGAAATAATCAGTGAAGCTCCCTGTATTAGTAGCCAAAGCCCTCTTCGGTTTAGTAGAAAAACAAAACCAAAAAAAGAGTCAGAAACTCTCTAGCAACTGCCTTCAGTCATAAGAAGAGACGAGAGCCCCTGTCTACAGGGGACAAAAAGGTGGGCAGCAGCAACCCAGTAGGGCTGAGGTTAGTCAGTTAAGTTCTATAATTAGGAAATAAATAGCGTGCTAAATAAATCCAGAGCAGAAGCTTTTGAGGAAGGTGACAGAGCTAGAAGTTGCCAAGGAGCAGCTGAATGAGAATGTGATGGAAAAGTACTGAGCAGGTGGGCCACGTGCCACCTCCCTGGCTGGTTTGTGTGATGCAGCCGTTCTTCCATCCCTGGCACTTGTCTCCTTACGTTGTCAGCTCCTCAGGACAGAAGCTAGTCTATTTTGAGATCTGCAAAGTGCCCATTGTGCTTTTAGACACCATTTTCAGAAAATACCTGAGCCCAAAGAGCACTGCACATCCAGATCCAACAGGCTCTCAAACAGCATGGCTCTGCAGCCTGCAAGCCAGTGCCTCACTGGCATTGCAGGGAAGGCAGAGCAGGTAAAGAGGAAAAAGCATTGCCTTTATTTCCATCTGCAAAGGTTTTTTGTGCTCACATGTCACTGACAGGCACTTAGCTCATTTTCAGCCGGCAATCAAACTGTGTCCTAAGAGATGTTTTCCCTTTTGCTCCTGCTACACTGGCAGAGATCAACACCCCAGTGTTTCCTCCAGCAAAAAGGTTTCCTCAGAGGTGCGAAGTCCCCAGGAGTCCTTCAGCACACAGCGAGTTTGCTGAGCAGGAGAAAAGCTGGGCCAGGGGAAATGAAGCAGAAAAAGACTTTGAGTTTCTTGCGGCAGCAACAGCCAAAAGAGAGAGGGATGTGAAGAACAAAAGGTGACTGTCACCATGTTGTTGCATGGAGGTGTCTCAGGCTGGCTCAGCACCACATGGGTGTTCTCTCTGCCTGGTACCTTTCCAACTGCTGGGTTTAAAAAGGTTAAATTATCATCAGCCTTTTTTTGGTCTCATTGTACAGAGGTAAGTGCCTGCCCAAAGCACAAGGCAAAGCTGTGTGTTTTTCCTGTCCCTACAGTTTCCAGCACATATATTTGGCCTCTTTTGCAGTAGCCACATTACTCAAAGAGGGATCCTCCTGTCTCTGAAGCATTAGGGTGTTCCTGGACACCCCCATTCCACTTCTCTGCAGTAACATCAGACAGAAGCATCTGTTGGGCTGGAGCTGCCAAATCCCTCCCCAAGAGGCTGGGAATGAAGCTCGGCTCTTCCCAGCACCCTTCCTTTAAGGGATGGTTTGGGCTACTGCTCAGATGGCATTTCCTGAGTGTGAGCTGTTTGCTGCAAGAGGTACAGCCTCACTCCTGGCTCCTGGCCAGAGCACTCCACCTCCCGCACACACCACTGCTCCCAACACCAACCAGCCCTGCGGTGCTCATCATCACACCCGCTTGGCCGCAGCAACGTCAGCTCTCTGCACACTCATAGGGAGGGCAGCTTCCTTTACAAGACAGGGCTCACAAGCTGTTTTAGTAGCCCAAAGCCGGGTTTGTATTCACAAAACACGCTTGCTCCCTCCCAGCCATCTCTGCTCCCACAACAGAAGGTGCAGCTGGAACCCCCCAACTTTGTGCGGAACAACTGACTTGCACCGGTTCCTCCTTCCCTTTCTGGAGATGCAGCACCTTTTCCACCACATCCCTTCTTCTTGCAATAAGCAGACAGCTCAGGAGCTGGGCTCCCACTGCCATAGCCACCTGTGAATTTGTGCTGCCACCTCTTCAGTGTTAGTCCTCTCAGGTTCTCAGCTTTCATTCCTCACTGATGTATCTGAGCACCCCTGATATAAAAGACCACCCTATGTTTCACTTTTTCTCAGCAAGAAGTGGGCAACTAAGAGTTTTGGTTTGCTTTGTAACGGTGTGCTTAAGAAAGCTCTCTTCTAATAGCTGAGCTTCTCTCACGTCAGAGAAATCTCCAACAGCCTCAAGGATTTAAAATAAAAGCCTTGCCTGGAGGCTCAGCTCCAGTTTGTGGTGTGTTTTCCTGCCTGGATCTGTGTTTTCCTGCCTAGATCAATGGTGAGGAGCCAAGGTACACCTGGAGTCAATTGGACTGCAATTTTCTGTAATCAAATTCAAACACATTCTTCAAATACTTAGTTAAGAGGCTGACACCGGAAGTTTATCTACTAAGCTTATCTTGTAGCTTGATCATAAACATAACTCAGCTGCCTTCAGACATACCAAACCTCAGCCCAGCTGAGTTTCCGACTAATTTAGCAACGACCATAAACCCTGGGTATTTTCACAAGGTTAATTAAAAGCTGAAGATAACGAACCCAGCTCTTGTTTAACTGAGTGGTACGGGATCACATCAGTAGCAAGCAAAGAGAAGAGGAGCGCTTGCCATGGAGCTGCTGTTATTTCTGTTCTGCCACAGCCATTTCAGCAGTCCCCTCTCTGCCCTTCCTCAGAGCTCCCTTCTTCACTGTGACTCAGTCTACAGCAGTTAGTCATCTCTCCAGATACATAACTCTCTGGAAAATGTGACTTGCTCCTTAAGAGCTTTCTCTACGTAGGAAGCTCCAACTCCCAGTAAACAGAGGAAACAAACTGTCTGAAATCAGGGAAAGGATTTTTCCATCCAGTTATATAAAGCAACCATTAACATAGCTAGGAACAGTTCATGTTACTTAGCAGCAACGTAACATGTGGCTCTTTTGGGAAGCTACAAGAAAAGCAAGTTTATAAACATCGTATTGCAGGCATTTGTATTATTTGTTTTCCTCCAGTGCCTTCCAGATGTGGCAGGCTCCGTCTACCTCCCGGCAGATTTTGCTGTCCCTGTCACACATCCCACTTGGTGGGAGGAAACCAGGCAGGCACTCGTGTGCCTCTGAGGGCCCGGGGAGAAGACCCCTTCACTCCTGCTGGCAAGGCCCAAGGTGATCCTAGCTTGCACCCCAGTGCCAGGTTTGCTGCACAGAGGTGGCCTGGGGCCCCACAGGAAACAAAACCAGCACGTTGAAGGCCCAGCCGCCATTTGGAAGGCCCTACGATAGAATTTCTAAATAATTTTTGATTGCAACATGTCATCATGCGACCAGTATTCAGCACCTGGGCTCACTTAGATGGATTATCAGCGGCCTTTGCCACACTAGTGGAGTTTTTGGCCCTCAGGACCAAGCCCCCCGTCACTGAGGGGTGAACGTGCACCTCAGCTGGAGCCGCTCCCCAAGCTGCCTCCCCCCCGCGGCAGGGGTGTTGGCTCCGGCAGCAGGAAGCGGCCAGGGGCGAGGCTGGTGCTTCATCCTAGCTCCTCCCGCCGCTCCCCGCCGCCTCGTCGAACGCCCGCTCTGTCATGGCGGCGGTACCCGCGGCTGCCCACAGGCGCCGGCAGCCCCGCCCCGTCCGCGGACGCCAATCACCGCCCTCCGCCTGACTGAGATGCGCCCAAGCCAACAGAACCGCAGTGTCCCGCCCCGCTGCATCTCCACCAGCCAATGGCGCCTCTGCAGTCCGGCTGGAGCGCGCTCCCACCCTCAGCTCGCCTTCCGGCCAATCCGCGCGCGGACATGGGCGGGAGCGGCAGGGCGGCGCGGCAAATGGGAAGGCGAGGGCGGTTGCTAAGGGGCCGCGCGTAGCGGGGCCGGTGCAGACGGGTGGGAGCGGTGGCGGCGGGAGCTGCCGGCGGTGGCGCGGCCGAGCCGAGCCGGGCCGGGCCTGCAGGTGAGGTCGGCGGTGGTCCGGCAGCAGCTTCCCCACAGCGCGGCGGCGGTTGGGCTTCCCTCCCTCTCAGCAGTGCGGGGCCTGAGGGGGCGCGGGGCGTCCGCTGGCCGTCCGGTCGCTGCCCCGCGGCCGGGTCTGTCGGGTGCTGAGCGGTCGGTGGCGCTCCTCTCGCTCCGGCCTCAGGCTCCCCGTGCCCGCCCAGCCGCCTTCTTTCTGTTTGTTTTGTGTAGCAGGCTTGCCTTATGTCTTTATTTCCTGGGGTGGAGGTGGGGGTAGCCCTGCGGTGGGGTTCAGCCTGGCCTGGCTGTGGTGACCTGTGGTCTGGTCGTCTCCCGGTGCCTCTCCTTTCGGTTCTTGCCGGCGTTGGAAGGTCTGTGCGGCTGGTGGTGTGGTGATGGCCTTTCCCCGTTGCCTTGTGGAGGTGTGAGGTTGTGCAGGGCAAGAAAAGCAGTGGTGTGAGCAGCCTGTGCTGACAGGGAGTGACGGCTGAGGTGGGAAGCAATCCTGTGCTGCTGGGGAGCTGAGTGTGGAGCGGAGGTCCTGAGGAGATGATACTTGTGTGAGTTAGAGCCAGGTGAGTTCTGGCTGATGTCTGTCAGGTCACACTGCTCCCCCTAAATGAGGCTTTTCTCCTCTGTTACTCATGCTCCTAGGTCCTGACGCTGCTACTAGCATTTTGCAACAACTTTAGACTTCCTTTTGTTGATGTGTACTGTATACCTGCTTGTTAGCCTGTGTAACAGGACTTTATCCACTCCATTCTGCAACTTCATGTATAACTCGTGATTTACTCCAGCACAGGATGGGTATATATATCTGTCACAGTTGACGTATTCCAGCTGGTGAAATCCCTCACCTGACACTAACTTTTTAAAAGAGGTATGTTAGCAGCAGCTTTATTGTCACAGTTGTGGTTGGAGGGACTGCACTCTGTAGTTGTGCTCTCATGCAGGTCTCTTCAGAGAATTCATAACGGCCTCCTCTTATTGTGGAGGCATTTTGTCACTGGTGTGGTAAGTACTAAAGATTCCTGCTTCCCTCTTGCAGATTGCTGTTTGGCTTCCACAGCACTGGAGCCTCCTTCTGTAACAAACGTTTGTGGCTTATTAATTAGCTAACTGGTACAGTGTGTTCAGCTTACATGCCTTGTTTATCAATGATTATCATGCTCAGCCATGTTTGTAATATTGCTTAGGCTGACATGTTCTAGTCCCCACTGATATGGTGTTTGTAGAACACACAGTTCAGCTGTTTGCATTTGTGATATCTCATTTTCAGACCTTCTTTGATAATAGTAATTTCCTGTGCAGGGTGTTTTGTTATTGACAACTAGTCTTTGGTTGTTCTGTTATTATCTTTTCTTGGTTCATCTACTTGTCTTCTTTCCTAGATGCTTGCTTAGTTCTCATATTACAAGAGAAGTTTGAATAAATTCTCTTGTTTCTTCTTGGATCAGTGGACATGCAGACTTATTATTCTAGCCATCGTTTATTTTGGTTTCAAAGTCAAGAGTAAGAACAGGAAGGATTTTTAAAAAAGAACTAAGAGCTAATGTTTGGGTTCTTCTATTCTGCCTTAATCTTAAAAATAGTTGTATTTCGGCTTTTGCATGTGAGGTCCCCTGTGTTACTGAGTGAATTAGCTGCATAGAGGATGAGGCTGACCTAAGATTGTGCTAGACTGTCTTTTCTAGGGGTGGAAAAGATGTGGAGGTTGGGGGTAAAACCTTCCATCTTGCAAAGCTGTTTGTGAAGAAGTTAAACTAATTTGTTCTACTCTTCTTGTAAAAGCTATATTTTTCTATTCAGGGAATGAATAGCAGCTGAGTGTCTTAGAGTTTCATAAAGCTGCATTATTAAACTTGTCATGTGAAAACCCAGAGATTAACGTGCTGAAATAGTCACTGTTCTGGGATGTGGTATTGGGCAGGAAAGGTGGCAGAATAACATCATTTGTCCTTGACACAGGCATATGGAGAGGTTATCCAAATCTAAGTTCCAACTGTATTTTTAGATGTAATTTGATGTACTATAGAAAATGGTGGCTTTAGAGGAGTGATTCAAACCCTCTGTAGTTGTAGTTTAACCTCACTCAATAATGGAAATGTCCTGGGTGCTGTTGGATTCTCTTTGCTCTGTTACTCCCCTTTCTTGTTCTCTATGTCTGGCCTCTTCATCCTTTCATGCTGCCAGCTCTGGCAGTGCCAGAACTTGTCAATAAAGAACAGGATTTAGCAAAATCTCTAGTAGGGGTGTGTGTTCTGGGGTCTTTGGTGCTTGTAATTCCTGTTGAAAGATGCAGACACCAGCCTGAAACTGGTGTTTTGGACTTTTCAGCAAAAGTCTAAATCATCATAGTTTGGGTAGTATATTGGAGTCGTCTTCATCTACACTTTTGAGTTTCTCTGCAAGATCGTATTTCACGATGTGTTACAGCGCTGAATTGCTATTCTTAATGTGTACTATAGATCAACTGAACTTCTGTGCAAGTGTTTGCCCTTCTTCAGCCTAAATAGCTTGTGAAGATTAAGTTTATATGCAGTTAAAAAATCTGATCAAACTCAGCTGATCAAGTCCAGTACCAAACAATTGATTTAATTTCAATGTGCAAGGGCAGTCCGTCCTTATGGAGAGCAAAGTCCCGCTTGCCCAACATATGTGGGTGGTAATGATGCTAACCTAGTCAGGCAGCTGCCTTAGCCTCTTTTAGCTCTAGGAAGGCTTGTGTGTCCAAGGGCTTCTCTTTTCTCCAGCTATATCAGTTGACTTGATAATAAAGATTGTCTCCGACTGCCAGCCTTACTCTGCCAGCATTAGGCAGCAGTAATTCAAAATGTGCAAAGCAGTTCTGTACAAAACAGGTGCTTGAAACTTCTTTGTGCCTGTGCTCTGTTAGAGGTAATGGCAGTGGAAGGAAGTGTCATACTTTGCAATGTACAGAAGACTTTCATCTGTATCTCTAGATTGACAAAGAAGTGCAGTTGCCTAGCACTTACTCTGCTGTTGAGAAATGCTTGAGTTTCTCATTATCATGGGTTCAGTTTGACTAAAATGGCAATGACAACTTCCTCTGCTAATATGGACTGAGCTCCTGCAAACACCAAAGCCTTCTGAAACTTGATGTACTAGTTGCTAATAATTGAGCTACAGCCCTATTCAGGGCATTGAGTACTTAGTGTAATATAGGCTCCTTATGGAAAGGGTCAGCTCGGATGAGTGACTGGCTGCTAGTGAGGGGTTGGTTCACTGTTCAACAACTTGTCCTGCTTCTAAACTTACTTACATCTTCAAAGATGCTTTTGCATAGAGATGCAGATTCCAGAAAGATTATGCTGAGGGTATTCAAGCCTGGCTGTCCCTTAACTGGAACACCCAGTTCTGTGAAGTGTTGGTTGGGCATATGTGACTATGAAAGATTGCACTAAGTGAAATAAGCAGATGCACAGTCATTTACAGTTAACATCCTTGTCAGAGGTAAGGAGAAAATGTCCTAAGATGTGTGGCTGTAATATCCCTAACCTCGCACTCAGATTCAACAGGAGAGTGGGCAATATAGCTCTTCAAACTTTTGAGTTGCTGGTGACTGCTGTAGTGCTTCAAAACCTTTGTTTTAATCAGCATTCTGATAAAACTTGAGTATTCTGCAGTAGTGGTAGCTGTGTGTTGGTCAGGTCCCATCTCTTTGTATTTGGTTCCTTCATCCTGAAATGTTGTTCCTTCATTTTTAATGTAATTATGTGAATTAAACTTCTCTAGCATGAACCTTCTGTCTGTCATGGACAGACTGAGAGAATGACTCTGCAAATCTTCTGTACTGCTGTGGAGCAGAGCTGCTTGTTGGGGGCGGGGGAGGGGTGGGAAGCAAGGTGTTTGAAGACCTCAGAGTGAAGTGGCACCTCAGCTTTTGATCATGTTCAGATATAGGTGTTTTCAGACTGCTTGAATTGGACCAGTCTTGAATAAAGTTCTCTTAGCTGTCTTAACTTGTGCTTTGGTGATAGGTGGTCTTGCCCTGCTGTGCACCTAATCTGGTGTGGAGCATGCTCCCCACTTACTCAGCTGTGCACCCTGTAGCTGAGCAAACAGCTGTGATGTGCTTGGACTTTGGGCTGCTCCTCTGCTGTGTACATCTGAGCTCTGTGACAGGGTGGGTATGGAGGGGTTGGAGTCTGAGGGTAAATGAGGCTTTAACAGTATGATGCTGTGTTTCAAAATACAGTGAAGGAATAGAGCATGCTTTTGCATGGGGGTTTAAGTCTGTAATGCAGTTTGTATTAGCTCACTTAGCTATCTGTGGCTTGATGCTAGTAGCATATTGCCTCAACTACTGAGCATGGATTGTTGGGTTCTCTGCAATGTGTTTATTCCACTTCTTCCCTTGAGCTTAATGCTGCCCACTGACACAGGGTTATATGGTAGGTAAGTGACACCTGCTAATGCTGTAAGACTGTGGAAAGGTGTTAGCCAGTATTTCTTCTCCCTCAGTACTTAAAAGTAAGCTTGACCTCTTCTACAAGGACCTGAAGCTCTGCCCTGTAGTTCCATAAGGCAGTGTGAGTAGTTAGGGTGTGACAAAGTCCTAAGTCTCTCTGCAGTAATCAAATAGTTATGTTTGCCTAAATAACATAAGCCTTTCCTATGAGATAAGATGCAATGAATTGATTTCTGTGGAGTCAGCAGAGCCTTGTCTTGTCTTAATTTAATCTTGTATATCAGGTGTGTGCAATAAAAGCTAATACAGTGTTTTTCAATCCATCTGTGTCAAGCAGGAACCAGATAAGGTAACATACAGGGAGTCTATATAGCAGCATTCTTAAATAATACACAAGCTGCCTGTCATGCAGTAGAACAATTTTGAGCAGTTAAAATGATATTGTGAAGAAACAAAAGCAGTTCCTGTAGTCAGAAGGAAGTGAAATTCAAGGCTCATTTGTCTGTAAATTGGCCTTCTTGGGGAAGTGAAAGACCCAAAGAGTCTTTGGCCCTGTTGGCTATGGAATTATTCTCAGGTGCTTTCTTAAGCAAGCTGCCTTGGCTTGTACACCCAGCCCTCTTAGGTGCTTGGCTTCTGCTCTGATGGTGTAGGACTTCTCAAAGTCAAAAAAGGAAAAAAAGCTCCAGTTAAAGGCACCTGTCTTTCTGGCTGTGCTGATGGTGCCTTGTGCTATGAACTTTGTCCCTGTAACCTCACAGTACCTCTAAATTTAGTATATGAGCCATCTATTGTATCTGATGAAAAGGTCAAATTCCAGTGAAGGCACCAGCCAAGAAATTCTTGTTGGAACACGGTGTAAACAGTACCTGCTGCTTTGTATACTCGCCAACCAGCCAAATCCTGGCCTGGGTGCTGGCTCTCGCACAAGGCAGAGGGATTTGCACCAAGGACTTCTGTGTGCTGTCCAAATAATGTTCTTTTAAGCATCCTTGTGATGGGACGTGTCAGCATGCCCTTTTTATTTGGAGATAAAATCTGTCAGATGTTTGATGACAGAACTGCAGTGGGCTTTGCCAGACTCCTGATGACTGTGGCGAGGACTACACTTTATCTCTCATGGCCACATCTCCTGAAAACCTAAGCTTAAGTGCTTGAAGTGCTCAGCTAATTCTTAATTATACCCTCTATGCTTTGAGGTCTGAGACTTAGTTGGCTGTTCTAAATGGACAGGAGTACTGAGTGATACATCAAGATGACCTCAGCATTTGCTTCTGATGTGTTCTCTTCTGAGCTACCGCTGAAGATAATAAGAGGTTCTACATGGGGTAAGATCGGGCTGGTTAGATGCCAGTCTCAAAATAAGCAGTCTAATGCCTTGCTTTGTGTGTCTAAACCAATGGGGCATAGTACTGGTGTGGCCCTAAAATACTTGTATCTATGTAATTTTTTTGAGACCTTAAAGTAGCAGTTTAGGCTTAACACTTCTCTGTAAAAATGAAAGCATCTTTTATACAAAAGGTGCTGTGTAAAAGGCAGGATACTGGACTGTGCAACAAAGCTTGAGGGTTTTTTCATGGTTCCCCTTGCACAGATTCCTGTACTCATGTAGCTTGTGTGACCTCAGACTGTCCTCCAGTGCTTTACAAAACCTTAGTCTGCCAGCCTTTCCCATCAAGACACATTGCTTCAGAGTCTTTCCCAGGTGTATATGTTTCCTATGTATATTTTCATCTGGATGGTCTCTAAACATCTTCCTCTGCCTTTAAACCATTGAAATCTCAGCAGTGTGACACACTTCTGTGCACCTCCTGAAGTGAGATTCAAATAATATGCTGGCATAAGACTTGGCTTTATTTAAAAAACCTTTGTAGTGCTCTGACTTCCCACCCTTTCCTTAATAAAGTTCCCTTCTCCATAATGTGGTTCTAAGTATCTTACCTGGTAGTGACAGACCTGTCACTTTGGAAGAGGCATTAGCTTTGGCTGATATTAAAGATGATTAATTTCCTGGAAACATTCTAACTTCAGTGAAACAGCCTTCCTTCTTCCCCCTTCAAAGAGTGGAGGGGGGCAGAAATTCTGATCTGAATCTGCCTAGGCACAACTCTTTAAAGTAGGGTGTTTTGCTTTCCTCTGGTCTGGCAGACTTGCTTTCAGAGTTTTAGTCCCCAAGTAGGCACTACAAATAAATGAAATTAGTCCAAGAAATGTCTGATAAGTTAGTTAATGAAGTCTGTCTGCTTAATCTGTCTAGAAACAGCCTCTTTGGCTCTTCTGAATCTTAGTGGGGAAGAGAGGGTATTACACTACTTGGTAGAAGCTGCAGAAGGATAGGAAAGGGGATTTTTAAAGGCTTTCAGTGTTGGCCAGACATGCTCCAGTGTTTTGGTGTCCAGCTGAGCTCTGAAAGCACTAGTGAGCCAGAATGCTGACTGGTGGGAGGGCATCTAGGAGGCTTTTGTATCAAACTGTCATTCCTGGAAAAAGGATTCCTTCAAGATTCTTCAGTGAATGTAATGGAGCATAAAATATCTTGCTAGTGGAGCCCCTTTTAAAGAGGCTGCCTTTACTCTTGTCTGTGGGCAGTTCCATACAGCTGCATCTTTGCTTTAGCCCAAAGCATATCTAATGCTTCAGTGAAATGAGTCTCTTGCTCATTAAAAGGCCTGAGGGAAGGACCCTATGGGAGTGGCTTCCTTTAATGTCTTTGCTTTTTTAATGTTGGCTTTCCAGTATGCAGAGTCAGGCTCTGCTTCAGCATGGGTGGAGGAGCTGTAATGCTTGGTAGTTACCAAATCCTGTGCGTGCCCCCTTGAGTCACAGGGTGAAGTGACTTCTGTCCCTGGAAGAGCCTCCTCTCCCCAGTAAACCTGGAACAGAAATGTGTGCAGGTCTCAGATTTGTTGTCAGTTGTGAGTTCACTTACTGTACAAGTAAAATTCTTGATGGCTTTCCCAAACCCCATTGTTTTTGAAAGGATATATGAGGAATTTGCTGTAGCTTTACTGGCTTTTGTTGTACTTGTTTCTATTCCTGTCTGGAAAGGGGAGACATGGGGTTTTTTTTCCTCATTATACTTGTACAGGTGAGGTGCACTCTCTTAGCAGTAATGTTGAAGTGTTTCCTATAACACGTTTTTCAGCTTTTTATTCTGTGATGAAAGGACAAATGAAAAGACTCCACAAACCCAGCACTTGCTTTCCAGTGATTGATTTTAAAGTTAGTCCTTGGTCACAAGGGGGACTTAAGAATATTGCTTGAAAAGGCTGTCAGTCTTTGGGGCTGTCATACCTTTTAGTGATTTTTAAAAAAAAGAACTGTACACTTAAGGTGCTTCAAAATAACATCCTTAGCCCCAAGAGCTTCAACTTCTTTGTGTTCCTCAATGTGGATCTCAAACCCTGTGATGGATTAAAAGGCAGGCTTGATTGCTTCAGTGATATGCTTACGGCCTCTTCCTAATTTTGTCTAGCCTGCTAAAAGTAAGTCTAGTGTTCTGTATACAGAAAAGACCAAATGTTCGTATGTTTATATTAATGCTGACCCATTTAGAGGAGATCCTAGATTAAAATTTGACTTGCTCAACACTGGTTATCTGTCCTTTTTCATAAACAGACAAGTTTATTGGGTCAATGCAAAAAGGGTTTAACAAAACAGAAGCAAGGTGACCTCATCCCTGCTCATAAATAGGGAGGCATTTGTCCTACGTGATTAGAGGCAGAGCTCTCAAATCCATTTCAGTAAGCTAAACCTGTAAAATTTTAGAGCAGAGTGCTCTGGCTCAGCCCCTGTAAATCTGCCCTGGCTGAGATGGGTCTGTTTAGGTCTTCAGAAATACCAGACTCTCAAGGAAGTACCTGAAGTGCCACAGCTGGATCCATAGGGCATGGCGTTTACCAATCTGGTCATCTTGGACTAGATCCATTGCTTAGTTAATCACTGCAGACAGCTGTGCAACTGCAACAGCAGTGCCAACTTCGTGTTAGCTGTACACAGACTGATCTGAGCTTTTAGGTAAAGATCCTGACAAATACATGACCCTCTAGCACATGTTTGAGGTGTGTATGTTCAGTGAATGTGTAGTTAGACTGTCTAAAATGGAAAAATACTAGTTCACAAGTGTCAAAGTATAATCCTGTCTACCAACAGCTGATTTTTCTGAAAGTAACTCCAAGCTAGTATGCTTTTTTAAGGTAGCAACAGGCTAAAATGAGGGAAGTATCAGAAAAGATGTGTTTGTAATCTGAAGATTATGTGGGAGAGAAGACTCTCAGGGTGATACAGCTTAGTTGGATCAGTTATATTGAGTCACAAATACAAAATGCTAATGACTAATCATGCCTAATTTTATTTTTAACAAATTCACTAATAATGTGAAAGCTGTAAATAGCAAACTAGCTTAAAATCCAGGTGGCCGGAAGGTCTTGGATAACTTTTGTATTGGTGTCTCCGTTAATTTTCTAAATAAAACAGTGAAAGGAAGATGCCAACAGAACTTCTGGGTGTTTCAGCTGGGGGGAAGATTTGCTCAAGCACCTAGTTTTCCCTGAGTCAGTGATTGTTCGGGAACTTGGTCTGCTCTTCTACTGATTGTACCTTCCCTGGAGAAGCCATTGCTGTAATTGGCCTGTTGTCTTCTATGCAGTTGATGGTAGTGTTGGTTAAAGTCTACTAAGTATGGAAGTGAGGTAATGTGCTACAGTTGAACACTGTACTCGAACTCTTCATTGAGATACATGATGCCAATGTAATTTGCTGATGAGAACAATAAATGGCTTTGTAGCCTGCTCTTCTCTCCCTTATACTGTGAAGCTCAGAACTGGAAAATAAAAGCTTCAGAGTTGTCAAATATTAAATGTCTCCACTTTCCTCACCCTCTGTTCTCCTGCAGCGCAGATGGTTATGGTGGCAGAAACTTGGAGCTTTCCAGCATACTGTTAATCAATAGCTGATGTCAGACTTGATTTCTTCCAAGGGATTTTAGTGTAGCTGCACTGAGTGCAGAAAGTACTTCTGAGGTTTTGTTTTCCTGCTAGGAAGAAGAGTAAGGCTTTGGTATGGTCTGTCCCATTGGTGTGTTTTCCAAGTTAGAAGCAGTAGCTGTGGTAGAAAGCAGGCAGTTCTGGAGCTTTTTCCTGGAAGCTCTAATTCCCCATTGGTTTGTTGTGCCTGTAGGGAATCCAGTTCTAATTGTAAATACCACTTACATTTTTACAGTTACAGGCTGAAAGCTATCTCTCTTTTATTGGCATGATCAAATTCTTGTAACAAGCCTTGGTGCATGTGCACTAGTGTTAATTAGGTGGCTGTATCTGAGCCTCCTGGTGGCTCTCATCATCTTGTTGAAGTGTGGTATGTTGTAACTTCTCAAAAAAGCAATTGTGGGAACAAGCAGAGACTGTTTACAAGCTTCCATGTGTAGGAGTGAGCTGCTTTGCTAAGCCTGAGTAAAAGTAGCAGGAAACTTCTTTCAGACTGGCTTCACACTTCAGTAACAGTGTAGATATTGCACAGAATTCAGAAGTTACTTCTAGCCTTTTAAATAGGAAGGGATCTGGGTAGTTTTTGTAACTGGGGACAATGTCACTCTCCTGTGAAGATGGTGAATGTGTGTTGTTCTGGAGTTCATAGCTTGGCTTTCCTCTGAAGTTGCACTGGTTTTCATTATTGCTTTCTGCCTATCTCATGAAGGTGTATTTGCATACTGTAGATGAATTAATATGATGTAGGCAACTGATCTAGTCTGGAATCTGTCTGTAGGCAAGAGGTTTGATGCAGATGGATCAGAGTTGAAGCGGTTATGACTGAATACACAAATCAATTCCAATGTCTGTGATGGGACCTCTGTATAAATTTGTGTTCTTCCCTTCCAGCTGAGAGATGTAACCTTATCAGTAATAATCAATTTGCTTTTCCTCCCCTCACAGGGTGACTCCAGTAGCACGTGGATCCAGACGGTGACAATTGTACTGAGGACTGGCAATTATTTCCAGTTTGAAGAAAAAGTGACATTGGTAAGACTTGACTTGCCAGTTGCTATCTGACTTGGGTTACCTGTGTGGCTGAGGAAGGACCCAGGAAAAACCAGCTCCTTCCATATGGATGAAATGTCCCTGTGATAACTGCAGCCAGCTATTTGAACCATATGTTCAAAAGAAACTGGATTGGTTTAAAAACTTGATTTCAAGCTGGAAGGATGTTATGTCGTGGGGTTTTTAATTCTCTCCCCTGCCCCACTTCCTTTGAAGCCCTTGCAAGACTATTAATCTAGTCCTCCTTCAGCTGCAGAACTACAGTGAATTAAAAGAAATGCTGAACTCACTGGTGCCTAAAGTGACCACCTTAAATACATGCAGGTGTTAGTACCAGTATTCTCATGGAGTTGCAAAATTCAGGCTGTGGAGCTAACACAGTAGTTCTTTGAAGGTCTCCTTTTCAAGTCTGGCTTGTACATCTGGGAAGAAAGACGTGTCCAAAGCTGCTGATATGTCTTTATAGCCTGGCTTTTCACTCGGCTTCTGTTCGAGCTGGATAGTCTTGGCCAAGATCCTTAAAGTATTGACTGTCTGCAAACTGTAGGGTTTGACACCTGAGACGCTGTTGCAATTCTAGTGCAGCACTGATTAGGAATAAATCTCCTGTCCAACTGATCATCCAGGTTCTATTTCTTGCAGTGGTCAGGGGTTTGAGCAGTACAAAATAAACTTCCTTTCATCTTAGAAGTTGTTAGTCTTGAGTTGATAAGCTACAATTTTTGTAGCAGTGTTAACTGACAAATTTAGTTGGTTAGCACAGTCTTATATTTAACATAGCAATTGATATTCATATCCAGCAGTATATTGCAAAAAGCTTTAATATTGGTTCTTATTTCCAGGCTCAGAATGAGTGCAATGTTGGAAACCCCTGAGCTACCGGCAGTGTTTGATGGGGTGAAGCTAGCCGCAGTTGCTGCTGTTCTGTATGTTATTGTTCGCTGCTTGAATTTAAAAAGCCCAACTGCCCCTCCTGAACTCATTTACCAGGACTCTGCTTTGGCCCGCTTTCTCATCAAATCCTGCCCACTTCTGACCAAAGAGTAAGTAGTATATGTTTTTCCGTGTTGACCTGTGTTACAGGGAGAAGAGCTGCACTTCATCATTCTTCTGCCTAGTGTGTTTCTTAAACCTGAGTGCAAATGAGTGTCAGGGTATTCTCTTGGGAAAATAAACATGTTCCAAGTTAAGCATTTCATTATTGTTAGTGTCCCAGGTACCTGAGTTAGGACCAAGTCTTGTTGTGCAGGGCTCTCCATGGATGTATGGAAAAAGTCATCCCTACCCTTCTGTATGGTAGCTATATGCTGATATTATTATACCTGCACTATATAGCCCACTGTCTGTGGAAATGGGGGACGGATGGATGCAGTCAGCACTTGTTCCTGTTCATGTACTCTCCTTTCTATTAGGGAAGAAATCTGTCGGGGCTTACAGGAAGGAATTGTTTTTGTGGTGTCTGTACACTTGCAATGAACATAGGGATGGCTATTGGTTTTAAAGTGCCTACTCTTATTTGAAGTGCCTTAAGTTGATGAAGACTAATGAAATATGTTACTGGGTAGAGCACATCATCATAACTAGTTTAGTAAAGTAATGACATACTAGCCAGTTCTAAGCCTGTTGAATCCACTTTCAGATTGACCTTGTCAGCTGTGTATTTGAGCAGGCTGATCCTTGCCCTTCCATTCTAGGACCTCCAATATCAGTGCAGCTGCCCTTACCTTTGCTGATAATATGAAGCATTTACTACAGTTTCATGAGGCTTTGGAGGCACAAGGATTTCGATTACAGTATTTCTTCTGCAATCACTTTGAAAACTTGCAAGTCCTATTTAGAAGCCCTAAATACATCAGTTACCTAGTAGGTGCTGAATGCAGCTGCATGAACCTTTTGGATCTCAAAGGTCAAGCTGACTTAATGATAGTCTTTCTAGGGGAGATGAGGGGCTTTTAGCAGTGCTGTTAGGTGCCTTGATTACATAAAGTGTAAGATCTTAAGCCATAGGATCTGTAAACTCTTACAGGAAACAAAGCATTATCTGTTTTTAAATTGGAGCCTAAAGAGGGTTCCCTGATGCACTCTGAGTCTGGAGTAATGTAAGTGTGTGTTGAAGCTGAGCATTGAAATTGGATTCTTGATTATGGCTAGTGCCTGAACTGCAAAGCAGTTGCTTCCCTAAAAAATACACTAAGGAGGTTCTAGTTACTTGGTATCTTAGACACTTGTCATCTCAGTCTTGGCACTTCAGGTTGACATGTCCCTAGTCACTGAAAGAGCAAGCATGAAGCTGTGCTGATGATCAGTCTTGAAGGCATATTAGTATCAGGCTAATCTTTGGAAACACATTGTAAGCTAATTCAGAGTCTGTTTTACTCCTGTTTCAGCTCTGTTCTCATGGCACAAGCTCCTAGCACTACTGCATTAGAGGTATATTTTTGACTTTCAGAGAACAAAGCATTCCCAAAGGAGTAAAAATGCAGAACATGTCTAAAAATCACAATACATCTGTTGTGTTAATTGCAGGAGTGAAGAGCTTCTCGCAGAACCCTAGTATTGCATTAATAGTGTGCAATCTTGGGTGGTTTACTTTCTCTGGATCAGCTCAGAGCTCAGGCTTGCCAACTTCTCTGAAAACTAGCAGTGATTTCTAACACATGGTTCTTGGGCAGAACACTGTCTGAGAGGCTTGCATGACCCCAGGAAACAAACACAGCTGAAATGAACTACAACAAAATGTGTCAAGAGGTAGTTGTTCAGGCTTGTTACCTGTACACCTCTGTTAGGGGAGACAGGAATATAATTGCTGTTGGAGATTGAAAGGGCTTACAGGAAAGATGATGTATATGTGATTTTTTTGCTATTCTATTGATGTTATCACAGACTTTTTCAATACAGAAATTAAAAAAAAAAAATCAAAGAAATCTGGTCTTTAGGTATGAAAGTCGCCTGGAGACTAAAGGGGAACAAATATATTTAAATTCCTGCAATTATGCATGAAATAGTTGGTAGGACTAATTAGCAAAAAGCTATGTGAAAACAGCTTGTGCCATACTGCTCTGAAAAATCTTGCAAGGCTTTGATTGCTTGCTAATTATTCAGTGTGTTAGGAAAGCTGATTAAGCAGCTCTTCCAAATTCTACCATGAAAGCAAAATAAGTAGCCCAGCAATCCCTCCTCTTATATCAGTACTGGGTTTGTTGTAAGATTGGTTGTAAGACCAATTCTTCTGTACAGCTGTGAACTGGCTTTCAGACCTGGTTTGTTCAGCTCCCTTATGCTTAAGGGAGGAATGGGTGAGGATATTGCTGGAAAAAAACAGGATGGCAGGGAGAAAGCAGAAATATGCAAAGTTATTCTATCTGTGCAGCTGTTCAAAAATACTTGGAAAAAACCACTTTGGGGTTTTTTTTCCCCTTCATGGCACCATCCTCACCTATGGACTTACTCAATCCATTGTAACTATAGTGTCATTCAGTAAGCCAAATGATGGTGGATGAATAATTTAAGAGCTTTGGATAGTAAAGCTGCCTGAGATGGCTGCATGCCAGGTACCTTGTACTTGCAGATGTTAGTACTGCTTTTTACAGTTCTCTAAACTGCTAGAAGCTTTCTACATATTGATCAAACACTGGTAAGCAAGAGACTGTCTTCCTAGAGCTCATGTTTTCTTACCTCTTTATTTCCCTTCCTCTACCCCCATCCGGGTCTGTACTTTGGCTTACCAAGTGGAGTAGCATAATCAGACCCTTTTTCATTCAAAGAACTGCTTCTTGCATGGAAACTTGCAAATCAGCACAGCTACTGGTGCCCTTGAGCAGTTGGGCCGAACCCTTGGCTGCAGCTGTCTCCTTTTCCTGTCTTTCAGATTGGTACAGAAAGTCTGTCATCTGTTCTCTTATTCCTGTAGAAATCCAGTATTGGCTCTTTGATTCATAAGGACAAATTTGGCCAGTGCTTGCTGTACTGGGCTAGACATTTTTTTGGCTGTTCCCAATTTCTTATATCAAGTCTCTGTGTGTATCTTTATTCCTGTAGAGGTGTGGCACAAGTGTCATCCTTATCGAAAATAATTATCCTTGCTGTCTGCACACTTTTATCATTAATAAAGGCAACCTGCTCAAAGATTGAGGCAAATGACTGTCAAGCCTGTTAGTAAACACTGTCAAAGATCCAGCCTAGATCCTTCTTATCCTTTGTTTGCACAATAACCTATACTGGGTAAGCAGGCTGCCTGGTACCATAAGACTCTTTTGCACTGTCATTGCTTTTCTCCTAGATGCAAGGAGACAAGTAGTCAGAAAAGCTGTCTTCAAGCTTTTCAATGTTCTTTTCTTCTATCTAATAGCAAACAGTGTTTGATTCCTGTCATCCCCTTAGTGTTCTACCCTGGGAGGAACACTTCCAGGAGAATAATAAACTAGAAGAACAGTGTTACTCCTGAAGCTTTGGCAGGTGAACATGTTGAGAGGCAGAGAAGAATGGCAGCTCCCTCTTGATAAGTTGAAGCATGGACCCTGGGGAGAGAAGCAGCCTCAGGGGGTCTGAGTCCTTACTAGATGCTCTGCTGTGGCATTGGCAGCAGCCTTGTGTTCTCTAGCTCATCAGCAAGGAAGATGTGCTGTAATACTTGTGCCCTGTTTTGACTAGAATACTTCTTGTAGTTAATGAAGGTTGAGGAGGGGTGGGATGGGCACTTTACTAACTAAAAGCTGCCTAAATTGGGAAGGAGGTGGTTTAACCAAGGAGGCCAGTCTGTACTTTTAAATAGTTCTGACTTCATACAGTTTCTGTAGGCAGCAAACACTTCTACTCCACTTATGTTAGTTTCTTTTTCAGGGGCTCAGGGGACATGGAAGCTCTGTAAGCTGCTTTTAAATTTTTGCTGTTACATATTTGCTGTGTCTTTGTCATATTGAACAGTCTAGCTGAGCTGATGCAGAAAAAGCTGCTTTCTACATGTCACGGGGGGTGGGGGGGGGTTGAACTCTGCAGACTTTTAGATGAGCTTTCTTGATTAGAATTCAAATTGTATTCCCTAGCATCCAATAAGGGACAAGGTTCAAACAAGGTTTGATCTGTAAAGCATCCTTTAAGTATCTCCAAACTGCTCTGTAAAGTGGGGAAAAAATAACCTGTCACCTGTTGTAATGCAGGCAGCAGTTCTCAGGGTGTCCCCTGACATGGACAAATTTTAGGCTCTGCTTTCTTGCCATCAGTATCCAATGTACTACAGCACATCTAAGGTGATGTAAGAGTTAATGTTTAAAGTGTTAATCTCCTCAGATGAAATGAAGTAATGCTCCAAAAATAAGCCTGTTGCTGAACTTCCACTTCAGATCTTTGAGGACCTGAATGCCGATGCTTGCTAATAAAAATAGCACGCTTTTTATGTGCTTTGTGTGAGCTGCTTATACAGCTGCTGCTTTCCTAAATTCCTGCATACTGGATGATGTATGTGCTCTAAAACTATAATCTGCTGCCTGAGAGCCACTAAAACTTAATCTACAATCACATATTGGAATTGTTTTTAATATTAAAATGCTAGGAGGATGTTTGTGGAACACCTAGGAATTCTCTTGCTCTCAGGCACTGTTGTGGACAGCCACCTATCAAGATGTGGGGCTGTGCTGCACAGCTAAAATGCAGCATTTGGAGCTAGAACATTAGTATTTGTGAGCAGATTTATGTAACTGGCTGTGAATTCACTTAGCCAGTTAAGACTGATGAATGCTGTACTTGTGCCATTTAAGTCAGCTTCCATAATAAGTAACTGGCATCTGCAGATCTGTTCTCCTTCTATTACAGAATCCTGTTACTGGAAGTTACAGGACTGGCTACTGGAAGCCATAACTAACTGCCTCAAATATTTGTCTTTACTCAGAGTGCTTGGTATCTATTGCAACTGACCAAATCAAAACAGGAAAATGAGTCAGTTAAAAGCCTTTGGGTCTGGAGCAAACTGGGAGGCCATTTTTGTTTCACAGAAACTGAGATTTTTGTTTCCAGTACAATGCAACTTTGCCTTTGGATCTGCTATGTTATCAGTTGTCGTGGTTTAACCCCAGCCAGCAACTAAGCACCACGCAGCTGCTCACTCACTCCCCCGCCACCCAGTGGGATGGGGGAGAAAATCGGGAAAAGAAGCAAAACCGTGGGTTGAGATAAGAACAGTTTAATACAACAGAAAAGAAGAAACTAATAATGATAACACTAATAAAATGACAACAGCAATAATGAAAGGATTGGAATGTACAAATGATGCGCAGTGCAATTGCTCACCACCTGCCGATCGACACCCAGCTAGTCCCTGAGCGGCAATTCCCCACCCCCACCTCTCAGTACCTATGCTAGATGTGACATCACATGGTATGGAATACCCTGTTGGCCAGTTTGGGTCAGGTGCCCTGGCTGTGTCCTGTGCCAACTGCTTGTGCCCCTCCAGCTTTCTCGCTGGCTGGGCACGAGAAGCTGAAAAATCCTTGATTTTAGACTAAACACTACTTAGCAACAACTGAAAACATCAGTGTTACCAACATTCTTCACATACTGAACTCAAAACATAGCACCGTACCAGCTACTGGGAAGACAATTAACTCTATCCCAGCTGAAACCAGGACATCAGTACTTGCTTATCTGTGCTATTGTGGTACATCATCCTTGTCCTTGTGTGGGCATGCGTATACCTCTTTTGCAAGAAGTCTTCCTGACTGCTGTTCACCACACAGCTGGCTGCTCAGCTTGTGTCATCTGTAAACTGCAGTTGCAGAACAGTGGAAATGCTGCTTATAGACATGGTGTCTGTGCCTGGGCTGTTGTACACCTGTGATCAGCTTCACTGGAACAGGGCACACTGAGGAATAGATAGTGAATCATCTCCATACAGTGAAATTTGCTGTGCTGGGATAACCTCTACAGTACACTGCTTTTCAAAACTGCTTTGGTTTATAGCAGGTGTTATAGAGAAGCTGAAGTCTGTCATGTCATTTAACACTTTCCCTGTTTCTACTTAATATCAATGCTGGAGGGAAACCACCTGCTTTTATGAGTGAGGGGCCCTTGTTTGGAATACATGGTTAAATTTAGCAGTAGTGATAATTTTAGCATAAAATCTAAAGGGCAATGCTTGAATGTTCTTTAAACTGAGTACTACTTAGTTGCTCAGTCTGCATGATATCTAGCTTGTGTTTCCATGTGTCACACCCTGCTGAGCTTGTTTTATTAAGGTAAGCCATAAGAAAAATACCCTAGTACATGTTCTTCTGTCTACAGGATGATTGTTTCAGAGGAGCATCTCTTTTCAGCTGTTTGCCATGAGGAGTGTTGGCTTCACTTCAAAACAATCTGTGCTAGCTATTGCTATCATCAGTGGATAGTTAGGTTTTTTCAGCTGGGCTAAGTATGAAAATGTCTCTGGAACTGTTTTTCACATAATAAGCTAAATTTTATTTAAGCTCATCTGATCTGTGCTTTCAGAGGGTGAAGACTCTTGCACAATTCCTGGCAAGCTTTTTTCCCTCACCAGTGTGTTGGTATGCACCTTTATGACTGAAGAGTTCTTTCTATGCTCTCCTCTTTGAATGGTTTTAGCAAAACCAAGCTGAAAGTCCACACAAACCCTGGATAAAAAGATGTCTCGTCCTTCAATCCTATACAGTTTTGCACTATTATGCTTGGTACTTGGTCCTGAAAGTTCTTGTAGACTGTTTCACTGAAAGATGTAGATAGAAGTCACTTACAGGAATAGTTTCAAAAACAGATTTGTCCATTGCCAAAATGGAGGGTCAATAGAAATAGTCCGACAGATGGATCATATGCCTGATCCTGCTATAGATTATAAGGATGCTTTGCAAAGTCAAACTTGGCCCTCGGCTCAGGACAGCTTTTACTGGAATGCAATGATATAGAGGCATCGCTTTGTTACTGTCAAGGCTTTATAGGGTTTTGTAGTAGGCTAGATTGGCAGCTTGTCTTGGTAAATGAAAGTCTTAATATTTTTAATAGCTGCTTGCTTTTGCATCAGTCTGGCAAGATAAATTTTAATCTGTCTTAGTTTTTCACTGATTATGCAAGATCTATACAATCTGGGCAACTTCTTTCCCCCTCCCTGTTGAAGTCTTGTGATGTTCAGTCTCCTGGAGCCTGGATACCTAAGGGATTTTAGGATATCTATCTCATCACAAGCCTATTGCTTAAAGGCTGATGGGCAGTAGTAAAAGAAAAGATATGTGAGATGATAAGCTGCTGCTCTAAGACTTGCCTGTATTTCAGAGCTTTAACTGCTTTATTTTTAAGTGCAAACTGCAGAAATATACTTAATGTGCCTAAGTATGACTAAGCAGGAGTAACAAATCTCTGCATTAGGGTACTGTCCTATGCACATTACTCATGCTGGAACTTGACCTTTGGATATTTGTCTAGAAGAGTGTAGTTATGTGCAGAGTGACTAACACTAGCACATCTTTGCTGCAGGCAGTATGATGCTTAAACATCTGATCAGAATTAACAAAAGATAAGCTGAGCATTTTACTTGCTTGGTCCATAGGATGCTCAGAAACACTAGCTTGTGCATTCTGAAGGGAGCAAGCAGTGAATGCACCCTTGTCTGTAGGGCTTCACACAGTTTTGGCGTTGAGGGAAATGTGGAACCCATAGGTATCGTTTGTCCATCATTATGGATGGAGTCACAGGGATTCCTGTCTTGGTTTTAGTCTTTCCTTTAATGAAGAACATATCAATGAAACTGCATGTGCTGTTTGCCTATGTAAAAGCAGTGTAAAGACTTGACTTACTGAAGATCAGTACTTCAGGTAACTGCCAGTCAGGTTATTCGAAGGCAGGTTTGGGGTGTTTTTTCCCCGAAGAAACCAGTTGTGACCTGAGGAGGCAGGCTATGGGAAGCAGTGTGCTCTAAGCCATTTGTCTTCATTTAAACTCCAGCAGTAGTGATGATGCTTTGAAGACTCTTCTAATTTTCTCTCTAACAACATCCTGTGGTATGTGCTGCTGCATCTGTTCCACTGGATGACTGTAACTTATAGCTGGAAACTGAACTGTAGGTAAACATGAGGAAAGGATTGGTGCTTGCAGAGATCCTTGGTGTGTTTGTTTGTTTTTTTTTTTTTAATCAGGGTGGTAGCAGTAATCAGTCACAGCTGTATAACTTAGCTGCTGTAGCTGGAGAAATTGCTTTCCTGTTAGCCCTATGGGGTAAAACTTTGGTTTTTACCTGGGATAATCTTTGATTTGAAAAGTGCTATATAGAAGCAGAATCACCAAAACTTTGGAATGCATGCACTTAACCTAAGATTAGAAACCATGCAACAATGTTGATGTCTAAATCTCTTCTAAAAGAGCTGCAAATTCTTATTATAGGTTGTATTTGACAGCTCAAAAGCTGCTAGCAAAACCCATCTGCAGAGGACTTCTGTGAAAGAAGACAAAAAGCCAGTCAAGCACTGTCTAGTGTGGGGTATGACTACTGACCTGAACTGCTCATAAAGTAAATGACCGGGGTGAAGCTAGCTGCTTTTTCTTATGCTGGAAGAGCAGTGTCTCTTCCATCTGGCATAATAGTTGCTGTTCAAAAGCCTATGCAGTGAGCTGTATGTGACTTGAGCAGAAGCATCTATAGTTCTTGTGCAGCCTTGTTTACATTGAGTGCACTATCCCAATGGATGTCTACTTTGAATTGTAAGAATGTATCCACTGACTACTTCCCACCTCTACTAGCAATTGCAGAGGATGAGCTTGTATAGTCCCTATCATTGCTGGGAATGCCTGTGTGCCTGGCATGCTGCATGTTGCACCTGGCAAGACCCACCTGTAGTCCTGTAGCACATATGTCCCAGTGCAGAGATGCTGGGCTGATAAAAGATAGCTAGTGCTATGAACCTCACATAGATTCTTTGAAAAGCTTTATAGTGGAGTGATCAAATCCAAGATGCACTGAGTGCTAATTTACAAGGTTACAAGCATCAGTTGGCAGCTTTTGCAGCCTTTATTGAGGTGTGGTATCTACTTCTGTGGGAATCTATTTTGGGTCTCTTTGGGAAGTGCACTTGCAAAAACTGACTAAAACTGTACAATGAACTGCTGTGTTGCTTTGACTGGAAAAAGTCTACCTTGTAGATGAGAGAAGAGAACAGGGAGAAAGAGCATACTGCTGTTCTTGTCTTGCTAAACAGGCTAGGTAGTTCTTATTTTTATAGGAAGTCTTTTTTTGAGAAGTGTGTAAGGGGAACAGCTTGTTGTAGATATGACACATAGGAGCTGGCATGGGGAAGAAGGTCCAGCTGTGTGAGTAGGTAGTGTCAGAGCACAAAGGCAAGGTTTCTGTCACATTCTAGTGGGTTATGGGCTTAAGCAGAAAATCTGAGTCCTGAGCTGCCTAGTTTTCTGTGAACAGGGAAGAACATGATCTCTGCTTCATGTGGTCTCAAGAAGTTGAAGGGAATAATTGCAGGAAGCCCTAAAAAATACAACAGGGAGGGAGTTGCTAATCTCTCAGGACTCAAGGTGGTGTCAGCAGCTCTTAAGCTTCTTCTGTTATCCTGCTCTGTGTAGCAGAGACCACAGCTCCTTAATTGGAAGCATGTCCCCTGGGACTGCTATTCTCCTAAACAATAAATCATTCATGCTTTCCTGTTGAGAGCTGATGTAACTCTTTCAAGGCATCAGCTCAGTCTCTCCTTTGTGGAGTGGCCAGGTGACTGCCCTACTACCACCATGTGGGCAATGGTATGTTTCCTGTTAAACCACTTGCAGCTCTGCCTGTACTAAAAAAACCTGATAACTAAGCCTTTAATGCCTTCCAGTTAATAGCCATGTTTCCCACATGTCTTTTTTGAGGGCTAGTAAGCCAGGAAAAGAAAGACAATCTGCTTTGTCACTTAGCTTTAATATGTCCTTGATAAACAAAGATAACTGGTAGGTGCCTCTGTCTTATGTTGAAAGGGATTTACTGGTCAGTGGAGTTTGGCCAATTCTGACAGGTCCTCTTAAAACTGTCCCAGCTTTACCTAACTCTGCTTGAGAGGCAAAATAGCCCTGTACCATATTCTTCACTTAACCGAGAAAAGCAGTTCTGTGTAAAATTGTTGAAACCAGCAGCAAGTCTTGGGGCTTTTTGGTATTCTAGAACTTGCTATGAATGGTGTCATTTCTGCCACTGGCTTGTACAGTCAAGTGCTTACACAAGTTCACGTGGCTCAGCCAGCTTCAGTGTTTTCAATTAAAACATATTTACAAGACTTTACAGGTTCTGGAGGTTAGTTTGGCTCACTAGCAACATGCTGTCCCAATTTCACTGAGGCACAAGGCATCTCTTTGGTGAGAAGCATTTGTGCATGTTACACCTCAATATAGAGGAGTGTCTGGTTTTTGGCTTCTGCTATCAGTGCTGATTTGTCAAGAGTTGAGAGCGTATCAGTCTCTCCTTTTGTGTAAGGCTGCAAAGATCAGTGTTGCTAGTTCACTCATAGCAAAAACAATTTCATATTAGTTTCTATATTTGTTAGCGAGGGGGAGATTTGTTATGGGAGTGCTTACCTGTTCTCAAAGTTAACGCAGCAGGGATAAGCAATTAAATTACTGCCTCTTTCAGGTATGTTCCACCCCTGATCTGGGGAAAGAGTGGACATATCCAGACCGCCCTTTACGGAAAAATGGGAAGAGTGAGATCACCACATCCGTACGGACTTCGCAAGTACCTCACAATGCCAGATGGAGCAACAGCCACCTTTGATCTCTTTGAGCCACAGTCTGAGCACTGCATTGGAGGTCAGTCAAACAGCTGCTGGCTGCATCTAGCTGCTAACCTTGATTCTGTGCTCTGGGAGATGGATGAGGATAGATGTTAATTCTGGTGATGGAAGGGGGCTGCTAAGCAATACTAACCAATGTGTGGAGGCTGTGAGGCCATCTTGCTGTATACCTGTATCTCGGACAGCAGGAGAGACCCTACTGGACTAATTAACTGTTTGTGGCAAGGGGTGGGGAGTTAAGGAGTGGAAGAAAAGTTCCATAACCTGTTCCTCAAGTGAGAGGCTGGCAAAGAGAATCTAGTGGTAAGCCTTGTTTGGAGTGCCCTTTGCCTGTTAAGGTGGTGGGATTATAGAACAGAGGCTAGCTGTGCGAGGTTCTTCATAGCCTGGTGTGTATGGAGAAGAAACTAGACTTTATCTCCCCCGTAGAAACATTCTTGGTAGTTTTACTAACAGGTGTTTCAAGATCTGCACGGAAACAAACCCTGTGTGCACAGGGTTTGAAGGAGTCCAGCCATGAAGAGAACTCCATGAAAAAGTAGAAAATCATGGTGATTTCTTACAACATTATGTATATTCAGAGTAAATGTCAGCTTTCAAACTCACTGTTACTAGTAGTAACAGCAACACTTAAAACTGAGTTACTGTGGCTTGACTTCAGAAGTACAATTTACCCCTGTAGTAGCCGATTTCATTGTAAGCCCATGACTCTCATTTGGCCTTCAGAAAAAGCAGAGTTCTTTTCTTAACTGTCAGTGTTGAGATCCTCATGGTATAAAGCTGCACTAGAACAGTTACTGTTATCTTTATCACTGAAGAGAATCTGAGCAGTGCTTTCCTAATGAGGCAAAAATTCAGCAGCTAGAGCTGCTAATGTTGGAGCTTTGCACATCAGAGTCTGATAGCTAATTTGAAGTGCATATGCTAATCCTGAATGTAATTTACTGTGCTTACTTGAATTACAACAATTACTTTCTTAGTTGATGAAATGATGCCTTGTTAAACTAGTGAACAGTGTCAGCAGATCAAATACCGTTAGATTAGCCACAAAGCAGATGATGGCTAATGTCAGCCTATCAGAATGTCTGTACATAGCAAAGCTTCATTTTGAAGATCTGTGTTACACCCAACTCTGGAAGGGAAACAAAGGAAAAGTAGCATAGCCAGTCTACTTGGTGCATGAATGAGCAGTGGACTCCAGAGCTTCCACAGACTTAGCAGTCACAACAGGCTGTCAGAAGGCAGGACTTGTAATCTCAAAAACATCTTTTTAAAGGGAAGAATTTACTCTTGGTCTCTAGGCAGTGCCTGTAGAGCTGTTCGGGCAGCTTTCCCTGAAGTCAGAAAACTGTTCATCTCAACATGAATTACTTTTTCACATCTGTAGCACTAGAGTCACTAGTCTCCTGTCCCATACTGGATTTTTGGCAGACTAGTAGGATTTTTAGCTTGTTTCTGGTAATGGTTTCCCACGGATCTGAAATGGAAATCTTCTGAGTCTCTTAATTTGCATGAAGTGACATTTACTTAACTTCCCTCTCTTTCTGTGCACAGAGGATGTCACAATGGTAATCTGCCCCGGGATTGCTAACCACAGTGAAAAGCAATATATCCGCACTTTTGTTGACTATGCGCAAAAAAATGGGTACAGATGTGCTGTCCTGAATCACTTGGGAGCCTTACCAAATATTGAGCTCACTTCTCCACGAATGTTCACATACGGTAGGTACTTTATGGCAGCTGGGGACTTATTTTCAAGCTTGTGGAACTTCTAGGGCTTGATCAGCCTCCTTTGGTGTAACGCAACTGCTGTATCTGAACAAGGATAATAATTTTGTACTGTTTCTTAGGAACTAAACTGAACTTACGTGTGAGGAAGAGGGGAGGCTAATACTGGGGTTCACTTTTCCTTGTTTCTTCTCCCAGCTTTTAGACATGTATCCTAATCAAGGAGGCAGTTTTTTTGGAAAGAAAACTTTTGGAAAAAAACCCTCTTGTGGCTACTAAGAGCCTGCTCAAATGATTTTAGAGATGCTGTTAGAAATGTTAGTTTAGTGGAATGTGAAACAACCTGGCTCTGAAGGATAAACACTACTTCTGAGGCTCTGTTAAATGTAATATGAGAGGAGTTTGTGCTAGCCTATCCAGAAAGTACATTTCTATCCTAGGAGGGACACATGAGGATTGGTCCCTGGATGTAACACAAATGTCAAGAAAAGCAACAATTCTACAGTATGACAGTAAAGCTACGGAAGTGGTAGTGCTTAACTGCCATGGTTTTGGGCTTTCACCTCAAATATAAGGAAATCATTCTTAACCTAGAAATTAAAAGGAATAAAGGATTTGGAACTGTGTAAAGGGTGACTCCAACAATTCTTAATTGCCCTGCTAGTGAGTAACATGGTCTTTGTAGAATGTGGCCTTCTTGCCTGTGACCTGATCTGTTTGTTCCTGAGCTCTTGAGCCCCCATGTCCCTCTTTACTGCAAACATCTATAGGTACATTATGTCAGGAGTCAGTTGTGGGTTTAGCAGGCCAGTGTTAGGTTTCTTTTTCTTTTTTAAAGATAACTAAGATACTTATTGCTAAGAGTTTGGATTAACAGTTTGAATGTTTATCTTGAATAGTTGAATTGCTGAAATAGAAATACTGTGCTTTGAGATTCTGAGTCTGGCAGGCAAATAGGCTGTAATGCTTGGTTGCTTGTTTTATAGTTATTAAATCTACTCCTTGGTGGAAAACATTTCAGGAATACCAAGTACCTCAATTTGTATTGGGGCCCTGGGCTGTTAATGGCTTCAAGCCTACCATGTCTTGGGAACTAAGCTTGGCCTCCTTAAAGCATTTGCTTTTTTGATAAAAGTTGAGAGCTTTCTTCCATGGAACTTTACTTTAGACCTTACGGGTTATTATGTAGTGCATCTCCTGAGACATACCTTTCCGAGTCTTCTATAGCCTTGGAAAGGGCAAGGAATGCCTAGTACTTCTGTTGAGTAAGACAGTAAATCACTTGGCAGAGTCGCTCGTTAAGCGGAGGGCCAGCAAGACCATGAGCAGACTTTACTCTGCCTCCAACCCAAATATCCCAGTGTCCTTCCAGCTTTTGCTGGATTCCTGACATATTTGTTGAGGAGCAAGTAGCCTAAATTTGTGATTCACCGAATCCTCCAGCTTTACATCAAGCTGGACCTGTTGCTAATCTAGTTTTGGATTTCTGAAATAGTTACCAGCTGTCCTCAAATCATGAAGGTCAAACACTAAAGTATTTTGACTGCTGTCTTCTTACAGAGGAAACTAGAGCAATGCAGCATTTGTCATCTTGACTAAAATTGCTCATTAAGAATGTTCACAAGGAAGTGCCCAAGCCCTCCTGAAATGCTCAGCCTAAAGTTTGCTGTTTCACTGAAGTAAGCACAAACCCTGGTGCTCAGTCTGCTCCAGAGCTAGCTAAAACCTGAGCCTGATGTCTAGCAAGGATGCTACAGTTGGGGTGAGGTCACACTGGAGCAGTGTTTGGTTGGCACAGGGTAAAATCCCAACTCTTAGGATTTATCTCCCTGGACAATTTCCCCAGGATAGAGCTGAGTTTCAGACTCTAGGCAGGAATAAACAGCTGGAGTTTTATTTCTGTTGCTCATGCGATGCCTCCTGTGTTGTTTGTTTGTAGTCTTAAATCCAATGGGAAGGTTAAAGTGCATAGGCAGTTGATACCAGTGTACTAATGCCATCAGTTTTGCAGCTGCTTCTCTTCATGTTTCCTTTTCCCAAACTCAAAGGCAGGAGAAATAGCTGTAGGTATTCAGATGTTGCATGTATGGAGGCCTTCAAGACTGTAAAACAATCTGAGGACCCCAGTACTGCCAGAAACTGGACCCCTTGGTGCCTGTAGCCTGGGGGATGCAAATAGGTGTTAGCTGAGAGCAGAACAGATCTGTATAGAGAGGCACTTATCCCTTCTCTTGAAGAGGGGATACCCATATGTCTTCTAGGAAGCTGCAGTATCTTTACCTCGTCAGTGGTTAAAAAGGGCTAGCTGCCTCTGCTTAAACCCTTCCCTTTGATTCCAGAGAGCACCTGCTTAGTCTGTGCAGCAGTCCACTGAGAGCTCTGTCCTGACAAGCCAACTCTGCATTTCCATCCCCTCCCTGCATCAGCATGGGTTTAAGGATCCACGGCAGTCTTGCTAAAAGCAAAGGAGCAAGCTGCTTTCCAGACACCCACTTCAGTTCAGAAATGGCAAACTGCCTCAGGAAGGTAATGATGTGTGCTGTTCTTAGGTAGTAATGTCAAGCCCAGAGTTGCTGAACTCTGCTTTTTAAGCTGCTTTAGAAAGGAAGAGTTTTGATTGTTAGATTAGCTGTTGCTGTGACTTTTTAAGCAAGTTAATTTCATCTTTCTTTGGCAGTCTGTTAGAACTAAGCATGAGCTAAGGTCCACAGGACTCATAAAACAGATACATGAACACGTGTGAATCGGAGCTCTTAACCTTAAGGTTGTTAAAAAGTCAGAAAGGGGTAAGAAGCTGAACTTAAAGCTTGAAGTGGGAATCTAGGTCTGTTAAAAGATGATTCTTGACTTTGTCTTTACCTTCTAGGTTGCACCTGGGAATTTGGTGCCATGGTTAATTACATCAAGAAGACCTACCCTCAGACTCAGCTGGTTGTTGTGGGCTTCAGCCTGGGTGGAAACATTGTGTGCAAATACCTGGGAGAGAGCCAGGCCAACCAGGAGCGAGTCCTCTGCTGTGTCAGTGTGTGCCAGGGGTACAGTGCACTGAGGTAGGTCTAGAGACTTCTCCATGCTGGTCTCTTCTGGGGATGCAGGAGTGGGCAGATCTTTGGCAGGGTGCATGTGGGAGGGCAGGGGGAAGAGTGTGTTGCTTCTCTTGCATTGAACTGGTCTGACTGCAGCATGTGGGATGCCACCCTCCTGAAGGAGCAGGCAAAGCTTTGTTGATTTGGCAGCACAAATAAGCTTCTGTCAACAACGCAAATAAGTTTTCTGTACCTGGCCAGGTACATGCTGGTAGCTTCTTGTCTGTGCATGTAAGCTGGCCTAATTCTGTCTCATTAGGACTCTACAGTGTCCTGAGAGGAGGCATTCCCCGTGCAGTCCTAGTGTAATTAACCAGGCAGGCTGGGCAGTGTGACAAACTGCTGAGATGATGCCAGGTTTGCAAGCAATAGTTTACACTTTCTCATCACTCTGAGAAGTATCCCTTGGTTCATAATAGCTTGTCTGGCTTCAGTGTGCAGTTTGGCAGCTGTTAACTTGTGGAGACTGGAAAGAGACACACAGCTCACACTGTCAGTCTATGCTCACCTCTCAGTGTGTGTCACTGAAGCAGTGCTTTGGGCTAATGAGTAGATGAAGAACCACTTGCAATTCTGTTATACCATTTGGAAGGTGGGGAGGAGAAGGCTTAAAGCCCTAAAGTCTGCCTTAAAATGTGGTTCCCTGCCTGGAAGCCAAGGCTGTAGCACTTCAAGAGCTGTAACAGCTCCACCTAGTGCTAACACTTGCATTTAGTGATGGAGGATCTGGGTACAGCACTGCTGCTTGAAAACTGGTGTCTCAACTAGTGTGCAGTAACTTTCCATGTATGCACAGTTAATAAAGATTAAAACAGTGTAACTGGCTAAGCTACTACTTTCAGTTTTTACTGTCTGTAGATATGGACAACTACTAAGGTGTAGCTGACTTTACAGTAACTTAACTGCACTTTTGAGCCCTGAGAATATTTGAAAGGCAAATGGGGTTGCTGAAACTAGGGTATTTGGGTCAAGATCCTTTGGGCAGATAATGGTGAAACTATGGCAGCCCTGTGAGGGGCTTGCTATGGAATTCGGTCTCGCAGCCTGGTCAAGGTAGCTGGCACTCTCTTGGTGCTGCTGATGCTCTGCCTGTGCTGGGACCAGTTTGATACAGTCTGAAGACACCTTTTATGAGTTAAGCTCTTACAGGTGAAAGTAAGAAGCTTTTCTGGAAGCATTAAGATGTAAAAACTTGATATGCACTTCAGTAATATTCCAGCATACCTAATCCCTTTTGAGATCAGATGTGACTACTGCTAAAAGAGTATATAATCTACTGCTAGGTCCTCATGAGTTCACACCCTTAAAATCTGAACAGATGCTTTCAGGAACAGTTTTTCTGTTTTGTTTCAAGTAAAATGTTCTTAGTTGTCTTGGGGTTCTGGCATGGAGCACAGAGCATCCTTTTGAAGCCAGCTCTTCAATTGCAGCCATCAGATGGGGTTTGCAAGGATCACATCTGGCTGCAGTCCACTTGGTTCATCTTCTGCAATTACACAATATTGTATTTCTGGTCTCCAAAATTATGTGAGTAATGCTATTCCCTAAGCCGATTTCTGTAGTAGTGTGTCGTGATGTGCTGGTAGAATAGCAGGGCAAGGACAACCTGTTTAACAATACTGCACTTGGATATTTGTGTGGAAAAATAACAGCTGCTTGTCTTGAGTTCAGTGCAAGTCTTCAGTGGGTTGTGTGGATTATTGAGCTCTTGTCTCCACCTGCTGGGTAAATATCTACTAGCAAATATCCAGTCAAAACATCTGCTGTGCATTACTGGGCAATCAGCAGGAAGGCTTTTCAGATCTTGTGTCTCCCTACCTCATAGCTACTTCTGCTTTAAAGGCTAATTAGCTGAAGAGCTAGGGGAAAGCAACATCAATAAATATCTACTAAGTAAAAGACAGGATAGGGAGGGCCTTGTGCCCCTGGTTATAGAAGTGGGAGGGAGGAGGTACAAAGCACCTCCAGGTGGAATGGTTAAGTGTTTGCCTTCCTGGGCTTGGTCTGGTAAAATAATTGGCCTCATCCCTCTGGGCTACATGAAAATGGATTAGCCAGGTAGATGTGACCAGTTAGTTTACAATTCCATTTTCTTTTTTTATTAGCTTGTACAGCCTTTATCCCCCAAATAACTTTAGAAAGTGAAGGAAAAAAGTGGTGGTGAGCAATGTGAAGCCGGGATCTGAAATATGAAAAAGCTTTTCCAGAGCATTAAGCATGAGTCCCATAGATGGGCATAATAAAGTAGCAGCAATACTAGGATGTGCCAGAAGAATACGAGACTCTTAGTTTAATGAATTAACACAGTCCGGGGAACTTGTTCCCCAAGGCTGAATGGGGACATGTCTCATTCCTTAATCTTGCCTGCACAGGCTTGATTCTGCTTCTTGATCTTGTGGAATGCATCTTTGCCATAGCTACAGGCCGTGGGGAGAGTCCTCAGCTTTGAAACCCGTGCAGTCTTCAAAATACCAGAAGCTGCCTTTTTTTCAGTGCTTGCAGCTCTTCATATTAGTAGTACTACTGTACATCAGAGGAACTGCAGGGAAATGCAGTAGCTTTAACTTATAACATCTTGTAGTAACTTAATAGGTTTGCTTGGAAAATCTTTTGTGAAGAAAGAAATGTGCATCTTCCTGTCTTCCTTCATTCCCTTGCCCTGGCATAAACATGGTAGGTATAGTCTGGCTAGACAAAAAGACATGAAAGTTGGTTTTTAAAACAAAAAAATTAATAAATCCATACTCCAGCATGGCTTACTACAAGAAAACATAGCTTGCTTTTGCTCTGGTAGGGGACTTGCAGGTTGTGGCTTGGGAGGTCATGCTAAATCTGCTATAGTTCTCATGGTATGTTAATGTTTAAATGGTAGTACTTCAGTAGCTGAAACTGCTCCCAGCATTCTTAGGTTGCTCAGTAAATGATAGTGTGTTTCCTCAGTAACAGTGAACCCTGCTAAGAGTAAAGCTATAACCTGCCCATGACCCTGCATAGCAAAGGAGTGCTGGTATCTGGCAGAGCTTACAAGTCTGGATGACTTTAATTCTGTTTTAACAACAGATAAGCTGTGAAGTGCTGTTCTGCTTTGAAAATGGGTGAGACTTCAACTCAGATGCCACTTGCAGCTGCAACTAGTATTTATTCCTACAGCTCCTGCCAATGAATCTAAAACAATAATAGTGTCTGTAGATACTGGAAACATCTGCACACATTATTTCCTCTGCAAAGCTAATATACACAATAGACAACACTTTGTTCAGCAACAAGTTTTAGTCCTTTCCTTGGTAGTCCCGTTAGGTAAATTACATTCAACTTATGCAAAGGGATACTAAAATCCTCTTGTCAGTGTTGCAGATCTTGACTGATGGCTGTTAAATGCTCTTATCAAAACAGCTAATTGCATTGTGCAAAATGAGACTGCAGATGTGTTTTCTGATCCTACCAACTTCATCGAAGTGGAAGTCATTTCCTGGAAAAGGTTAAAGCTGTGGCAGGAAGGCCTGGAGATTTGTTTACATTGCCTCTAGGCTGCCAGAAGATGTTACAGAGTATTAATCTGATCTTTCAAGATCTCCATTAACAGCTTTGGTTGTTTTGCATGGTTTTTTCTAGGGCACAGGAAACCTTCATGCAGTGGGATCAATGTAGAAGATTTTATAACTTCCTCATGGCAGACAACATGAAGAAGATCATCCTTTCTCACAGGTACTGCAGTACATCACTTTGATAGTATTGATTGGGTCAATTGCTATGTTGGATTTGTCTTGGTCCTTTAAAATAAAATAGGACTACTGAAAGATGATGCACCAGTTCCTTGCTTAGTGGTCTTTAGATGAACCAACAGAGAAGGGAAGCCCGTGTCAGTCTCATTCATATACCATAAAATTTACAAATAAGCTTTGGTGATCTTGTTAGAAGAAAGCAGGCTTTGTTGTCTTTTTGCCTTCCGAGGAGACTTCCTTAACGACTAAACACGATGCGCACAGGAAAACATTGCAATTAGACTTCAAAGTGGAGTGTTCCGCATCTGCTTCACTTCTAGCCAAAGAATTCCCTATTCCAGGAGCCTCTTGTTCTGTCACCTACCTCAGGTAGGATTAATCCAAGATCTGCTGTATGGGGCTGCTGCTTATCAAATAAGCAAATAGTCAAACTGTAGCTCTGGCTTCTAGCTGTTCCTCTAGAAAGAGCATGTAGCTAGCAAAATACTTAGTGTTGCTCTTCCTGGAGTGCCAGTGTACTTGTAGGATCCCAGTGCTGCTGTTGTGATCTGTGGCTCTCGCATATCAAAGGAATGTGTTTGTTAAACAGGTGGCATGCTCAGTATTGTTGTTTCTTCCATCAGAAGTTCTCTGGGTACTTCTTTCTAGGGCAGTAAATGTGTAAGTACCTCATCTGTGTATATCTGAAGTTGCCTGACTCAAGGGAAAAGGAGGGGAATATCTAAAACCCATTCCAATTAAGAGCATGTGTCACTTGCAAACTTTTGGTTCATTGTTTACACTCCTGTGCAGTATGAAACACTTGTAGAAGGAATTGGGACAGCTGACATACAGGATGATCCACATAATTCATTCCAGATTGACAAATATTTAGACAACTTGCCCAAATTTCACATGTGAAGTGAGGTAAGCCCCCATTAAATGGTACTTAAATCCATAGCCCAGAAAAAAACGGTGCTGGCTGAAAGGCAAGTCTTAAGTAAACTTTTTTTCTGTAATCACTTGTGCTCTAAGGCAGCTCCCCCAAATCAAACCTAGCCTCCCTTCTGCTCTGCCCTGCAGCTGCCTCTGAAAGAGAATAAAAACCCCTTTCCAACTTGTGGCTTTTGTTCTATTTGTTAGGGGAGCAGCTTGTTCTGGTAAAGAAACACGTCCTCTCCTGAGGGCAATAACTAATTATGACAAGTGTCCATAGTAAATAGCTTTCTGCTAAGGTAATGTCCCAAGTAATTTCTGCTGTGTGAACGAACCTAATATCTGTGCTGGGGAGACTTTAGGACCAGATGGTGGAGATGCTATGCCCAGGACTGCTAGTGCTCTCACCCGAGCCACCCACGGCTTTGGTCTGAAGCCAAAGGACCCTCCCTGTAACCTAGCCTCTGTTCCAAATACCCTTAGCACTGTCTGTTCTGGGAAGATTCTTTTTAGAGGCCCCTCATGCAGTTTTTCAGTATAACAGGAAAACATTTGTTTTCTATAAAGAGGCTGCTAGGGTTTCTGTTATGTCTTGCTGCAAAGGGAGGTGGACAAATAAGCTGGTCCCAAGAAAGCCTCATGTATATGTAGTCTAATTCTATTGTTATCTTGTCAGACTTGGTAAACTTTGTCCTTGAACAGGTCATGGCTTTGCTGCCCTTATGTTATTTGGTTGTCTTTCTTGACGTTACTCTTTCAGGCAAGTTCTTTTTGGAGATAACATGAAGAAGCCACAAAGCCTGTCAGATGCTGATCTGAGCAAACTCTATACAGCAACATCACTTATGCAGATTGATGATAACGTTATGAGGTATGAAAGGTGATTCTCTGATCTTGCGTGGATCTCTGAAAGTACCTTTTCTTTCAAGTGTTGCTTTTGCGTGTGCCTTGCTGCACCTGTAGGAATCTGCTGAAATACAGTGCTGACAACCTCAGAAATTCTTCCTTGCCTTCACATTGAATAAAACTTATCAGGAAAAAAACCCAACTTACTATTGACAGTCACAGCTTCTGTAGAATCATCCAGGAGGCATTTATTTATCAGTAAATCTGAAACTGCAGCCTTCAATAACATAGGAAGAGGCCAGTTCTGCTGCAAGCTCTAGCAAAAAGCAGTGCAGAATGTGGAAAGCAGCTCAGAACTGCTCATGAATGTTCTTAGCCCTGCTTGAATTTTGGGGGGGGACGGGACAAAACACCAACTTCTCCCCAAAAAACACTACTGCCTTCTCAATAAACATTAGGATTGGCTGAGATAATACAATCTTTTTTACTTGTCATACTAACACCTAAATTAAGCTCTCTGCTTTATTAAGCAGTTAGTGTGTTACTGTCTGTGTCCTTGAAAACAACATAGCACTTTCTTCAGTGGCAGTGTTCATACCATGGTGTGTTCTGTATGAGGCATTGACACCTTTCCAAAATGAAGCTTTAAACTGTCAGCTATACAGCTATAACACTTTTGGCAGACTGGGAGTATTGCTAGCTGCTTTTTAAAAGCCATTCCTAGGGAAATCTCCCTACTCATCCCTTGGCCCAAACTAGAAAGGCCTCAGGGACAACAGCTATGTTGCCTCTTATGTAAAAAAAAAAAAACAAAAAAAACAAACAAACCAAAACAAACAAACAAAAACCCCACAAAAATGCACATGAGTATAGGTTGACTGAGTTCTTGGTTTGGGATGGAGTGCTAAGGATTTGGCAAAGAACTGGAATCACAGTGAATTCTGGGTGGCTTGTAGGCATGCCCTTTTGTTCAGTATGAAGTTCATAATCTGTGGTGGTTTTGTATTTGAAGAGGCTTTCAGGTAAAGATGAACAAGATAGTAATTTTTTTTCTTCCATATGTACTATTACTTAAGTGGGATGCTTCAAAATAAATGCTCTGAAGGCTGCTAGACTTCAACTTGCATTTTTAACTTGCCCATGCTATCACAATGTTTGAGTAAGCACAGAAAGCATAAAGGCATGTGCTGCCAAAGGTGAGTTTTGCAGAGACACTGGGTAGGAAAAAAGCATTGTCTATGAAGATTGAGGCATTGTTCCTGTCTCTGCATGTATGCCCTCACTTGAAAGTAAGAGTCACATGGATACTAGAAGCAGATGATTGCAATGACAGTCTTCTCTATTTCAGGAAGTTCCATGGCTACAGTTCCCTGAAGGAATACTATGAAGAAGAAAGCTGCCTGCATTACTTGCACAGGGTAATCTCTTGTAATAGAGACTGCTTTTGTACCTTCATTTTCCTACTGGAGAGAGAACACACTGTGGTTTCTGTTGTTGATATCTAGACACAGCTGTCTTAGCTGGGATTTTCAGAAATAATCTGTATACAGACACAGTATATTGGAGTGGGATTTCGGTTCTTGCTACCTCTAATACTGGGGCTAGATGCTCTGGGCTCTTAAGAGCTTATAACTCTGACAGGTAGTAGCACCCAGGTGATCTAGATAAAGCCATGCATTCAGCTGAACTGCTCTGAGTGTATGAGGATATAAGGTCAGAAATGGGTGGTGGTATGGAACCTGCAGTTTCAAGGAAGAAAGACTTAATACTGTGGAAGACACTCAGGATGCTATCTAGCAGGCAGATGCTTAGCAGACCAAAGTTTTGCAGAAGTGGAATTAATTCCACTGAGATCCCCTCAGATCTACTGAGCCAGAGGATGGAGATGTTCCAAGGGAGTTCCCTGGACTTCAACCAAGGTGTCCATAATAGAGCTGGTACTAGCTGCCTGATGTGCAAAGCAATACAGAGCAAAAAAGGGTGTAGCTATGTGAATTCTGAGAATGGGGAAGATCTGTGACTCAATCTGTATTTGCTCTGATGCATCCCTGCCCCTTTCATACAATTGAGTTGGGAGGAAAAAAAAAAAAATCAAGTGCTGTTACGATCTCCATTGGTGAAAAGCCACCAGCCTTAAATTTCGACTCTTTCTGCTTTTCTGATGCTTCTGCAGGTCCAGGGCCATTCTGAAATAAGATGTCTTAATTAAGTTAAGCTAAGATGCTTTTACAGTTGGTAGACTGAAATTTAAATACCAACCCCTTACTGTTTTTCCTTTTCTGCCATGTTTCTTGATGCAGATCTATGTTCCTCTTCTGTTGGTTAATGCTGCTGATGACCCTCTTGTGCATGAGAGTCTTCTATCAATTCCAAAAGCTCTTTCAGGTATGTTGAAGCAGTTTCCTCCAGCTGTGCGTATTTGTGTACCTGCAGCTTCCTTATCACATCATGATCCATGATTTCAAAGCAGCTTGACTTGCCTCCTTACATCTGTAATCCTGTGGGAGGTGTACTAAGTGTCTTTAAATCACCAGTTGCTAGAACTAACAAGGCTAACCTTGAGCAGGAGGAACTTGGGTCCTTTCAGGCACCTTCTGCTGTTTTGGCTTGTGTTGATAGCCAGCAGGTTACATTCAGGTTACATTCTTGAATGGAAAAATGCTCCCCCATGTCTTCATTCCTCACTGGGATTTAGTAGAAAGATGGGTTGTTATAGTGAAAGTTTTGATCAAGTACATATGAACAGTCCCCTTTGCTGATGAAAGGGGGGGGCACATGCATGGCTGTGTTATTTGGTACTGGACTAGGATCTCTCCCTTGAAAAGAGTTCTGTGAGCTGTCTATCTTCAGCCAAGGAAAAAGGCAAATTACCTTTAGAAGCTCGGAAGAGGGAGCTGGCTGCTGCTTTGTCACACAAATAGTGGATGCACAGGGAGGGAAGCAGGGTTAATTATTTTCCTGTTTGAAAGCTGTGAGCAGAGAATTTATTCACAGCTGCTTCCAGACAGAAGAAAGCACAGGGATTTTCTCACTATACATGGAACAAGGTGGCTGATATACTGTCAGAGCTTAGTGCAGCTCGACATGATGCTAACAGTCCTAGTTCCAGTGCCTGCGAGTTAAAGATACTCATTTGCTAAAGATTGAGTGTTGTTATGGCAATACAGGTACTGCTGTAAGGGCCCAGCCAGCAGTGTTTCTTGGGCAGACTAATCTTACTGGCTGGGATCGGTTCCTGCAGACTGTCCTGTTCTGTGAAGTAGTGAGGTTATGTGCTTTGGACTTCAAAGCAGCTGTGGCCTTTCTCAGTGCATTTCTGCTTCCTACATGTGACTGCTCCTTTGGTTCAGATGCTATGCCAAGGGTCAAGTTGATTATCATAACTTAAGATGGTTTCATTCTCAGCTCCAAAATGTTAACCTTCTGGAACTTTGTGCCTTGTTTTGTTTTACAGAGAAAAGGGAAAATGTCATGCATGTGCTGCCCCTTCATGGAGGCCACCTGGGATTTTTTGAGGGGTCTGTACTATTCCCGGAACCTCTTACCTGGATGGATAAGCTTGTGGTACAGTATGCCAATGCCATCTGCCAGTGGGAGAAGACAAAGTCTCACTGCTCAGACACAGAGCAGGCTGTATCTGGCCAGGAGTAGTTGACCCAAAGACTACGGATCACTTCAGTGTATCTCGCCCTTTGGGAACATCTTGTTCCCTCACCTGCTGCTTCAGGTTCCATTCTCTTTGATATCCTATGGCTGGGGTTTGATCACAATGTTTTCTTCCAAAGGGGAGTTAAAGTGGAGGTTAGTATCTGGTCAGAGCATCTTTGCATATATAGTCACTTGGGTTTGTAATTTACTGCTCTGCTTGAAGAATTAGGTTGCTGACTCTGACTTGTTACAGGGTTATTGAGCTAAAGACTGCTTGCTTTAATATAGCAGAGGTTTCAGATGTCAAAATCTCTTCACCTGCTGGTCAAAAACTTGATCTGAAGTGTTTGTCTAGGTGCAGATTACAGTGTAACTATGACTCTGTTCTTTGTCCTGGTGCTGGAAAAACCCTGTACCAAGCCACAAGCCAGTGAGTGGTTCAGTCTGTAAGCCACTACAGTGTGGCTTGGAAAAACAGATGCTTGACTGCAAGTGGAGTTCCAGCCTTGCACCATCTCAAGGGAGGCCCTTTAGTTCCTAGGAATGCACTTACACAAGTCAATCAGTTTAAAAATACTTAACTTTTCCATGCTTCAGCTGTCTGTGGATTGGGCTGTCTTTATGCTGGGACTCCAAGTAGAGAAAAGCTGCAGGCTGGTAATACCAGTTAATGTTTCTATGTTAATTTGTTCTCACACCAAGACCAGATCAGTCACCTTCTTGTCATCTTTGCCTCTTTTTAAATGTAGTCATCTTTTTAGTACTGGATTTTTTTGTTTAACCCAGGGCTTTTTAAAGCTGGCTCTGGCTTCCAAATGGAAACCAGTGATTAAGAATCTGCAGGATCTTTCTGTGAGCTCAATCTGTTTTTAAGAATATTTCATAGACAATTATGTATTCTGTTAGGGATTAATTTGTTGGGGGGAATGTATCTATTTTAGATTTATTCCCCTTATGTCAGGGTAAATCATACCAAAATTCTTCCCCTTAGCTTTCAAAGCATCAGATGGTTTTCAGACACATGACTTGCCTTACAGTTGATGGGGAACTGGATGTCTCTAGCCCTGTGCAACTAAAATGATAATCTTTGCATGGCTAACTACTTCCATATCTGTGTAAATGCTGTAGGATTACTGGCTCCAGTAAGACACTGGGCTCTTCCTCACTTGAATTCCTTTTCCACACCCAGACATCCTCTTCTAGTTTTAATGTGCAAAGTGAAGTGTGAAAGCTGTTTGCAGGAAAGATGCCTACTCCCTTGTGCTTTTCCCTCAAGTGGCTGTTATGTTCTGTGCCAAGATGATTAAAGACTCTAGTCTATCCCCTGGAAGGAAAGTTGTCCCATGACAATCTGGAGACTGAAACTTCGTGGTCAAAATCTTTTTTTACTGTTTGTTCTGTCAATATGGTAGTGTCATTAATCCATCCTCAGGACTTCTCTATCACTGTATCAGTAAAGTTCTTTTCCTGTCATACTTCCGGCATCAATTAGCACTTTATTGCTTCAGCCTTGGTCTGTGTTACAGGCACTTTAGTTTATAGCTTAAGGATGAAACAAGCTGCAAGACTTCAGTCTGGTAATACAGGAGAACAAGCCTTCTGGACTGTCCTGTCACTGAACTTCAGTAGGTTGGAGAGGTGGTGTTTTGTTTAAATAAAGCAATAATTAACTATTGTAGCAAAGGTGCATTATCATATCAGGAAATTCCTTTCATTTGCCTTAGGCCAGACACCTTGGCCTGTTACAAGGAACTGTGGATATCTGCACATTCTCCTTGTTAGTAAATCCAGGTTTCCTTTTTTCTTCAAAGAAAAGATGTGACCAAATAAAGCTATAGCAAGACTTGGCCATGCTTGTGGCTGTTCCTTAAGAACTATTTTAAGGCATCAGTTAGCAAGGATATTCTTAGCTGATGGATATCTTGTCTCTATGTTGTTATCCTCTTATTCATACTGCATCTGTATATCACTAAAATCTGTCATAAAAGACATTTCAGATTTTTGCTTAAGTAGCTGCTCATGTAATATTCATTGGATATGACTTAAATATCTTCTCACGTCAACAGAAGTGGAGTGTAAACAACACTTGTACACATCAAATAGATACAGTATAAATTTAGGTGTGTTAAGGGAGTATGGTTTTTATCTCCAGTGGGTTACAACTTTAGAAGTGTTTTGACTTTCATGCTACAGCTGTAGCTTACACAGGTCATGGCTGTCTGCCTTGAGGAAACAAAACTGCCCTTCCCATGCTTCATGTGTCCTTCCTCAATCCAGCTTTACTATGCCGAGATGAGTATCAACTTCAGACAGCTCTAGAGGAACAGAAGTTGTCCTTGGTACCAATACCACTGTTGAGGTGAAAAGCCCATCATATAACCCAACATGTGGATACCTATGAAAGAAAGGTCAGCATGCATCTGACCTCCTTTGAGAGCAAAATATCTGCCTTCCTCAACTTGAGAGCCTTATCAAAAGCAGGGGTGCTCTGCCCAGTTCCTCAACTGGCTGCCTTCTTCCCCAGGACACCAGATTGGCAGAACAGTTCAGTTGACTTGCCTGGAATGTGAAAGTCAGGAGGGTGAGAACTGGCTGGGTACTGTCTGGGAAGGTTAATGCTGAGGCAAGGCAAGTGTTTTGCCTCTGCTTTTTGGCCAAGTCATGCCAGTCCCTCTGAAAGCGGAGCTTTGTCTTGGAAAGCTTTTTCTTGGAAAAAAAATTTCCTTCTTCCATTTTGTAAAGAAGATCATTCTTGATGAACTAGGCTTTCAAATGGGTTTTTCTGTTCCTGAGGTATGAGGAAGCGACCTTCTTGTCAAATGTACCCTTGTTTCAAACTGATTTCACTACAGCAGATCGCCAGTCAATCAATGACCAGTTTTTAGGCAAGTTTTCTAAAATAAGGTGAGCAACTGGGCAATTCTCAAAGCAGCAGGAGCTGTGGCTTTGTCTAATCAGATTTTTTTTTTCTTTAAAGTTGGAGGGTATTTTTGAGGAACACTCCTTCCTTCCCCCGCAACCCAAGCCTTCATACTTCAGAAGTGCCAATGCTGTGGTCTTTCTGAAACTCTCAACTACAGAAGTAATATGGGTCTCTGTCTTGCTCCTTTGACCTGTTTTTGCACTTGCATCTACAGCTGTTCAAACCACTTGTGACTTGACCAACTAATTCTAGCCTCTTTGGGGAAGGAGAACTTTTGTCACGGCTTGTTTGTGCAAGGTTTCTGGAGCCTGAGGTTCAGCTTACTAAGCTTGTTGTAGGTGGAAGCAGTAGAACAAAAAACATGTTCTCATCTCACCCAATTTGATGCTGCTTTCAGAGCAAGACTCATGGTGTCAGACTTGCAGCAGTAACTTAGAGATCTTAGGAAAGTGGGAGAGGAGAAAGTTAAGCTGCAGTGCATGTTATCTAAAGACCTTCAAAGAAAGGAATTGTGTATTAAATCTTGCTGCTGACAGTGACTGGCAACTGATACCTAGTGCCAGTACCCCAAGATGCATAGGATGTAGAGTCTTGATCTGAAATACCCTTTTCTCCCAAAATAAGGCAATACTAGTTGTGTGATGTGGGCAGGTGGTCTTCATTTTCCCAGTGAACTCAACCTTAAATGCAATCTGAATTTTTAAGTCTTAAAGGTGAAGTCATCTCTTTCATCTTTTGTCAGGACATGAGGTGTTGAAGTGTGCTTTTGTAGATCATTACGGTATAGTCTGATAGTGCAGTACAAAATTACAGCATGATGAATCTGTCATGTGCTCTGTTTAGTTTTAAACTGGGATTAGAAAAAGCATTAGCAGAGCTCTTCCACAGGTAGTCTCATGTGGTATGCACACCTCTTTCCTGTCACTGGATGTAAGTAGCACTTGACCATAAACCCCAAGGACTCTCTCAATCAGATAGCAAGTTGTAGAACTATTACTCTTTGGTTAGGCTGGTCCAACCATCTCCTTTGTCAGTGTCTGGAGAGATCTGAAGATTGTAGGTGAGCAGCTAGGACTTGCTCTTACTGAACACAAGGAACTTGCAGCTTCTACTACATCAGATCTGCCAGCATTTTTAATGGTCCCTTAGCTTCTAAATTGACGGTGTTTTCAGATGGGTTTGGCAGTGTTGTAGTTGCACTGTAAAGACAGACACTTGCACTTCCCTGTAGTCTTTTTTTTTTTCTGCAGTTCCTGTTTATGAAGATACAGGTTACCAAGACAGGGCATTAAGCAAAGATGTTGGGAACTATTAGCTCTGGTACTGAATTTAGCCAAGCTACCTGTGTGTCATCTGTCCTGGGTCTGTCACAAGTTCCTAGACCACAGCCCTTTGACACATGGTGCCTTGCCCTTTTTTTCCCCCCTCCCTTGACATCAGCATATCTAGAGACTTCAGTAACAGCTCTGTCAGAGCCTTTGGGGCTTTGCTTTTTAGTAAATGAATTTTCAGACACTAGATAGTGAGACACCTCTGGTGGTGTACACTGTACAAGTGTGTGCTAACTTAAAGGACCCTTGTGGGCAGCCTACAACTAGCTACAGTCTATTTCAAGGCTTAAAATAACAGTGTACATAAGCAGTGGATCATTTTCAGCTCTCTGCTCCTCTAGCAGTAGGGATTGAGTCATAGAAGGAGGGTTTGCTTTGCCTAATATGTGACTTGTTACCTTATAATTCCAAAGTTCTTGTGTCTATTAACTCTCCAGCAGCGTAGCTGGAGGTAGGTTGCCTAAGTGACTACATCTCGAAAGAGTAGAGAGTAGCAACTTCAGCATTTAATTGCCAAACAGTTTAGTCACCTGGATTGCTTCCAAGTTTTTCTAGAAATATTATGCCTGTCTGGAGCTTATTGAAATTCTTCACAGTCTTTTTCCAGGAGACCAGAAAAGGCCCTAGCCTTGTGGTGCATAAGTCATTTGTTGTGAAGAGCATCTTGTTTCTGGCTTGAGTCATACTCCATGTGTCCTTACTTATTAGATGGGTCAGTTGGCTGGGCAGGTCCTGGAGCCACAGTGACTCAGAGCAGTGTCTCCTTCATGGCTTCTAGGTGAAAAGCAAAGAGCCCTTCTTGGTGTGAGGACTTTCTGAGTTTTCTCCAAGCTTAGAATGCCTCAGTGCAACACCAGACTGAGGGAGGGGTGCCTTGTAACTGTACCCCTTTTATCGCTGGGAGTGTCTGTTACACTGGCCTGGACTTTCTCAGCTGTTGGGGGAGCTTAGGCATAAGTACCATCAATGAGTCAAAGCAGTTGCCAGCTTTCCATGCTGTGGTGCAAGGGTTTCTAGGGTTATCCTGAACCGTTGCATTCTGAACATCTGTATTCTTGGTTTTGCTGGTTAATCCATGGACACAAACACTGCAATCCAGGGCAGCATTTATCAGGTTGGCTCTGCTGGTATCGAACAGCCTTTTTCAAGTCTATCTGATAACACTCTCCAAAAGCTCCACTTGTGGATAAAGGCTTTTCTTTCTGTCTCACCCAATGGCCTTGCCTAAGCCAGGTAGTTTTAATGCCAGTAAGGAGCCTAATCCCACGAGGTGGCTCTATACAAAGCCTTTTTGCTTCTGTCTGAATGACAAGCTTGCATTGTCTATCTCTGGTCATGCAAGAGCTTTGATTAGATACAGAACTTCCTTCTAGGATCTCCACTGTAGCTCTACTGGGATGTTGACCCTTCTCATGGCCCCTGCCAACTGGGAAGTCTTTAAAAAAAAAAAAAAAGCCAAACAAAACCCACTTGTATTTGATATAACCAAACCCTACTGCTTAGCCCAAGTCAGCAGCTTTGCAAAGGAGCATGTTTTGTCATTGTGTTACTTGACAGCTTGACCATAATTCTCAGTGACAGATCACTAGACATTCTTCTTGAGAAAGCATAACCTCTTTCTCTGAAAATCCCAAGCTGAAGAGGTGTGTGGAGAGTTCAGGAAGAACAGACCTGTGCTCTTCTCATTTTGCCCATGCAGCTGTGTTAGAACAGGCTGAGTGACTTCTAATGTTCTTGGTGAGCAGTTTACTATGAAAATATTTTCAAATTGGCAAAATTATACTCTGCAACCACCTCTAAATGCTGCCCTGAAAAAGCTTGTATACTGAGACACTCTCCCTGCTGCCATGTTCTGAGTCAGATTCTCTGGAGCTGACAGCTGCAGGGGAGATGATTTGCAACTAGCAATGCAATTTTTCTATATCTGCTGATGTTTACCTTTAAAATTATATATAAAAATATATATGAAACAATGTCTTTGATTTTTTCTTTGATTTTTTTGTTCTTCTGTGTGGTGTAAAATGGAGGTCATTGCAAAACAAAATGTAATTTTGTTATCTTTGATTCAGTGGGATTTCTTTATTTAAAAATAAAGGACTTATTGAAGTCAGTGCTACATGTAGTGACTGTGTGCAATGTTACTAGGTGATGAAGTCCAACTTTGACAGGCAAAGCAGCCATGCTTTCTCACTTGCTTCCTCAGCAGTGGGGAGAAGATAATCTGATGTGGGAATATACTGGGCTAACAAGGTAATACTGATTAAAATGCAACTGGGTATCCGAACATGTTCCCTCAGTTATGAAGTTTGGATTAGCTAAAGGAGGAACAAGAGGAATCCTTTAGTCCCAGGCCTTACATGTGAATTAGTATTAGATGTTAGTTTCTGTTCACTAGTGCTATCTAAAACAAGACTCTTGGGGGAAGTCTGTCCTTATACCCCTGTGGTATACACTAAGGCAGGAGTTGGTTTGCTGCTCCCTCACTTCCAGACAGGACAACTTTTGTCAGTAACTCCTGTTTCATGAACTATGGTGTTGCCTCTATGTTTTGACCCACTAGTTGGCTATTCTAGTGGTAAATGCAAGGGCCCTAATTGTTCTAGGAAATGTGAATTAATCCCTCCTTTGAGGGAGAAACCTCAAGCTTGCAGTCCTTCCATATTTCTGGGGTGGGGAGGACAAGAGCTGTGGCAGTGTTGGGGGTGTTTTCTCCATCTTTCACTTGTTGCAGCTTCTGTGTCCACCTCTCAAAGACCTGGCTCATTGCCCACTGAAAGCTGAAGTGAGTATCAAGTAGGTAAATGGGAAGACTGCACAGGGGCTGTATGTAAAACATGTTTGGTGTGCCAGCCCCTGCCATGCTGTCATCTCCAGCTGGAGATGCCTTCTGCCTCTCTGTTCCAGAGAGCAGAACAAGGACAGAGCTGTTACAGAAAGCCTCTAGGGAGAAGTCAGTCTTAACAATTCCTGCTATTTATAGGAGCATCCAACAATTGCCCTGGCTGTCACATCTGCTGAGGCTGGGCTTGGTGGCTAAGCATAGGATGTCTAGCAGGCTCTTGAACAAAGGAGTGTGTGGCTTTCTTGGCAGTTGACAGAGGCTCGCAGCTCAGCTTTCCCTGAGCCCAACTTGGGGAGCTAGGTGGGGGGTGACTTTATCTTCTCCCCCTCTCTCCCTTGCAGCATGTGACACAAGCACCAGTGATGCTCAAGCCTTTCCTAGTTGCTTTTTGTCTTCTGGCCAAGAGAGCTCTTTGATGCCACTCTGGTGGAGAATGGAGATGGCATCAGCTTAAAAAGCTGAATGCCTGCCCTGAAAATACTGAAGGGCTATTTTTTCTGGTGGATGAGAGCAGGTTGTGACAGTCCTGTGTCAGCCCCCAGGTTCTCCTAGGATCACTAGGTTGCTGGCTGGAGGAATGCTCCAGAGCCAGACCTACAGCTGTGCCAGGGCTAAGACCCAAAGCAGGATGGAGGGCTTAGCTGTGGCCCTTCCTGCAGCATGTGGAAGGACTCTCCTCCAGGATGATAGCTTCCCTGGAGCGTGTGGCAAAGCTTCTGGCTCATGTGTTTCTGCAGAAATCATCTTCTGTTATTTTTCCCTACTTGAGAGCAAGTAGATTTCCTAATCTTTCAGCTGCTGGCAGAGGAAACACACAACACCATCTCCAGCCAGGACATTGACATCTTTGAGCCCACAGCATAGAAAAGCCCTGCCAAATGCACTACTTGACTGACACTGAGAGCTCACCGGTGTGTGGTGTTTTACCTATGGACCAAGTGAGACAGATGTGGAGGGTAACTGGGACTGGTGAGCTGTTGGCGTGGCTGGGCTGGGCCAGGACTGTTGCTGCTCTTCCCCTGTAATGAGAATTGCTCTGTGGGAGGCACATGCTCTGTTTTGGGCTCCATCTCTAGTTTATTGGCCATTGTGATTTAGCTGTTAGATCTACTTCAAAACTCCTTCCTGGCTTGGTCAGAGTCACTCTGGGGGGAGGCTGAGGCTGGCATGGATCATGCTCCCTGCTTGGTTTGGTCTGCTGTTCTCCATCTCCCCATCAAAGCAAGCTACTGGCTGACAATTTGTCCCAGCAGTGGTGAGCAGCCACAGGGACCTCCCAGGAGCTGTGCCTGTCCCAGTCCAGATCCCAGAGGCAGCAGTGTGGTGCTCCCTCTGTGCGTATGGGTTGGGTTTTTTTTTTGTAGTCTTCTGTTTTTACAAGTGAGCTGCAATTGCTCTGTGTCCCAAGCAAGCTGTGCTGTTGTTTTTGTACTGGCCTGATGGTTGTAGGGTTGTCACGTGTGGTTTCCTTCAGATGCCTCCAGATGCTTCCCGGCCCTGTGGAGAGCGCTGCACAGTAAGGAGCCAAACACAGCAGAGGTACTTTTCGCTCTCCCTCTGGGCTCTCGCACAAGGTTGGCGTAGCCTCAGGCTGGGACTCACCACGCATGGACTAGCCATGCTGGTGAGGCTGGAGAAAACAGATTTAACCCCAGTCGCCTCTGCCCAGACAGGCCCCATCCTCCCTGCAGCTTCAGAGCCAACGTCCTGTTTGGTTTGAGCCTGAGCCAGTGCCTGATGAATGTGGCTCTTGTCAGCACCCTCCACCTCAGCCAGCTTTGGGTGGGGGTCTGGTCTTCTGGCTGATGAAAGGCACCCGTGTGTAGCTGCAGGGCTGAGAGGGAGGGAGCGGGGACAGGGCATGCTGTGGGACCAGGTTAACAGACAAGAAGGTAACCTGGGCAGAGACCAGCAACTTGCTCCTCTCCAAGCTCTACTGCTGGCCAAGGGAGGAGAAGATGGTCTGGAAACGGGTATCTGATCAGCTCCTTGGAGGAGATGCCTGGTTCGTGAACTGGAACAGACTGCTTTGCCTGGGATGCAGCTGCTTCTGCCTCCCTCCTCCCCATCCTGGTCCCGCTGACTCCATGTTAGCAAGGGCTCATCAGCATTAGCATCAGGCACAGCTCTGTTTGCTGGGCAAGGACCCTCCTCTGCCCTCTGTGGTAGCTTTTGGTGGGGCTTCCCTGACTGAGCTCCCTCTCATGATGCAGTGCTAGGAGAAACAGCTGTGCTGAGGCTTTGGAAGGATTTAGGAGGGTATATTCTGCTTGTCTTTCACTGTCCTGCAGTTAAAATCTGTCTCCTAGTCTTAGTGGCTGCTGCAGCCTCTGTTCCTCCTCCCTGCCTGCCTGGCTGAGCAGGTATTAGGCAGAGCCAGCTGGGCCCTGTTTACATCTTTTGGGCTGTTTTCTCTTTTCTGGTTAGAGCAGATGACTGAGAATTGGGGGTCCTTGCCCAGCCATGGGGGAGCTCGTTCAGGGATGTGGGTACGATCAAGGTGGCCAGTTCCTCGGCCCCTGTGCCAAAGGGCAGTCAATGATGGGAGGACAGCAGTGACGCTCCTGGCCTCCTTAGAACAAGCAGTGCAGCCAGCACCTGTGCCCAAAAAGCTGCACCCCTGTTCCTGGCTGCTTGCCCCAAGGGACCCCGGAGCTCTGCTGTTAAACACTTTATTTCTCCCTCGCTGTAGCCCTCCCTTCCCAGAGCAGATGGTCTCCTTGTCATCCCACTGCAGCTTCAGGGTGTGCTGTGGGAGAGGGCTGGTGGCCTCCTTTTCCTGCTGGCTCCCAAGGGAAGGACCCTCTGCCAGGGAGGGACAGGGCTGCCAGGCAGCCCGCTGGCAGGTTTGGGGAGGGGAGGGACAGGCATGGAGCAATGTGCCCAGAGCGCTTCATCACGAGCAGTCATTCAATCAATGCTACAATAAGGAGGTGGTTGGGGTTAGAGGGCCACCTCTGATCCTATTTTACAGGGGAGGGGAAGCGGATCCCAGTTTAGAGTGCCGTGTCTTCAGCCTCAATGCGGGGCCCAAAGAGCTTCTCTGCAGTTGCTTTGCCGTCGTACTTGGGCAGGGTGCCACCAAAGTCTGCTGGTAAGATGTCAATGTCGATCTCCTGGTAGAAGGACTCCAGCTCCTCCCCGTGCACAAAGACCTGGTGGGAGGCAGGAGTGACCCTCAGCAGAGGACCTGGGCAACTCTTCCCAGATGCTCTGTTTCACCCAGGGATGTGCCTCTGCCTCCAGGTCCCTTTCCCACACTCACCCTCTCCAGCAGTTTGCTCTTCAGGAAAGGTTTGACCACGTTGTAGGTGGTGGTGAAGTACCAAGGCTGGTGGATGAAGTGGACGGCCTTGAACCGTGCTGGGAAGGAGTCCTAGGATCCGAAACCCAGACACAGACAGTTACAAAGGGTGCTGGCCCTGCAGATCTGGGCGGGCAGCAATAGACACCCCAGCACTGCCATGGTTCCCCTTGCCCAATCTCCCCTTCTCTCTTTGATGGACCCAGAGGATCAGCTGTCCCAACCCCAGGACCACCAGGGAAGCTGAAGAGCCTCACAGATGGTTCATTGCTCCCACTCCACGAGAAGGACCACATCTCTGCTGTCCTCCTTCCCTGGGGAGAGCTGAGTGTGTTTGGCCTCTGGTCTAAGGGCAGAAATCCTGGAGTGCCTGTGAGTGTCTGTCCAGCCTGGATGGGGCTGGCCTGAGACGGTGGTGAGGAAAGGCCTCCAGGCCATGCTATAGGATGCTGCAAGGAGTGGTGGTACTGCTTCTGGTCAGCCATTTGAGAGGGCAGGGAGCTGGGGCCAGAAAAATAGGATCCATCTTGCAGGATTTAGCCAATTAGCTGGCAAGGGAAGGAGTGTGTGCCAGGGAACAGCCTCTCCATGGTGCTTTCTCATGGTGCCAGTGTAGTGGCAATCCCAAACCCTACTAGCCCTGCCTTCACCCTTCCCTGAGCTCTCTGCTCCCCCAGGGCCCACTCTGCCACTGCTGGGCAAAAGACTTTGCCACCTCACCTGCAGCATGTCCACCATCTTCTTGAGCTCAGAGGGTTTGATCCCTGACGCCTGCTGCATGGTGAAGCCCTTGAAGTTCTCAATGATGCAGAAACCGTTGATCTGGGTCTCTTCATTTTCCAGCAGCTTCTCCAAGATAACACAATAGGCACGAAGGATCTGGTGGAGAGAAGCAGGGTCTGGTATTAGGTCTCACCTCCCATAGACCCCAGGAGGTTCCCAGGAAGACTCCCATGCAGTGTTAGCCAGGGTCTGCTTGACTCCAGCCTGCCCGTTGCAGCCAGCCCCAGGACTTCAGAGCAGGGAGGGCATTTCAGAGGATGCTGAACAACCACCATGTTCCGCTTTCAAGGTGGGCACTTTTCAGGTCTGGATCAAGGATATGTTCCCACCGAATTCAGAGCTGAGCAGAAAGCGGAGCTTGGAGAACTTGTGAGTTACATGCCTGGAGATCTCTTTGCCAAGAAGCCCTTTCTGTGCCCTATGCCTCAGTTTCCTCCTCTGCCCTGTGGGTTCCTCCTTCCTCAAGCACCTTGGTTTTATGGTGTGGTGCCTTTCTTCACCTCATGTTACCTGGGCTGGGGGATGCACACCTGAATTTGGCCTGCATCTTGCACCGTGTCAGGGGGAAGGAAGGTGAACCCTTTGGTATGGACTATGCTCTCTCAGACTCCCTGGAAGGATAAATTCAAAGGGCTACAGATCTGCTTCAACCTGGATTTACCGGCTGGAGGCTGCGTGTGGACATATGTATATGTGTGTCTAAGGGATGCTGCACTCAGACGTGCTGAGCGGGACAAGCCCAGGAGCAGGACCATGCTGCTCTGGGAGTGATGGCTGGGCTGGGCTGAGCTGACCTCATCGAAGGTGATCTCTTCGTAATCCCAGTTCTCAATGTTGAAGAGCATCACAACCCGGCCATACTTGTCTCTGCTAGCCAGGATGCCGGGGTAGCCAGCTTCGATGGTGCTGCGCACGGCCTCGGGGGTCAGGTTGTCGAAGAGCTCAGGATACTGCTGGCGGAAGTTCACGTAGCCTGGAGAGAGGCAGAAATTGGAGAGGACAACGGCTGCTCACCTGGCCTCGGGAAGTTGGAGGCCCCAGAGACAGGATGGACTGGCAATGGTGAGACATTGGTCCTGAGCCCGAGAGCTGCAGACCGGCTGTGCCTGGGGTCCACATGGGTCAGGTCTCCTCCAGCAAAGGTGGGGAAAAGGAGCTCAGCAGCAGACCAGCCTCAGCCCCAGCATGCTCAGAGCTATTCTCCCCATGCCAGGGGCTTCCCATGCCTGCCTTCTCTCCGACATCTCAACAAGCAGATGAAGTCATTTTTTCCCTCATTTCCCTTCTCCCCTTCCTCCTCAATTGGGTGATGTCCCCCAGCTCCCCTCCCTTGGCACCCTGCGGGCACAAAATAAGGAATCTCGTCCTGGGAAAATGTGGACGAACAAAACCTCGTCTGAGAGCCAGCGCTGATAATTACAACTCATTATCCTCCAGGCCAACACAAAGAAGAGCAGAGCCGGAGCCAGGCAGGTTCCTGCCGGCAGCCACCCCCCGGGCTGCCCTCCCACTCCCCCTCCATCCCTATGGGTCACTCTCAGTGTGGGGAGGGGGTGCCACAAGCCCCCCACCCTGCACCCTACCCTTGAGGGGTCCCAGGTGTGCTGAGCCCACCAGGCACCATGCACAGAAGCGTCAGGGTGGGTGCAGGACCAGCTCCTTACAGGGATACAGAGGGGTGTGTATAGGGTGTGGGGGTCTCGAGAGGATGCAGCCCAAACCAGCTGGGTTTGCTGCACAAATGAAATAGCCTGCCACTGCCAAATGCATTTTTCTTCCCATTTTGTCTGGTAAATTAGCGAGGAATGGGACTGTCCTGGTGTTGCGGGATGCCTGGTATCACCCTCATTTATTTCCTTCCCCATCCCAACTCTTTCCCCTGCATCCCAAGCCCCCGAGTCCTGTGTTTTTCTATTTATCCTCTCTCCTCATCCCCTTCCCATGTCAGGGTCCTGCTCTGCCAGCACAGCCCAGACCGGGGGGGCTAGGAGGCACCAGCACAGGACTGGGAGCTGCTGGTGGATGTGTACCGCTGTCCTCAGCCAGCATCACAGCCTGGGACCCCTCCCCACCTTTCAGCAGGTCGTAGGCCCTGTGGACGTCGAACTTGCGGGCGCGAATGAAGCGGAGGAAGAAGGAGTCATCCTTCCCCTGCACTTTCTCGGCCACCGCCTTGCACACCTCCTCGCCGCCCGCCCGCTCCTGCACCAGCTCCCGCAGCGCCTTCACCGCCACCTCCCTCTGCTCCTCCGTCTCGTTCAGCTCATCCTTTGCCTGGAGGGGAGCAGAGAGGGGACCCAGCTCGGTGATGCCCCACACACACCCCAAAACACCCTGGAGGTCATTAGGCACCCAAAAGCTGGGGGAGCGTAGTGATGCTCCTTGCAGCATCCCAGTGCAGGGAGGGCAGGGTCATCCAAGTCCCCTACTTGCAGACCCTTTGGGGTAAGTGCAGCCCTTCCCAACACAAGAGCCCATCGAGGGTCTCCTCTGGCCCCCAAGAAGGAGCAGGAGCCCTGGGCTGCACCTGCTCCCCGTGGCCACCCTCACCTTCTGCAGGGTGTGCGGGGGGATCTTCTCACACCTCCCGAAGACAGGGCCATGGTCCTTGGTGGTGAGGCGCTCCAGCTTGGTGCGCAGGGCCTGCTCCTCCTCCGAGACGATGCGGAAGGTGCCCGTCTGGGGGTGAGGAGAGGATGTGGGGTCTCCCCAGCTCCCTACCCCACTGCAGGTCTCCTGGGGTAGGGGGCTATGGGGAAGAGCAGAGCCTCCGCACATGCACCCAAGGCCATGCAATGGGATGGGGATGGGCTGTGTGCTGCCCAGGCTCCCTGTCACAGACTGAGAGCAGCTGGGGAGGCAAGGGGTGCGTGGGGTGCACCCCATGCCGGCAGTGCACAGAGGGGATGCTCAGAGCCCAGGGTTGGGGCGGTGCAGAGGCAGTACTCACAACTGTAGACATGTCGTCCTCTGTCCTCTGTTGGCTGCAGGACACTGGGAGAGGGAAGGACGAATCAGCAGCAGTGGGGATCCCAATGGCCTCCGCAGCCCCCCCACGCCCCATCCCTGCCCCTCTTGTTCAGGCAGGGGTGGAGGTTTGTGCCCAGAGGACACCCCCAATCCTCCTCGGCTCTGTTACGTACTGCCCGCATCTCTGCCTGCCTGCTAGGGGCTGAGCAGCCTGAGAAACACCAGGGATGTTTGCAAAAGCAGCTTAAAAATGTGGGTATTGATCATCTGACACCTTCACGCTTTTTTTCCGGCTCTGCCTTTCCGATAGAGGTTGGGGGCATCTCATGGGGACCTCCAACCCCATGAGCTCAGCCAGCGCTGCTTTGTCTCAGACCACCTTCATACAGGCAGAGGCAAGCACCCAGCTTCGGCGGAGCCAGCCAGCCAGCTTGTGGTTTTTTTGCCTTTTATTTCTACTACCCCGTTATCCCCAGAGTGTTTCCCAAACCCTCGAGTCCTGCTGCTCCAGCCCAGAGCCCATCACCAGCTGCAACGCTGGACTGCAAGCCTCTTGGCATCTTTCCAACGTGGTCTGGGTGAAACACCTTGTTCCCATGCATGGAGAGGAGGGAGAGGGCTGCCTTCATCCAACTTCAGCACCTGACCCTGACCCTGCCTGGCCATAGCACCGGCTCCGAGCCCAGGCTGTGTGAGGGATGCTTGGCTCCAGTTCAACCACTTCCCAGGGGCATCTTCTTCCCCACCAGCTCCTGGGGAAGGGATCGGCATCCCCTTTTTCCAGCCCACTAAAAGCAATCCCAACCCCAGAGATGTCAGGTTAAGGGAGGTCTGGATGATGGTCTCCAATGAAGTTATTTCAGGTGGAAAAAGTCCTGGATACTCACCAGGGAGAGGAAAAGCTGAACCGTCTGCAGAAGGTCAGTGCACGGGGCCGAGATGGATGCACGAACGGCAAGGCTGGAGTGGAGCAGCAAGATAGCCGGGCGAAAGCTTTGTAGAGTCACCGGGTTGGGATTAGACCGTCACAAGGCATCAACTCACTGCAGCTTTGTAATTAAGTCAGCACAAACCCAGGCAAGAAACCCCATTAAAACATTACAAAAGGCAGCTGAGGAGAGGGAAGGAGGGAGCCAGGGCTCCGCCGGCAGGCCAGAGTGTGCGTGGAGGGGCGGGCTGGGATGCCGGACCCGATTAACGAAGTATAAAAGCTTCTCGTTGTGTAACTCGCTCATTAGCACGGGGCAGGGGCAGAGGCAGGCAGTGGGCAGCCTGCCATCCCCGCCTGCTCCCCCGGGGAGAGCGGGCCAGGTCTCTTCCCCTGCTTCTGCCCCAAAAAGCCTGGCAAGGTCCCGCTGTGAATTTGGCCGCATGAGCAGTGTCTGGCTGTGGGGATGGGTCCATGGCAGAGGATGCTCCTGGGGTTGGTCCTGCCTGGGGCTCTCCAACTCCTCCCCAATAAGGCCACCCAAACCAGCAACCACATAGGGGCCCTTTCAGCTTTTAAAACAAAAAACCATGGACAGGTGGCTTTTTTTTATCATGCCCTTGAGTGATGGTTTCCTGCTCAGAGCTTTGGGAACTGGAACCCAGTCCACCCCTGGGGTGATGCCGTGGACCCACGAGGGAGGGGAGCCCTGGGATGTGGCAGGGCCCACGCTGAGCCCGTGACCAGGTGCAGCGGGACGAGGCTTTTTGGGCGTCCACATCCCAGCGTGCTGAAGCTGTGTGGGGCAGGGGAGCCCTTGCAGCCTTAACTCTTTTTGGGCCCAGGGTTGTGGGAGCTGGGTGAGGATGTGCAGAGGATAGGGCTGTGCACAACTCTTTCCCCAAGCCTAGGAGAGGAGCTCGGCTGGGCATTTAACGCGATGGGGATTTTGGGGAGGTGGCAGGGCCAGGCTAAGCACCAGAGCAGGACTGAGGGGGCTTACACAAGGCATGTTTTGTAATGCCACTGGGATTTACGGATTTGGTTTCCACGGGGCTGCCCTGCAAACAGAGCCGAGACCCCGCTGCGAGGGAGGGAGGAGGAAGGCACAAGACTCCAGATGAAGGGCAGGGGGGAGCAGGGAGGGAAAACCCGGACCTGTGCCAAGACCCCGGGCAATGCCGCCGTGGCCAGAGGCACCGCGTGCTCCTCTCCATGGGAGACCCCCCGACCTCCCCATCCCCTTCCCACGCCAGCCCCGGTGCAAGGCTCAGCTCCCTCCTAGTGCTTGTTGGACGTTTGTCTGCAGCCCAGCGATCAAGACGGTGCATGACAGGGGACACCGTCAGCGGAGGGCTTCCCCGACAGCCCTGTATGGGGGTGGCAGAGGGGACCTGTGCTCCTGTGGCCACCGTGGCGACCTGGCCATCACGCTCATTGCAGATAAAATAGTTTTGCAGATTCACGCGCAAGCCCTGGCATCACTGAGTGGGTGCTTTGTCCAGGGAAAAGGGGTCCTGGGAAAGGTGGCAGCCCCAAGAGGGACCCACCCAAGGAGGACCCACCCCAAGGTGTTGTGGCCAAATCCCTTTGGGGATCTCTCAGCCAGGTCTGGTTATCCCCCTCCCCATGGCCCCAGGCGAACCCGCTCCCCCTTGCTCGGCAGCATCCGCTCCCGCTCCCCGTGAGCACGGGGCTTGCAAAAGCTCCCACGCTGTGCTGGCACCGTATCCTCCGGCTAAATCCCGCTGCTTAAAGGCGGGCTAAACCTCCTCGTGCGCCCAAGGCCACCCCTCGTGCCCCCTGGAATTAAGGGGTTTACTCGAAGATATCTGCACCCCACGTGGATGGCACTCGCGGGGGCCGGGCACTGCTGCTGCTGCTGCTGCAGCTGCGGGGTGGCCCTGAATGGGCACTTTGTGCCGAGTGCCCCAGTCCCCCCCCGGCTGCCCGCCCCATGCGCCTGCACCCCATGCTGCTTGCACCCCGCACTGCCCTGCGCCCCACGCCACCCCGCGCCCCCATGCTGCCTGCACCCCCACGTGCCTGCACCCCACACCGCCCTGCCACCCCACGTGCCTGCACCCCGTGCCACACTGCACCCCACGCTGCCCTGCACCCTATGCTGCCACGCACCGCACGTTTCCCTGCAGCCCACACCATTCTGCACCCCACGCTGCCTGCACCCCGCGGGACTCGAACCCGCGATCTCCCGGGGCGGCCGGAGGAGGCGGGAGCGGCCGGTGGCGGGGAAGGGAAGTGAGCGCTCGGGGGCGGGAGCTGTTGCCCGGGTGACGGGCCGGCACTTCCGGGCGGGAATTTCGGGGTGACGGAGCTGAGGCCCGGAGGGCAGCGGCGGCCGCCGGCAGCGCGTCCCCGGCCGGGCCGGGCTCCTCCGCAGCCCCATGGCCCAGCGCATCCTGGCGCTGGCGGCCGAGGAGGTTCCCGAGCGGCTCCAGGAGGCCCTGCAGAGCCTGGGGGAGGGAGAGGTGCGGCGGTGCCCGGCGGGCTGTGTCCCGCTTGCGGGGAAGGGGAGGGGCGTGCGCCCTGTCAGGCGGGCGAAGGCGGCTTCTCCTCGGGTGCGGTGCAGCTCACAGCGTCCCCTTCTCATTGCAGCTGGGCGATATGGTGACCACGCAGGCCCTGAAGGGGAAAGAGACGGCAGCTTTGCTAAGAGGGATCTTCAAAGGTGGGTGATCTCTGAGCTGTGCTTTGCGGGGGGGACGGACTGTGGCCCCAGCCCCGCTGAGTGCCAATGAGCCGGTGGGTTACAGGCTGGCTGGGTGAAGTAAGTGGTCAGCAGCACAAGGAAGTGTCAATTTCGGTAAAAACCAGCTCATCAGGGCTGTCGCGGGGAAAGATGACATCCAAAAATAGATATGGGGAAATAGGGAGCTGGACTAATATATTTTTAATGAACTGTTGTAAGTGGGCTTTGCTTTTGGGAGCCCATAGGTACCTTAGAGTAGAACTGGGCTGGCCAGCTGAGACTTAATTGCCAACCTGATTCTTCTCAACATTTTCACACTTCCTGATCTCCAACAGCAGGTTGAGTGAACCACAGGGTGTGATAACAGGGTTGAGTTGAGCTTAGCTGTTTATCCACGAGTTCTCATTTTCTGTGCTCTGTTTATCTGTTTTGTCAGATAGATAAAATAGGGAGTTGCAGTCAGGTGACAGTTTAGCCCTGCTAATTTCTTGTTGTATAGCAACATGTTGTTACTTAAATACCTTTTTTCCCTTCCTTATTTGTTTTCTTTATTTTCTCATTATAAGGCTCCCCTTGTTCCCAGCCAAGCGGTGTTCTCAGGAGGCTTCAGCTTTACAAGCACTGTGTCCCGCTAGTGGAGTCAGGGGACCTGCATTTGGGCAAGGTGTCTGAAATCATAGGACTGCTGATGCTGGAGGTAGAAGCTTATTTGGTCTGGCTTTCCTGGGCCCTGCTGGGTATTGTTTCCTATGTAGATTGAGATACTTCAGTAGGCCACTGAGGAAAATGAGTTGTGTCCTTTCCACAGATCTACTCTGGACTAAGCTGGTGTTGGAATTTGTTGTGTGTGTAAATGTGATTATCTTTGGATATTTAGGCTTAGACTCAAAACTCCAAACCTATAATTACATCAGCTTGATTTACTGCTCTGTTCTATAAAGGACAGTACAAAATAGAGATGTTGGGGCTGAATTCCCCTTTTAGGGGAACATTTCACTTAAGAAATATTGCCCTTTTTTGCTGGGTTTTGGTGATGGTTTGGATGTATATGTGGAATTCTGCGCACTTCCTCAGGCTCTTTCACGTCGTCGTATCTTCTCCCAGGCTCGCCAGCTGCCAGGCCATGCGTTGGCTGAGCTTGCCACCCTGTTTGTTGATGTTATTAAAGGCGGCAGCCTGTCTAATGGGAAATCCTTGGAGTTGTTTTCCACTGTTCTCACTGCATTGGCCAGTTCAAAGGAGAGTCTAGCTTATGGGAAAGGTAACCCCTCTCAGTTCCTTCTCCCCAGCCTGTCCTCCCTTCCTCTGGAATCAGCTCCTAAAAGACTTTTGCTGTTTCAGGTGAACTGAATGGGGAAGAGTTTAAGAAACAGCTGATAAATACCCTGTGCTCCAGCAAGTATGTACATCTCTGCCAGCTCTTAGTCACATGGCAAAACAGCGTGCTTCATATTGTGCTTTGAAAAAGTCATCATGATGAACTGGACATCACCGCCTGTGTCCTGTTTTATCATCTTTGAATCTGTGCCCTCTGTGATGGTGTCTTCTCTGGCTGAGAAGGCATGGGAACACCCTGTTCCCAGATATTGTAATAGTGTTGCTTGAACTGATCTCAGGAAGTGCTTGTTTTTATTCCTTTCTCGGCATTTGTTATTGTGGGAGCTGGGGCATTTCAGAACCATTAGAAGTCTGGGTGGTTAGGGTGGCAGCGGTGATTTCTAGTGGAAATCTGGGTTCTAATCTTAGTATCAGAATGTAGCAGGGAAATGGTGACATTGAATAATTGTGTATGAGTAGGGAAGGGCTAAGCAGTAATTCTGCTTGCTCTCAATTTTCCAACATATTTTTGTTTTATCAGGTGGGATCCTCGTAGTGTAATACATCTTGCCAACATGTTCAGGTAATTTTCTTTCCCTTCAACATCACCACTTTCTTGTGCTGTAGTCATATCCATGTCCTATTTCACGTGTAGTTTGGGGCAAGTACAAATAGGAGGTCTGACCATACCAGGCACAGCCCCATGGATGGTTGGTCGATGAACATCCACATCAGATCCATTTGGATACAAAACACAGCTGAGCAGGCATGTCCCAAAGACTGGGCATACCTGCCCAGCTATGCAGGCTTCACTGGACATCATGGTTTTTATTCCATGTGTGAATGAGCCTTGGCAAATTAACAATACATTAATGAACAAGCATAAAGTGGAGGAGATCTAAGCATCAAAGTTTGAAGAGTATCCTGGGGCAGTGATAAGGTGTTAGGGATCTGTAGCAACTGCTTCTGGTAAGGACTTTAGGAGCACTCCCTGCCTGTCTGTATGTTAGGACCCTTTGTCTCGTTATGGGTTGAACCTGCTGTGGGATTCTGAAGGAAATTAGCAAAAATGATTAGGCTGCATCTTTGATCCAACAGGGATATTCCACTATCGGGAGAGGAGCTGCAGTTTGTGGTGGAAAAGGTCCTTAGGATGTTCTCCAGATTAGACCTGCAGGAAATTCCTCCTCTGGTCTATCAGCTGCTGCTGCTTTCTGCAAAGGTAAAAGCTCACAGGAGCTGGCCTCCCCCTAAGTATATACCATGAGATAAAAACATGTACAGACTGAGTTATAGGCTGGATTTTGGCAGGGATTCTGATTGTTCCCAAACTGTGCTGTGGGGAGCAGGACACAGCAGGACATCAGTAGTTTTTTTTTTTTCCTCTTAACTCCCTCTAGCCTGAAGAAGCTGACTGCTCAGAGGAAGATACAATCTTGATCTTCCTTGTGGGGAAAGACGGACACTTGGGAAATAAGGGGCAAGCATAGACCTAGCAGACAGTAGAGAGCATTGGGTTTTTTCGGTGTTCTTAAGCGTGGTTTTGCTCACGCTCTGTGGTCTGCACACTATAATAATAGCTCATGCAGTATGACTGTCTTCTGGGTTGTAGTCTGACTTGTACTGGAAATGTCTCATCTCTTGTGCTCTTCCTGCAAGCAGAAGCTGCCAATGACATCTCTGCCATTTGACAGGGTGATCTGGCTCTTTTGTTTGCTTCATTTGTGACCCAGTCAATGCCAAAATGATCCAGTCAAAGACAAGATCTTTGTGTGTTATAGGAGGTCATTTGGGTCTACTGGCCAAAATGTATTGTTAGATTTAAGGTTAGGAGTCTGAAAGCCTTCCCAATTGATTATAACATAAAGGATCCTTTCTAATTAATAAAAACTTTTAAAACAACCAGAACATCTGAGAGCTTCAGCTTCTTCCAACTCTTTGACAAGTGCAGTCAAAGGAAATACGCAAACTAAACCAGAGTTGCTTCATCTGGAAATGACCGGCACAGGAGCCCTCCCCAACCTCAGCGATTTATGAAGGGAAATGAAGGATACCAGGACATTTGTAATTGGTGTGGGAATAGAGTGTAGTTCTCTGGGATACTGCAGGCCCTGCAGTGGCTTAATGTAATGTCCTGCCTTGCAGGGCAGTAAGAAGACTGTTTTAGAAGGAATCATCAGTTTTTTCAATCAGTTGGATAAGAGACAAAAGGAAGAACAGAGGGTTCCACAGTAAGTTCTTTCTCTGTCATCCCCTTTCTTTACTACCTGGGTATTTGTAGTCACCCTGGTCCTGCCCAGGTGTCGTGGTTTAACCCCAGCCAGCAACTAAGCACCATGCAGCTGTTCACTCACTCCCCCGCCACCCAGTGGGATGGAGGAGAAAATCGGGAAAAGAAGTAAAACTCGTGGGTTGAGATAAGAACAGTTTAATAGAACAGAAAAGAAGAAACTAATAATGATAATGATAACACTAATAAAATGACAACAGTAATAATGAAAGGATTGGAATGTACAAATGATGCGCAGTGCAATTTCTCACCACCCACCAATCAACACCCAGTTAGTCCCTGAGCGGCGATCCCCCACCCCCACTCCCCCCAGTTCCTATACTAGATGTGGTGTCACACGGTATGGAATACCCTGTTGGCCACTTTGGGTCAGGTGCCCTGGCTGTGTCCTGTGCCAACTTCTTGTGCTCCTCCAGCTTTCTCGCTGGCTGGGCATGAGAAGCTGAAAAATCCTTGACTTTAGACTAAACACTACTTAGCAACAACTGAAAACATCAGTGTTACCAACATTCTTCACATACTGAACTCAAAACATAGCACCGTACCAGCTACTGGGAAGACAATTAACTCTACCCAGCTGAAACCAGGACACCAGGGCTCCTTGAATTTGAATTGTTAAACCTCATACAAGTATGTCCTCCTTGATATATAAGAAATGATATATGGCTTTGGATGGCTTGGGTTTTTTTTCTGTTAAAACTTACAGATCAGTGGACCTTGAGGTAGCCACAATGCCCCTAGACCAACTCCGCCATGTGGAAGGCACGGTTATTCTCCATATTGTTTCTGTTATCAACTTGGATCAGGACCTAGGCGAGGAACTAATCAGACTTCTGAAGGTACGATAAAGATGGAGCAGGCACTGTTCTTAAAGATGTTGGAGCAGCATTTTTAAAAATTAATTGGTTATCTATAGAAGGGATTTAATAATTTTTATGATCGCAGTCATGTTCACTTTAAAAAGTGCTACAATATGTTTGAAGAGCTGTGTGCCTGATAGTTTCCCTGAACTTGCAGGATGCTGCAGTTGAAGATAACAAGCTTTCTGACTGTTGCTTGCCATTTTCTAGACTGAGCAACAGAAGGACCCTGGTAGAGCCCTGTGTCCCTTCAGCGTGGCTCTTTTGCTATCGGTTGCAGTAAAACACAGACTGCAAGAGCAGGTATGTGGGTGATAAACTTGCAGAGAACTTCCTTGGGGATGTACGCTGCACTCCTTGTAAAGGAAAGGAAGCATGGTTAGGTCATAGTCCCATCAGAATTACGCTTAAAATGGTTTCAGGATGCTCGTGGGGAGGCAGTTAGATCATTGGTACGCTGTAGTTTACTGAACACTATAAGACCCCAGAGCAATATCAGAATTTTCCAGAGCTGTGATTCTTGTGAATCTGTGATTGGTTTTGTAGGATGAGAAAAAAAGCAATGTCGTCTTTTTTTAATGTTTTGGCTCTGTGCTGGCCACCTGAAGAGCATCTGGCAGCAAGTTACCCTCCTTGAGGCACTTAATGAGGTTGGTGCATTTGTCCTGAGAAAGAAGTGAGTTAAGATTTTTGGCAGGCTGTACTGGTACTTGTGCTCTGGCTGGTGCTGTTAACTGGAATATACCCAAGACTATACAGGTCCCATTTCAAAGATCATTTCCTCACACTCAATGATTTTATGTTCCAGATATTTGATTTCTTGAAAACATCAATCACAAGAAGCTGCAAGGACCTGCAGTTCCTTCAGGCTTCCAAGTTTCTGCAGGATTTGTTTCCTCAACAATATGATGTAACTGCTGTAATTCTGGAAGTGGTGAAAAATAGGTGTGTTATTGCCACATGCTGCAGAACGCTCAGTGGGCTTTGGGAGGGGAGAGAGTTTCAGCCTCACTAGGATGCTCTGGGATGCTAAATACTGCTGACCAGGTCAGCAGGGAACAGTGTCAAAATCCAAAGTTTTTATCCCAGTTTTATATTGGTGAATTAAAAAAAAAAGCAACAAAATGCAGCAGTATAAATCTGCCCCCTCTACCTCAAATCTCAGCATCTGGTGGTACAAAGGACTAAACTGATTGGGACCCTATCTGTTAGCTCTGTGATCTGTCACTAGTTGTCCTTTAGTTTGATGCAAGGCGTTCCTCTTCTGTCTTCCTCTCTGATTTGAAGATCTCGGGATCAGTAGGATATTTGTGCATCCTGACTGTAGCCTACTGTCTTGTTCAGATCAGACTTGAGTGCATATCATTCCTATAGTGAGGAAAACTTCAGACTGGAAAGGAAGTCTGATGGTTGGAGAACCAGGACTGCAAGACATGTTGCGCTGAGCACCTGTCCCTCAGCCTAAAGACAGTCATAGAGCTGTGAGGGATGTCATCTTCCCTGGAGTGATCAAGCATCTCTCACTACTGCTTTGGACCCTGGAATGACTGCAGAAGATTTTACTTTAGACTGCTCTAATCTAAACATTTTCTGTGACTAAGTTGTTTCTTTCCTTGTCTGTTTCATGTTTTCTTCAGTGCGTTTGGCTGGGACCATGTTACTCAGGGTCTGGTGGATCTTGGCTTCAGCCTAATGGAATCATATGAACCAAAAAAGCCCTTTGGAGGAAAAGCTGCTGATACCAGTTATGGCCTTTCAAAAACACCAGCTCAGCAGGCTTGCAGACTGGGAGCGAGTATCCTGCTGGAAACGTTTAAGGTAGTGTATGTTTTGGAGAGGGGGTTTTTTGGGCGGGTGGGGGACTCTGTTCTTATTCTCTCTTGGTAAATGGTGTCAAAACCTTGTCTGCTGTATCCATCGTGAGTGTTTTACCAAGAATACTAGATTTAGTCTCCTATTTGCCCCTGTCCAGCTGGAAGAGGCCATCCTTATAAAGACCTAATCCTAATTTCCTCCAGCTACCATGATACTTGCATAATCCCTATTACAGTTTCCAAGAAACTGCAGAGAAGGTAGAGAAATTCAGAGGTACAAAGAAAATCTGTCAGAGGTAGGATTGAAACCAGCGTCTTCACTGAAGTGGTAAATTTGCATCCCACAGATGATCTGATGCATTATGTTCTGAGTATACTGTGTGTGCGCCTCTGATGTGCTGGTTCTGATTGGCCTGGGATGAAATCTGAATTGATCTGCGTGAATTTAGCTGAAAGGGGACTTCTGGCAACTGGTCCCAGCTTACCTGTCAGATCTGGATTTGCTTTGTACTGCACAATGCCTGTGCTGTGAGGTATAGGAATATCTGAAACTTATGTAGGTTTTGATTTTTATTTATTGTTCTTTCTCATTTCAGGTTCATGAGCCCATCAGAAGTGATATTCTTGAGCAGGTCCTGAACAGAGTCCTCACAAAAGCAGTGTCTCCTGTCAGCCACTTCATAGGTAACAGGAAAGAGAGAGAAATTTGTCCTGCTCCGTGGATACTCAGAACATAGCTTCTCAGAACAAGTTATGGAATCATAGAATAGGTTGGGTTGAAAGGGACCTTTAAAGGTCATCTAGTCCAACCTCCCCTGCAATGAGCAGGGACATCTTCCACTAGATCAGGTTGCTCAGAGCCCCATCCAACCTGACCTTGAATGTTTCTGGGGATGGGACATCTACCACCTCTCTGGGCAACCTGTTCCAGTGTTTCACCACCCTCATTGTAAAAAATTTCTTCCTTATATCTAGTCTAAATCTACCTTCTTTTAGTTTAAAACCATTACCCCTTGTCCTATCACAACAGGCCCTACTAAAAAGTTTGTCCCCGTGTTTCTTGTAAGCCCCCTTTAAGTATTGAAAGGCCACAATAAGGTCTCCCTGGAGCCTTCTCTTCTCCAGCTGAACAACCCCAACTCCCTCAGCCTTTCTTCATAGGAGAGGTGTTTGATCCCTCTGACCATTTTTGTGGCCCTCCTCTGGACCCAATCCAACAGGTCCATGTCTTTCCTGTGCTGAGGACTCCAGAGCTGGATGCAGTACTCCAGGTGGGGTCTCACCAGAGCAGAGTAGAGGTGCAGAATCACCCTTCCTTGACCTGCTGGCCACGCTTCTTTTGATGCAGCCAGGATACGATTGGCTTTCTGAAGTTCCTGCTGAAGTGACCTGAAGCCAAGAAAATGGGTTGTTCCTTCCCCTCTTACTGAGGTGTCAGCTGCATCAGATTACCTTGTATTCATCACAGGTGAAAAATATGTTTGTAGGCAGTTGCCATGGAACAGCTGATGCACAGAAAGTTGGTATCTGTCAGTCAGTAACTTGTTACACATTCCTAGCCTTGCCTTCCTCCTTGTCCTTGGGCAGGTACTAGGGAGTCGCTGGGGCTGCTGAGATGCCTGTGCTGCAGCCTTTTCTCTTATACCTCAGTGCCCTCTGGTGGGGTGAGGCCCTTCAGCCGGGTTGTGAGCATTTTACACTTTGTGCCTGCAGCAGAGCTCAGATTTTTTATGGTCTTCCTATCACAACCTCTCTGTGTAATGGAAGGGCTTTGATTATTCTGTAATTGTTAGCTCTATAGACATCTTTTGCTCAGGCTTTTCTGGCCCCTTGGCAGCAGCTGCTCCTTTTGTTCTTTTATTTTTCAGACTTGCTGTCCAATATTGTGGTGTCTGCTCCTCTTGTGCTTCAGACTTCATCCTCCAAAGTTACAGAGACCTTTGACAATTTGTCCTTTCTGCCCATCGACACAGTGCAAGGGCTCCTCCGGGCAGTACAGGTAAAGCTTTGCATTTCTCCATGAATATCCTTGCTAGTGTAGTTCCAGTGACAGCTCTAGGCCACAATTATATGCATGATCTAATAACCCTCCTCGTAAAATAAACCTTCATACTTTGCTGTAGGTTATTCAGTGTAGCATGGAACTGTTCTTCAAGCATGGATTTGCATGTGCCCTTTAGCAAAAAGCATATGGTGCAGTCTGGCATGGTACTGAAACTGCTCTGTGCTGACCTTTCATCTGGAAGATGCCCAGATGCTGCACACTGTCAAAAACTAAGTATACAGTGTTTAGCTGAACAGCTGTAGCTGTCACATTGATTTTTTTCCTTCCAAGCTCCATGTCACTATGAGATATTGCCCTGGCATTAAACTTTTACCTGCTTCGTCCAATCCGGGGATAACAGTTCTTTTCCCAAATGCTTGCACTGTGTCCTCACTAACCTGCTAAGGTGTCTCACTGCTACAGCTCTCTGGGTTTAATTTTATACTGTTTTAAAATGTTTTGCTTCTCCTACTGTACTGATGACAGTATTGGAAATGCAGGGCCAGATGGGCCTGAGGAAGATGAGCTCATATGCCCCAAGGGCTTGGCATGCCTTAGTGCTTTTCTCTCCAAAGTATATCTTCCTTTCCAGCCTCTGCTCAAAGTCAGCATGTCAGTGAGGGACTCCCTGATACTTGTTCTCCAAAAAGCTATCTTTTCCAGGTAAGCTGGGAAGGGAATTCTTTGAAAAGATTTCTACAACTCATTTATGTTTTTGGAGCAGAAGTATTTTTTGTTTGTTTTGGCTAAGTGTCTTCTTACTATGTTCTTCCCATAACTAGACGGTGACATCTCCTACCCCTTTAGCCCAGGACTGTAATACGGTCACAGCTCTACTGAACTGAGAAACAAATCCCAACCACAGCTGAATAGGCTTTGGAAATTCAGAAAGCTGTTGGGAGCTCCAAATAAGTAGGCAAAATTAAAAACAATTCCAACATGTGTCTACACAGCTGAGTACCTCCAGATGCTAGGGAGAGTCTGGAAGGAACCACTGATCAGAATGCTGAGCTGCCACCTTTCCTCTGATCCCGTACAAGGTGGTAGAGTAGTAGGCTTGTTGTCTTGGTAATGCTTTGAGCAAACCAACCTGCTGTCTTCATAATGCTGTGATCATAGACTGGATTTTGTTGGGCAGTGGCTGCCTGGTTATGAATGCAGAATTCATAATTTAGTATTATTATTCAAGGCAAGGGACTTGGTCTTGGGAAAGACCTGGGGTTTCGGTGAGCAAAGCAAAACACCAGCTTTTTGTGAGGAGTTTTCCAACTCTGAGCTCTGTGAGACTCTCCCAGTTTTCAGGGGACATTTAATGCTTGGGTCTTGGTCTGGGGCTCTACCTCTGTGAGCATTGCAAGGACAGAAAGGAAATAGAATGTCGTGAAAGTGTAGAGCAAGGAAGTTCCCAGCAAACTGCCAAGCTCTTTACTACTTGGGACTGTGCTGCCCTCTTGGGGAATACAGTTCCACCGGGCCCAGTGACTTTATTTGTGGACCCTTTTTCATTGCTGAGTTGATCTTGTATTTTCTTCTGAGCTTCTTGCTTCTGTTTTTCCTTATGCTTCTCTTTCCTCCCTGACTCACAGGCAGCTCGATGCTCGTAAAGCTGCGGTTGCTGGCTTTTTGCTTCTGTTAAGAAATTTTAAGGTTCTGGGCAGCTTGTCCTCTTCCCAGTGCAGCCAGGCCATTGGTGCCACTCAGGTAAGTACTGTTCTGCAGTCCCTGGTGTGGACGTATGAGACAGTCTTGTGTCTAATATGCACTGTTTGAAACAACTCAAGAGCAGAGTGTTTCCCCAAAATGGAAATATAACTTCAGTAAGGATTAGTCCTGGAAGGAAAGCTTTGCGAAGTGCAATGTGCAAAGAGAAGCTGGCCTAGGGACGTTGCTTCTCAGAGTCATTCTCTCTTACAGCACCAGTATTCTGGGGAGCGTTCACACTGCTCCATGATGATGATAAAGAGCCTGGCAGCACACTAAGGACTATTTCAATGATTGTTTAGGGGCTAGGCCTGTTATCATCTTGCTTCTGTGTTGCGATATTTGAGAATTGTAACCAGTATAATGTGACTAATATTCCCTCTCAGGTCCAGGCAGATGTTCATGCCTGCTATAATTCTGCAGCTAATGAGGCCTTCTGCCTTGAAATCCTGGGCAGCCTGAGGCGATGTCTGAGCCAGCAAGCGGATGTTCGACTCATGTTATATGAGGTAAACACGGTTTCTTCAATCCACGTTTAAACAGCCACTAGCTCTTCTGTAGTCTGGTTCTACTGTAGCCCCAGGTAAATAATGATCACATTATTGTGGAAAACAACCTATCATCTCAGTTATGTTCTTCACGGGACACATGTACCAAGGACTACCTTTTTTTTTTTTTTTTTTTTAATCCTTCTGCTTCTTTTTATTTTGGACCATTATAAGCCCAAAGACACATTGATGTATCTTCCTCATCTCATACATTGCTTAAGAGCAAAAATGTGTCAAAGTCTCTCTTCCTGTGGTGTGGCCTAGGAAATGCGAAGCATGTTTGATGACCAGAAGGAGTTCTATAACAGGCATTGGATAGATGCAGAGTGGCTGGGAGTTAATGATGGGCTTGGAAGAAAACCCTGACTGGAGAGTATGGGCAAACTTCCTTAGAGACTGCATCAGGGATCTGTCTTTTCTCCTCTTTTGCAAGTTTCTATAAAGGCTTGTTTGTCCCTTAGATTTCTTGTGACAAATGGCCTAATATAAAGAGCCATTTTTGGGTGCGTATCTTAGCTCCTGAGGTAACTGGGGTACAAGCTTGAGGAAAAAAAACTGTTCAGGTCAGACAGATTTTGTTTCCTTCTTGACTTGGTTGGACTGACCTTTGGTGAGCTGCAAGTTTTGGGTGTGTTCATCACTGTTGCTATAAGACTTGTGCTTGCTTTATCCATCCACTGAGTTTTCTCCGTCTGAAGGATTTTTTGCCTCCTACAGTTTCCCCACTGGCTTGTTTTGCCTTTGAAGCAGGATTTCACAGTTTGAAGTTGGATCTAGTGCTAGTGTTAAATAGCAGTGAAAGTCACTCTGGGCTTGATGCCACCGCTGCTAGGGAGATACAGCCTGTGAGAGGGCCCCTGTGAGGAAATTCATACTCTTTCTGATTCATACCTTCTTTCTATCGTGCCTTTGCTTTGCCAGGTATGGGGTTTTACACTGAGCACATTGTTACTTCCTCATGGTTCCTTGCAGTGCCAAAGGGTCGTTGCTGTCTTATGATGCCAACTTATTATGCATGCGGTTCATTTTCTTTGTTGTGTAAGCCAACAATCTTTCCTTCCTGTCTTCAGGGTTTTTATGATGTCCTTCGCAGAAACTCCCAGCTGGCTAGCTCTATAATGGAAACGCTTTTGTCCCAGGTAAAGTACTGCTATGTGGCATGGCTGCAGAGACTCTAAGAATTCTGCACTGCGCCCGGTATGGCAAGCAATTCAGGTTACATATTGGGAAAACAGTTCTTCCTTACACTGGAAACATGTTTAAGTGTTGCAGCACTTCTCTAAGGAGGTGTTCATATCCCTGCTATGTTGAGAGAGCAGACTAGGTAAACGTCTGGAGACTGGTTCATATCCTGTCACAGGGTGGAAGAGAAAGGATCTCTTGGAGCCCTTTCCAACCCTTCAGTTCTGAGATGCTGTGAGAAGTGTGAGCCCAGAGGAGTGCTTTGCGCGCTCCCTGTTCCTTAGCAGTGCACAGCAGTTACCCTCCCGTACTTCCCCAAGGATGTGTGCTGACACAGTAATTATTATTGCTGTCCTCCCATCGGGAGAATACCCAAGTCCATGTAGGATCTGGGAGGATTAACTCATCCCCCAACAGCGTTGCTCATGGCAACAAGACAATCACATTTCCTCAATCCATTGGACAGGCTGTGCTTTCTTTGAAACAAGTAATTTTCTTTCCTTTAATCATCCGTAGAGTTCATGCTGACTAATTCTAGCTTTCCCATGACAGTATAGGGCCCAAGAAAGGAAGATGAACAGAGCCAAGGCAGCTTTTGGGTAGCAGAGGGCACTTAATGGGAACCTGGTGTAAATATATAAAATTTTATAGCATCATTATGTATATAACTTGGCCTATTCGGTTCTGATCCTATATCAGTACTCAGCACATATCTCCTTCCTCTGGTATGCCACACAGCCAGGAACTGGTGCAAGCATGGTTTTGTTGTAGTGGCAAGTGTAGCCTCCATAGCTGTCTGCACCCTTAGGCCAGGAAGCTGGATGCCGTAACAGGGCCAAGCGTTCAGTATGGGTGACAGGCAGCTGAAGCAGTTACTTTTCCTTGCTGTTTAAAGGATGGGTAGCACTGCAGGTCAAGTGTAAGCGATGTTGAATGTTGAGGCAACACAACAGCAAGTGGTCAGATAAACTTGTTCTAGGGCAGTGACGTGTCCCTGAGAGGTACATAAGCAACCCAAGAGGGGATTAATAACTAATAGAGCAGATGACATGGCTCATGTACGTGTACAGTCCCATTACTATAGTGCCGGTTTTCTTTCACTCTGTAGAAGGGAGTACAAAGATTATCATATTCTGTTTTCAAAGAACTTAAGAGGCTCAGTTACCAAGTAACTGGTTATTTTTATTTCTTGTTTTCTTTGGCAGATAAAGCAATATTACTTGCCCCAGCCAGACCTCCTGCCTCCACTGAAACTTGAGGGATGTATTATGGCTCAAGGAGATCAAATCTTTCTGCAAGAACCACTGGTAAGAGCTATACTGGCTGGCCACAGCTGCAAGCTCATCTGTTCCATAGCATTTTAGTTGTGCTGCTACATAAGCTGAATACCTTGAGTTTCTTCAGCCTCTTCTAGCCTGGAGGAATTATTTTAATGACAATAGAGCTGGGCTTCTCACCCCTCTCTCAGGGTATCTATTAGAGCTCTGCTAGCATAGTGGTTTAGGGGACCTGTGTGAAAAATGCTCTAGGAATAGTGTAGTTCTGTTATCCTCTGTTGAGCTCACCCTGGTTTTTTTTTTTTCCCTCCTTCAACTTAATTCCACATAAAATAGTCGTGCAGTGTGTGTGTAGCAGGGGGAAGAATCTGCCTTTTGGTGTTGCTCCTCTGAAATTGTTGGAGATGAGACCTCAATGATTCATTGGATTTCTGAGGGAACAATTTCAAATTAATCACTTCGTTTTCCCCTAAGGAAGCTTCCGTGCTGTGCTGCAGTAGCTCACGCAGGAAGGGAGCAGACACTTCAGCTAGAGTGAGAGTCCTTTTGGAAATTCCCTTTCCATCTCTTTCAGCAGTTGAGGTAGCTGTGTTGAGAGAGCAGTGGGAGTTAAGCCTTTACATCCCGTATAGGCAAGCTGAGGCAGACAACGTTGTCTGAAGCTAGAACTGTGTAGCTGTGTGTAGGATTATAGATCCCCCTCATTCTGGGAATGAGGCATATTCTTGAGACTCACGTGAACCTCTGAAGGCAGCTATGGCTCTTTGCATCCAACTATAATAGTCTGGCCTGTGTCCACTTCTGCCAGTGACCTCCAACTAGAAGGCTGAGTGTGATTGTGTGGCTGCTTCCTTCAGGCCCATCTGTTCTGCTGCATCCAACACTGTCTCACCTGGTATAAGAGCACTGTGCATCTGTGCCAAGGAACTGAAGACGACGATGAGGAGGAGGATGTGGGATTTGAGCAAAACTTTGAAGAGATGCTAGAATCTGTCACACGACGAATGATCAAGAGCGAGTTGGAAGACTTTGAACTGGTAAATCAGATTTTCAGTTTGACTCAGTGGAAGAAGACACTGAGTTCTTGTCAGGTTTTGAAAAGATTTTTCACTTGTTTCCTTTACCTCTTAGGACAAATCAGCAGATTTTTCTCTGTCTTCTGGTGTTGGTGTAAAGAATAACATCTATGCCATTCAGGTGATGGGAATTTGTGAGGTCCTGATTGAGTACAATTTCAACATAGGGAATTTCAGGTAAAACATCAAATCTTACCCTCCAGCGCTAGCTGTGCTATACTGTGCCTTGCTCTTCGGAGTACAACCTCATTGCAAGCACAGAATAATAGTGCAAACACAGAATCAGAATGATATTTTCTGAGTGTGAGTGCCTTGTGGCACAGACATTCACAGAACCTTGGGGAATGTCTTCCTTTTGAATGTCGTGTATTGTGGGAGATGGGATGTGACATTTCGTAGAAGAGCAGGTTAAGGAGGAATGGAATGCACTGTTAGGGAGGCAGGGAGATGTCATATGTCATGGTTTTGTCATTTAGAAAGTGTCATTGTGTAATTTGGCAACTGAAGCTTCTAAATGGGAAACTATAAGACTGGATTTTCTCCATTAATGTTTTCTGCCACTTTATTGCAGTAAGAACAAGTTTGAGGATGTCCTAGGCCTGTTTACATGTTACAACAAACTCTCTGAAATCCTGAAGGAGAAAGCTGGAAAGAACAAATCTACCTTGGGCAACAAAACTGCACGAAGCTTCCTGTCCATGGGTTTTGTATCTACTCTGCTCACAGCTCTGTTCAGGTGAGAAGGTGTCACGTCTGGAGTAGCTTTAAGGCCTTTTCACAAGCTGCTTTCATGGTATCTGCATGCTGGCTGTCTTGTGCGCTGCATACACAGTACAGGCATTTTCATTTCTGTAGAAAGCATGCGTGGTAACAGCACTTGTTGTCTGGAGAGCATCATAGTCCAGACAGGAACCATAGCTGTGCAACTCCTGGTATTGACAAACCAGCTTTCCTGGACCTTGCTTATGACTTGTAAGACCCCAGAGGGTCTCTGCTCTTCCAGTCCTGGGCCATTCCCCAGACGACAAACTCCAGTGTTGAGCTCAAGTCCTCTGTGGAACAGAGCCAGACATCAATTCAAACCATGTCTGTTAGTGTGTTTGGAAAGGCTGGTGGAATTTTCTATTCTCCAAGTGTTCACTACAAGCTACTAAAACAAAGGGTCTTTTCCACCCTGAATTCAGCTAATGATTTTATTTGTAAATGCATATTTAGACTTTGAATCTCGTAGGCCATCCCCATGCTTTTTCAGTGCATCTTCAATTCTCTGACAGTGTTCTTGATTCTTCAGGGACAATGCCCAAAGCCATGAGGAGAGCCTGGCAGTTCTGCGCTCCAGCACAGAGTTCCTGCGCTATGCTGTCAGTGTAGCTCTGCAGAAGGTGCAGCAGCTGGAGGAGACAGGACAAACTGATGGGCCAGATGGACAAAATCCTGAGAAGATGTTTCAGAACCTCTGCAAAATCACACGGTGAGTCACTGCGGCATGTGAAGACATCAGCCCTAAAAAGCAGCAATGCATTTTGGGGATTTTTGATTCTCAGGTAGGGTTTTGAAAGAAGAATGCAGTCTATAACTGTTTCAAACAGTTATTGTTACTGGGTACAGATCATTGCCTTTCTTTGCTCCTGAGAAATCAAGTGGAGGCACTACAGTTTCTGTGCCAGAGTGAGTGATACAGTTCTAATAACAGTACTTGGCCTGGAAGAACCAAATGCTGTTGAACTCTCATTTTCAGCCTCTTTCTGACTTTTGGTTCATCACTCATTGTCACAGAGGAGGTAGGATGGTTACAGGCTGGATTCTTGAGGCCTCTGGGATGCAATGAAGTTAAAATTAACTTATAGCTACAGTATAAAACAGATGTAAGAGAGACACAAGCTTTAGAAAACATTTGTTTAGGACTTTTGCAAGATGCTTGAAGACATTCATGCATCTAATCCTTTGGAAATCCAAGAATGTGAACCATGTAAATGTCTTTTGGGATCCAGGTCATATCTGCATGGGGTCTTTTCAGATCCCAGTCAGCAGAGAGCACAAAATGCAAATTACCCCTGCCATGAATAATGCCTGTTTTGTGTCTCGCCCCAAATAATAGAGGCTGTTTTTGTTGCAGTCATTAGGACTACATGTGAGCTACATGTTTTGCGTGATTGGACATTGAAACAGAATAAGATCATCTATGCAGGCGACAGAACTAATGAGAAGAAAGGAGGGGGAACAAAAAAGCGAAGAAGTGGGCTTAGGGGAGCAGGGAAAAGATGTTTGCCTACAAATAGAAAAGTCTCCTTTGGGCCAAACAATTTTGCTTTCTTCAAAGCTTTTCACTTTGCTTTGCCTGCCTTTACCTTTCTGATTTTATTTATATAGAGCCCTATAGTGATATCTGACATTTCAGAGATTCAAACTGCCAAGAGAAAAGCTCTTTTTGTCACTGACAGATTTGACACCAGTGGTCAGTGTTTGGGTAGTCTGAGAGAAGGAAAGCCGGGTGGAAGAAATGAATGTATAAAGATGGACTTGAAATGGGATTGGAAGGTCCCTTGGCACCTGGAAAGAATTAAATTATTTAGGCGTGCAGGAAGAATGCAGTAGCTGTTTTGCTGACATTGAAACAAACTCTTCTTAAAAATTGATCTCTTCTTCCACTTTCCTATAGGAAGAGGACCTTCCAATTTAGTTATATTAAAAATATGATCCTTAGAGTAGAATCTGTGATTAGCCCTGTTCTAGTTCTTGCACTGTGCAGCCAGCTTTACTGGAGCATGTGATGTTAACTCATCTCCCATCCTGCAGGGTTCTGCTTTGGAGGTACACTTCAATTCCCACTGTTGTTGAAGAGTCAGGGAAGAAGAAGGGCAAAAGCATTTCACTTCTGTGCTTGGAAGGTTTGCTGCGGATCTTCAACACGGTGCAGCAGCTGTATACTGCCAGGATCCCTCAGTTTCTACAAGCCTTGGGTAGGCACGTGATACAGTTCTGCTCTGGTTTCTAGCATTTGTGTTCCAGCCCATGTGTGGGCAGTTAGGGACCCAGTGCCCTTTATCCATAACTAGGGAGAGAGGGGGCTGGTCCTTGTCTCTCAGTAACAAGGTGGGCTTAGGAGCATTGGTTTTTCACACCAGAGGCAAGTTCCAGAGATATCTTTACCTGCTTTTATAGAGCTCTCAGTCTGTCAGCAGAGGATAGTTGGGGTCTGATATAGCATTCGTCTATTTGAAGTTTGCCTTTAACACATTTTTGTGCTCACCACGGTTTTGCAGTCTGTATTCCTCCTCTAGCTGTGAGCAGTTGCAGTCTTTCCCACTTTTGGAAATAAATCCTGTATTCTGCTCTTGGCATTTAGCTTTTTTCTGCACCTCTCTGTCTCTGCCAGATATTACTGATGGTGACGCAGAAGAAACGGATATTAATGTCACAGAGAAAGCTGCCTTCCAGATCCGACAGTTTCAGGTAAGTACCACTGTGTGCTGCAAGTGTTCCAAAGCACTGGTAATTCTGGCAGAAAATGCTGCTAGCTCTCTGTTGCTTGACCACGGGATTGAGTATGTGATAGCAACTGTGACACTGATTCACTGGCAGTTCAGAAAAGTTTCTGATTCTTAAGGAAAGCTTATTCAGGGTGCTGTGCAGAGTTGGATTGAAGTGCACATGTATTTACAGAGCTATAGGGTCCTTCAGTGCAGCACAAACTTACCTGAGTATTGTAAAAGTCACAGTGAATCGTATGCAGGCCTCTATGTAAGCACTGATAACAAAAACCAGCACTTGCTCTTTAGAAGAGTCCTTTTTTTCATATTCTTTGTCATTCTCCTTGTTGCTGATTCCTTTATCTGCTGCAGCTTCTGGTTATTTGTTTCTTAAAATAGCCCTGCAACAAGCATGCACACTCAGGGACTCTGTCTGTCTTTCCCATGATCAGAGGTCCCTGGTGAACCAGTTCAGCAGTGCTGAAGATGACTTCAACTCCAAGGAAACACAGTCACTCATCACAGTTCTCTCCACTTTGTCCAAACTCCTGGATCCAGCCTCTCAGCAGGTACTTCACAACCTTCATGGGGTGGCAGGGATGGGTGCTGTAGCTGTAGGTGTGGGAAGAAGATTATCAGATTGAGTTGACATCTGAGGGCTCTGACGTGTGTGTGTTCTGCCTTCTCCTGCAGACCAGACCATGTCAAAGTGACAGTTTTGTTGCATTATCAAGCACACTCCTGTCTAATGCCTGCAAGGACAGTTAAGAACAAGTTGTCTTCCCACCCCACTCCTGCACGTTCTGATCCTGCCTTCGGGCACATGGAGTCTGAATGACTTGTTCGCCTGAGCAGGGACTCCTAACAGAGCCTAGTTGTGGTATGGCTTCCGCATGGGAATAGAGCCAAAAGAGGCCAGCAGACTTGTGACCAGTCCAAACTGAGTGCCTAATTCTTTCCATGCAAGGAGGCATTTTCTAAAGTGCCCCCATTTTACAAGCTAGGGACTGCACTAAAAGTGTGCCAGAAGTCTGGAGTCATTTACCTTAAATTAAATGGAGCTATTACTCTGTCCAAGGGAATGTATAGCCATTCCCCTGTCCTGGACCTCAGCTTTTCACTTGTTTTTAGGCTAAGTGTCCCTTGTGAAACTTCACAGAGCATGGCTGGGTGCCTTTCTGCCAGAAGGGGACTCTGCTCATCAACCTTTGCTGTGATTCATTGTCTTGAATTTTTTTTAATTATTATTAGTTTTGTGCTTTAAATTCTGTTTCAAAGCCATGATATCTTTTCTCCCCTTTTACAGTTCCTTCAATTCCTGACTTGGACAGTCAAAGTTTGCAAAGAAAATGCTCTCGGTAAGTAAGCTTTGGGGAACATGTTTAGATGTGATGTGTCAGGTCTGATATTAGACCCTTAGATGCTCTGCTGTTGTCTGTCCCGTTTTCACCTCTTTGTTACAGATACGTTCAGGTCCCATTCTGTGGCAGATCGCCATGACATTGTGGTTATTAGCATGAGTATTAGGGAAGAAACTCCATCTCTATAAATAGCATTGCTGAAGAAAGAGAAGTCACTTACTTACTTGACTTTTCTCCCTTGTTATTTAGCACATCTGTTGCTCAAATCTGGATTTATACTCTGGAAAGATATTACTCTTGCCAGAGTTTGTATTGCTCTTCCTCAGTGCTTCTGGTCATCATTTTTCTACGAGCTGAGGGCTCCGGTGTGCCATACTTCCCCTTGCAATATTACATGGGATGCCCGATGCTGTAAACTCTGCTTTTGTAACTGTGGTATTTTAATAGAATTTTCACCTACTGTGTACGTTTCTGGGAATGCAGACTGTTAAATCCATACTGAATCTGAGACTCTCCCTCACTGGATGTCTGATGTTCCTAAATAGCTAGGGGAGCTCTGCACCTGGTAATGTGTTGTTTTCTTTTCCCTTCCCCACAGAGGATATCGCTTGCTGCAAGGGTTTGCTGTCTCTGCTCTTCAGTCTCCATGTTCTGTACAAGAGTCCTGTCAGTCTGCTGCGTGAACTCGCACAAGACATCCATGCTTGCCTGGGAGACATAGATCAGGTATGATACAGAAGCACCCTAACTCTTCACCACTTAGTGCTGTCAGGGCAGAATTGAGTGCATCTCTGGTGCAAACTATGTGGCAGCAGCTAAAGTTTTACTCACCAGAATTTGTTTTCTCTCTTCCAACTAGGACGTAGAAGTGGAGAGTCGGTCCCATTTCGCCATAGTGAATGCCAAGACTGCAGCCCCTACTGTTTGTGTGAGTCAAAATAGTGTGTATGGAACAACCTGTAGTGTCCAGGGCTACTCTGCTACAAGCGGCTTGTAGATTCCTGTTGTGCCAAACTCCTCCAAAAACCTGTTTTGTTATTGGTGTTTCTGTCTTAGCTGCTGCTTCTGGGTCAGGTGGATAAGGTCCTTGAAGAGGTGGATTGGCTTATCAAGAAACTCACCAGTCTGGGATCAGATACATCAGGTAATAAAAGTGGTCCATTTCTTACTGTTACACCTTTGTCAAAAACAGATGAAGCTAGAGAGCAAAAAGATATTTGGGGATTTTGAGGCAGCATCGTCTGAGGACAGGTTAAATTCTCCCTTGAGCTGGTCAACATGAACAATGTTAAGATAGAAAGTGTTGTCACAAAATCCCTCCAGTGATTGTTTTCCCTGTGCCACACTGGTGCTTTGTGCACCAGATGCAAAGGTGGTCTTTTGTGCCTCCCACCTGCATAACTGGATTCATTAGACACACCTTCACCAGGTATTCATCTTTCTTCTAGAAGACTCTTCTCAGGCATCAGACCAAACCCAGGCTCTGGAGAAAGGTGTAATTCTGCAGCTGGGAACTCTACTGACTGTTTATCATGAGCTGGTACAGACAGCACTCCCTGCAGGGAGCTGTGTGGACACGCTGCTGAGAAGCCTCAGCAAGACATACGCAATTCTCACCTCCCTCATCAAACATGTGAGTGCTGCTCTGCTGACAGTGGGCTGGCTGGGATCTAAAAGCTTTTTCCCCATCTGCTACAGCAAGCTCGCAGTGACCCCTGGCAGCAGCTATGCTCGGAACTGGGCTGTTGATCTCTTGCAGGAGTTGAGTCCTTATTCCGTTGGCTTTTGTACCCTCAATTTCATGACCTTTCTGCAGCAGTGATAGTTGTACCAGTGGAGATAAAGGAAAGCTTTTCTCCAGCTGAATTTGGCTGTGTGTGGCTTGGAGTGGCTCTTCCCAGTGCATCTTGTAGGTTCCTCTGTATACAGCTGTGTGCCACAATGAACAACACTAGTGATGTTCTGACAGTGCTCAGCAATCCTGCCCTTGCCACGTTCCCATCTAAGACTTGAAGTGTTGGACCTGGGGGAACTGGGCCATGAAAACAGGCCAGTGGACCTAGTTTGAGACAAGGTGGTGAATTCTCTTAGCGCTCTCACAGCTCTGGAACACAGATGTGGCCTTTGGGATATAGCAAGCCACTGGGGAGGATAGTTCCTGCAAATCCTGCCCTCCCCACTGTGCTGTTAAACAAGCTGCTTTGAGCCCTAGCTGGAAACAGTGTACACAGAAGAAACTCTTTCATGTTTTCCTTGCAGTATATCCAAGCTTGCCGCAGCACCTCGAATACGATTCCAGGAAGGCTAGAAAAGCTGGTGAGTGTGAGCAAATTGCTGGAGAAAATGGCTTATTGCCTAGAGTTGGCAGTAACACCAACCTCTGCTTCTTTGCAGGTGAAGCTCTCAGGTTCCCATTTGACCCCACAGTGTTATTCATTCATTACTTATGTACAGGTAAGGCCTAAATTAACTGTGGCAAAATCACAGTCAGTCTATCTGATGCTGCATGGTGTATCAGCTGCAATACATGGGCACCTTTGGGGATTATTAATCTTCTTGACATGATTTGAGTTTCTTATATTTCTAGCTTTACTGTGTCAAATAATAGTATAAGACATTTCAGCACCATTGTGGCCAAGCGTGTTGATTTCTGCTTGAGCAAGGAAGGAAGACTGTTTGGGGAGCTGGTTTTTAGCTTTTATTCCCCCTCCCCCTGCGTTAATTTTTTTTTAATTTTTTTTTTTTAATGAGGTTAATACTGCTGTTAATGACAATGGCAGATAAAGGTCAACAACACTGCAGTCATCACAGTGTAAAGTAATGTGGGTGACGAAGACTGCAGTGCTAAAGATGGGATTTAGCTGTTTGGAGAGGAATTGGGTGCTTGAGTGAGGAATTATAGAACAGACATGGCATACTGGGGAAAGTGTAGTGGTGTGCAGAGCTACCACTCCTGGGGGCTTCTCACACATATGTATTTCTGAATGTTTAAATTATTAAATTAGTTTTTCTTTCCTTCTTTTTTTGAGATTACCCCCAATTCCATTCTTGTATCGCTGTCTTTCCATCATCTAGCTGGTAATGCTGTTAGCTGGCCAGAGCAAAGACTTCTCTGGCCTTACTTGGCAGGCCTTTCTTCCCTGCTTACCCTCTAATGCCCCATCTTTTGGCATCCTCCTTCAGAACATCCACAGTGAGAGCTTAAGCTATGCAGAAGAGAAGAAAAAGAAGAAGAAAGAGGATGAAGCTGCTGCAATCTCCACAGTCATGGTAAGATTGACTCGCTCTCTAATAGAACATGGGCTGTATTTGAACTTGAGGATCATACCTCAAGGTTTGTGTTACCTGGTGGTTTCTTATAGATCACCAATGACAAGTTGTCATTTGGGCCTTTTAAGTAAAAATCAAATTTATTCTACCTTAACTTCAGAGAAAAGTCTAAAAAACCCCAAACAAACAAATAAAAAAGCAACCAAAAAAACCCCACTTTCACTAAATGCAACCTAAAAGCTCACAGACATGAAACAAAGGTAAAGTCTGGATAGTCTGTCTTGTCTGATATTTTATAATTTGGGGTAACCTATGAAATTACAGAACTGGGCTAATTTATTGGAACCAATACTGCACTCTGTTTAAGTGTTTCTTGTCAGTACATTTAAAGTAGTGCATTCCACTAAAGTACGGCAGTTGAGAATGACTGGATGGTTTGTTTGGGAGCAAGTGAGCAGGCTGGCAGGTTCCTGGTCTTTTATGTCCTTTGTGCTCCCAGCTAGCATTTCCTCTGTCTAGTTGGTTGTCCCAGACATTCCTGTGATGTTAAGTGTTTAAAAACCACAAGCATGATCTTCCTACTGTTCCCCGAATGTATGGAAATGGGTTGAAATGCTGTGTTTCCTTTTACCACTCTATCACCATGAGGAACAAACATTAGTGGTGGTAAATAAACAGGGCAAAAATGTGGTGAAACAGCAACATGTTCATTGCCTGGAAGGTGTATGCTTGTGATGCCTTTGCAGAGCTGGAGCAGAGGAAGTTTTGCTCTGATGGCTGTCAGGTATATCAGGGCTGTGGACTGCAGGCAGAGTACAAAACAATACATGGGAAAGCCTCACTGCAAAACCATCGTGGGAGTCAATTTAAAACCAGTAACAAACTAGCAAGGCTTACTGGGGCAGGACTGGTATGGAGCAAGGCTACTGAAGACACTTTTCTAAACTGGAGTGTTGTGGTCTTCATGTCATGCTACAGCATCGTTGTTCACTTCCAAATCTGACCTATCACCCTTCTTTCTGCATTTCAGGCTAAGGTGCTGCGGGACACCAAGCCAATCCCAAACCTGATTTTTGCAATAGAGCAATATGAGAAGTTCCTTATCCATCTCTCCAAGAAATCAAAGGTAATGTAAAGCAGAGCTCTTCTGTGACCTGAATTCAGTGGAGCAGTGGCATAGTGGAGGGCTATTGCTGTTCCACCTTTTAAAATCTCCACTGTTACTCAAATTAGGAAAGTCTAAGGACCTTACCACTCTTCCAGCCTTTGCCCAAGCTCCTGGCCCAACACTACTGAATTGCTGTCACACTGGTAGCAGCAGGTGTCAATGGCAGTACTGCCTGCGACCTAACATTGTGTGGTAAGTTTCTGCTCAACCAGAAACTCACACCTAATGCCAGCTTCCCTCACCCTATTCCCCTGTCTTGTTTCATAAGGAGATAAATGTACCATGATGAGATACCACATGAGAGTGAGAATAACTGGTAATCACTTGGCTCACTGGATTGTATGGGGCAGGTGTTTTTTCATCTACCTTTTGCTTCAGTCCTGCATGATTGCTCTGATGGACTTGGTCCCAGTGCTGTGCAAAGAACCAGGCAGGGTAGACAACTAAACTAAGATGCTAATGGCATAATGTCCTCTCTTCCTGGTTTCACCTTTGTTGCTGCAGGTGAACTTGATGCAATACATGAAGCTAAGCACCTCCCGGGACTTCCGCATCAATGCATCCATGCTAGACAGTGTGTTGCAGGAGCATAACACAGAGGATGCTGAAAATGAGCCAGACAACAACCAGGTCAGAACTCATTTAGCTGCTTTTACCGATAGGTTTCCCCCTCTTTTGAGGCCAACTGTATTTGTGAGCTGTTTAGGTATATGTGAAATCAGGACAGTTTGTCTTCCCTGGGTTAGCTCTCATTTTAATACTAAACTAATAGAAAGGAAGGAACAGTTAGTCTGGCTAACGTCCCCTACATGCCAGCCCTCTGCCTTGAATGACCTTTATTTCCATGCACCAGTTGTCTCTATCTCTGGTCTTAGGGAAGTGAGACTGCTCTTAAGGCCTTGTTGTTTGCCTTAGCAAGCAGAGAGGTCTATCAGCGTTACCTCTGAGGACCTACTGGCTGGCCAGGATCACACCTTTGCAGCATGATGCAAAGTGGTTTTGCACCCAGGTTAACGTTTGTAGATAAACAGCTGGCAGGGCAAACTCTGCAAAGCATCATTCTCCTCAGACCCATCTCCTCTACTAGATAGTGCTGGTGAAGGTAGCGCAACCTGTGCTGGATTAAAAAAAAATAAACAATTTACTTTGCTGATTGTCCAGGTTTTTATTGGTGCTTCTGTCCATATTTTCCTGAGTGTTTCAACAAGGCAAAACCCAGCACAAACAGCCCCTGTCCTGTGCCATTCATAACCTGCTAAGTTCCAGCATGAACTGGGGGGTCCATGGGGAAAGTCTCAGTAGGCGAGAGGAGTCCCATATTCAGGTCATTTTGTTAGGGAGGAAAAAGAGCTAAATCCTGTTCCGGACATCTGGTTTCTTGCTTTAGGTAAACATTCCTTAGACTAATCACACAAAAACAATCACACTCTGTACTGCTACTCTCTCCCTCCCTCTCCAGAGCAGCACAGCAGAGCAGACAGATGAGAACCAGGAACCCAAAAAGAAGAGATGGCGAAAAAAATAAAGCTGGGGTTGCCACTGCTGCCTCCTCCCACAGTGCCTGTTCTGTGGCAGACTCGCCTTGGTCTTGGAGAACTGCATGTATGGAGACGATGGTTTGTTGTTTCTCTTGCCAAACACTTAAGTCTTCTTCCTTCATGCCCATGGGTGTGCAAGCAGTGACTCTGGCCCATCTCAGGTTTTACAGATGGCTGCTGCCCTCGGAAGCGCCTCTGCTATTTGAATGTGCTGCTATCAAAATCTTCTTCCCCAGGAACATCCCTTCTTACAGAAAAAAGGAAACAGAGTGACCAGGATCAGTCCCTGCCAAAAGATCTCCTTCTGAAAGGACAGCCAGGCTCTGGCACGCAGTCTGGACAATTGTCATTCTGGCACTCTAGCGTCATCATTTCTTCTCCAGTGAACCTTTGGTTATTTCAATTAGCTGATATATATCCAGTGCTTCTCCTGGAAGACAATGGGACAATCAGTTCCCTGCACTCTGCAGTACACTCGGAGACTGCGTAACATGAGAGTGACGGTCATGATTTGCTTTAGGTCAGAGCATGTAGCACAAAAAGCCCTAAATTTATTCAAACTTCTGTTTTGCGTGGTGGTGTGAACACAGGAACCAGCACCAGTAGGAAGCTGGAAACACAAGCTGTTCTGCCTTGGAGTTGAAGCTTGCTGCTGTGTGCAGCTCCTGAGAAGCAAGAGAGGTGACAGCTTCCTCTGGTGAGGCTGGATTTGCTGTTATGTTTTTGCTGGCCCTGATGCGATGCACTTGTTTAATTTGCCTTGTTCTTGGTGAGAACAGAATTGCCCTTTTTGCCCACAGAACACAAATCCTGTTTCTGAATGTACCCTTTGCCTGTAAGACTCCTAATAAAGGTTACCTAAGGGTGGAGTGTCTGGTGTGTCCAGCGACTGAAAGAACAAATCTGAGGGCAGGTTCTTCTTATCTGGGAAAATGCTGCTGCATATTGAGGAGAAGCTGTTTAAAGCAGCTCCCAGCCAACAGTTAAATGGTTGCGTGCAGCAGTTAGTTAGAGGGTTATATTGAATGCACATAGGGACAACTGTAGGCCTTGGGATTGTTGGGGAAAAACACAGCAATGCCAAGGCAGTTCTCTGAACAAAGCTGTGCTGGGCTAAGGAGGAGTGGGGAAGCAGAGAAAGTAACAGAGGCTGGAAAAGTTTGGGTCATTTCAGAGAAGGAACAATTCAGTCTTGGGCTGTGTTAGAAGTGCACACGAGGGCTTGTCTCTGAGGGGCACAAAGCAAATGTGTGCATGGAATAACCGAGCCAGGCCCTGCTCATCACTATCAGAAATATTTGGAAGCAGCAGCCCAAAGAACTCGGGGATTGGGAAAGGAAAGAGGGGTAGAGAGGGGCTGGCACCAGGGTGGTGGTTGCCCTGCAGGGCAGACAATGGGTCAGGAAGCAAGGGGCTCATGAGGTGCCTCTGCCCAACAGAGGAGCCCTTGGGGAATGACTGCTTGGGCCAAGTGCTCTGCCTAAGCTGGGGAGGCTTGTGCAGAGGGGACTACAGGGGACTTGGCTTGCAAGGACACCGCTCACCTTGAGGGATGCCGTACTTCTTCTCCATCCCAGTTGGATTTGATGGTGTCATGCAGTTCATGGTCACCTCTTTCCTTAAGCACTGGTCAACATCCACTGCGCTGAAGAAAGCCACTGACTGTGGCAGATCCTGGAGGCCCAGTTTGTAGGCAAACATGCACCTGGAAGAACAACAGACCAGGTGGGACAGTGCTACACACCACCCTTAGCCTTGTCACACCTGGCTCTGATCAGCCACAGCTTCACAAAACATCAGCCAGCCATCCCCAACAGGTTACTTCACACCCCTGTCACTCAGCAGCTGGAAGACAAGGTGCTTTTTAAGTACTGGGTAGCAGGAGGGTCAAGCATTGCTAAAGTGGATGTGGGAGGAACAGAGTAACAGTACTTTGAGCCTCCTCAGAAGAAAGGGAGAACCCAGCCCTTCGCTGCTGGCTAATCCTCCCAGGCAGAGCAGATGCTGGATTTTCCCAGCAGGAAGCCCTGTGCTCACAGGAGCCGGCACAAAGGCACAAACATCAGGGCGTCTGCCCCCGCTGCGCCTGCTGCACCGGCACAGAAAGGCTGTTTGCTGTATCCCTGCCTCAGCTCAGGAGAAAACAGCTCAGCTTTGGCTGGCTCCCGTATAACCAAATACCCCACAGCGCCAGGAAGGGGATTTGGCAAAGCTGGCTGTGCTGGAGCCAGATCGAAGGGACCCCTTTGAGGTCAGCAGCTTTCTAGGCTGAGCTTAACTTTGCATGGAGCAGGGAAGCAGCAGGAACGCCCCACGCTGCGGAAGGGGCAACAGTGCTCGTGCTCACAGCAGAGACAACGAGCCGTGCCCCTTGCTGTCCCCTGAAGGCAGGGGGGAGACGAGGGATGGGGACAGTTTCAGGCTCCCGGCTGCTCAATCAAGCCCAAGGGCTGCTGCCACGTGACAGCTGCAGACCTGAAGGGAGCAGGAGGCGATGCGCTCGCACCCCAGCAGAGCGGAACGACTGGCCCCATCGCTGCAGGAGCCAAAAGCTGATGGTATCCCCCTCTTGCCAGCACATTATCCCTGGAAATCGAAGCTGAGCTCCATTTATAGCCACCTGAGCCACGCATGAAAGAACTGCAACCTCCAGCGCTGCCAACTTCCCTTGAGCAGAAGAAAACTGCTCTGCACCAGCTTGCTGCGGGCAAAGCTAATGCCTTTGCTGTCACTCCAGTCCCTTGAGCTTGCCCTGTCCCATCCCAGAGGCACAGGTGCTTGTCCCCAGGAGACACCACGGCCATCACACCTCACCTTGTGAGGAGGTTGGTGATCTGCAGGGCCAGGGCTGCCCGGTAGCGATCTTGCTGCTGGACCAGGTAGCGCACCTCGTCGTGGATGCTGATGCAGAAGCGCCCATTGATGTCGAACTCCTCGAAGAGCCACTTCATGGCGACCAGCATGAGGTGCAGGTAGTCGACAGCCGAGCTCTGCACCACCCAGTTCACTCTGCTGGTCAGAAACTGGTGAAAGGAAACACAGACGGATACTAAGAGAGCACAGGGGTCCAGGGCCCGGTCCTGATACAGGAGAGTTCCTGGGAGAAGTCTGTTAAATTCAGGGTTGTTGGGTTTTCTCAATGGCATGCAGATAATGAAAAGGGACAGTGGGTTTTCTGCATGGCTCCCAAGACCCTTCTGGGTCTCCAGCATCTGAGAAGGGCTGAACATGGGGTTGCCATTTTGGAGAAGACAAGCAAAGCTGAGAGCTCAGCAGCAGAGAGCTGCATCCTTACCTCCCCCTTGGCCACGGCGGGCTCCAGGGCCCTGCTGATGTGACAGCCCAGCACCGGGGTCTGTGGGGAGGGGGATAAGGCGATGCTCTCCAGCTTGTTGAACATCTCGGACTCAGTGCCGCCAGCCCACACTCGGTGCTCCACGACATTCCACTTCTTCTTCCTCCGGGACCTGGTGTGGCAGAGGGGACATTTGCTGGAAGTGTGGGAGGAGGCTGCAGGCCCCGTTTGAGAACCTCAAATGCTCCCTCCTGGTTTGGAGCAGCTGGACAAGCCCCTGCAGCCGCCTGCTGCTAATTGCTCACTGGGAGAGACAGGAAGCCCCCAGATCAAACCTACTCAGCCCTAGGAGAGCAGGGAGGGAGGATTGGGACTACCCAGCCCCATCTCCCTTCTCTGCCCACCGCCCACCGCTGCAGCTCCCTCCACCTCGCACCCCGATGTCACCAGAGTCATGCAGGGTTAGAGCATCTCACCTTTTCATGGCTTCTCTCTGGAGCCGCTGGACATCCTGGGCTGATACCGATCCATCCTCCGCCCTGTCCACGGCCAGCTCCAGCTCCCTCACCAGCCACTCTCCTTCCTCGGAGAGATGAAACCTGGAGGGGAGAGTGACCCATGCCCAGGTCCTGTGGGACACCACCACCATCTCCATCCCTGTTCACCCTCCGCCTCCCCAGGCAGCACCCACCTCCGGACGCCCTTGGTGACTGCGTACATCTGCTGAGCCTTCTCACGCGCCTGCTGCTGCGTCAGCCGGTGGTTGAACTGCATCAGCAGCCGCTCGGCGAAGGGCTGCCCGGCCCCGTAGATGCGCCCATAGTTGAAGACTTTGGCATGCTCCCGGCTGATGCCCACCGTGGCGGCCGTCTTGCTGTGCAGGTCTGTCGCGTTGCTCTTCTTCCCCTGCAGAGTCATCCAGCCGAAGGCCGTGCAGCCTGCCAGGTGGGGAGCAGGGGTTGGACGCCAAATGGGACCAGGCTAAGGGGGTCACCCCACTACCCAGCAAACCCCGGCTCACCGTGCATGCCGGCGAAGTGCGCCTCGCCGAGGACAGCGGCTATCCAGAGCTCCTGGGAATCCACGTCCGCACCCACCAGGGAGTAGCCAGGCGGCACCTGCACCATGGCTTTCAGCTCACTGCCCACCCGGTCAGCCTGTGGGACACGATGCCCAGCTCAGCACAACCCCTGCACCTCCCTCTCCTCCTCAGCGGCACAGGAGCAGCCTTCCTCCCGCAGCTGCAGCGTGCCGGCACAGCGCTCTCCATGCCCCTAAATTTTGCTCTGAAAGTCAAAACCAAGTTTAACACACGCAAGTGGCCTCATCCACGTGGTTATTTCCCCCAGGCTCCTCCAGCACAGAAGAAGGGGGGTTTGGGGAAGGACAGAAACCTGTGCTTCAGTATTTTCTTCTCCTTTCACCAACTTTTGAAGCGCAGGAGCCTCTGCTGACTCTCCCCCTCTCCCGAAGTCAAAGCACATCAGCAAGAGAAGGGCCCCAGCACCAGCCCTGCTACCTTAAACCCCACCATCCAGCCTGAACTCCTCCAGGCCAGGCTGCTCCCACCAGTCAAAAACACACAGAGGGTGCCCCAAAACACCCCCGCAAGGACCTGAGCATGGCCATACCCGGGCATTGCTGGCCGTCAGCCACGTAGGCTCCACTGCCCGGCGGGTGATGGTGCCTGCGGTCACCACCTGCGGCAGGATGGCTCCGTAATCATCCTCCTCGTTATAGTCAGGGTGCCTGGGACAGAGGTGAGGGTGAGCATCATCCTGCGAGAGCCCTCTTGGAGTGGCGTAGAGGGGACCATAGTCCCAGCTGGGGCCGTTCCTCCCTGTACCTGGTTACCACGCGAGGCAGCTCCCCTTTCTTCAGCCACACCACCATCTGGGAACTGAGGGGACAGGCAACAGGCGAGATGCTGAGCCCCTCACGTCCGCACGACCTCCCCCAGCCACGACAAACCTCCACCCACAGGGATGTCGCAATTCAGCTGAAGGCAGCTGCTCACCTGATCCGCTTGTGAGCGTTCCTCCAAAATGAGATCATTTTGTTAATCTCGAGGGCTCTGGTCCCATGAGTGCGGCCCACAGCAGCCCGCAGGGTGCCGTCCTCCATCTGGGGCAGGAAATCCTTGGCAAAAGGGCTTCCCACATTGTTATCGTTACCGTCCTTTAGCAGCAAAAGAGGTACCAAGGCTCAGTGTGCCACCGCTCCGTATCAGTAAAGCTCTGTGCATTCTCCTGCCCCAGCTACAGAGATGCATTTCCACCACCCAATCCCATGGGACAAGATCACAGGGGTCCCAGTAGTGCTGCAGCACTGGGGTGACAGGCAAGGGACCCAGGGTGGCTGGGGAGCCCCAGGAAAAGCCCCAGGAGCACCCAACTTGCCTTGTGAGGCAGCTTGAAGAACCAGCACCCAGGGATGTTGACATCATTGTAGGGACCATTGCCGTAGTGGTACGAGGGCTGGCTCCTCACCTCCACCGGCCTGCACAGCTCATCCATCTCCTCCTGCAACCAGCGATGCGAGGTGATGCCAGGAACACCCCCAGGCGTGACGGGAGGGGGAAATTAAGGAAAGAGAGACCAATCTGCCAATGCACCATGCAGGAAACTCCCTTTACCTGCACCAGGCTCTGGTCTGCTCTGCCCATTTTCTCCTCTACATCCACCTCCAGCTGGCTCAGCTCCTCCACCTGCGGCAGAGAGGGACCGTGGTGGAAGCCGGGTCAAACACCAATTTTCCAGTAACTTAACACTTAACTAAAGGAAATTTCTTACTTCCAGTCCCTGGAGCCATGCACGGGGCTGGTTTTTGCATGCACGCTTGGAAGAAGCGCAGCCCCCCACATCTCCCTCCCACCGAGGGACCCTCCATCCCTTCCTTCACCTTCTGCCACATCGTGCTGCCATCCATCACCAGCAGCTCGTCCTCCATGGCAGCCTCCGGCCCCGGGGGCTGCTCCTTGACTTTCTCCAGGCAGTGCTGCCTGTACAGGTACTCGATTACCCTGCCAAGGGAGAGGGCAGGGCTCATGCACCCACAACAGGGACCAAGGCTCCAGGGCAGCACCTGGGCAGGGTCCCAGGGAGCTCCCAAACCCCTCCGTGGGGCAGCCCCCAGCTTGGCACCCCACTACGTCCTCCTCACCTGTGTGGGCAGAGAGGGCCCTCTGCCTCTGAGGGAGCTGCCGGCAAATTGTCCTGCCGCCCCGGCACCAGGTAGCCCCAGCCATGCTTCTCTGAGTAATGGAGGGGGAAGCCGTCCCAGGCCAGACGCATCAGCTTCGGGGTCACCCTCATCTGCAGGCTGATGAGGCTGGGTCCTGGCACCCACCCTGCCTCTTCCAGGCGCGGGCACAGCTTGCGGTACCAGCTGGGGACCAGCAGGGATGGGTCAGAGAGCACAGGGCAAGCCCTGGGGACACCCAGGGTCCCCCACTCACCCTGGGTGGCCCGGCAGGTGCTGGAGTCTCTTAGGTTGCAGCGCGACCGTCTCCTTCAGACGCTCCAGGCAGACCTGGCTCGCAGGGGCTTTCAGCTCCTCTTTCTCACCGGGGGGACCAGGGTCTGGTGGGGCAAGGAGGACTGGCTGGCAAAGAGCCCTCCCTGCTGCCCCACGAGGGAGAAGGACCTTGAACCAGCCCCCCACCACATGCTCCAGCACAGGGACAGGCCAGCAATGCTTCACCCTGCCACCACCACCGAACCACGTCCCTTCGTCTGGGTGCCCTTGGGAAGGCATCCCTCGTCCCCAGGGGATGACCTCCGCTCACCTTCCTGCCACTCCTGCGCAGACCTGTCCGTGCCCACCACCGCCGGGGAGGCTTTGCTGTTCCCATCCTGATCCTTCTTCTTCTTCCCCGGATTCTTCTTCTGCTTAAACTCCTGCGTGTCCCACTCCAGATCCCAGAGCCAAGGGTCATCCTTGTACCTGCCAACACACTGTTGTCATACCGCAGCTTTGCTCCCGTCCCCAGCACCTGCCCACAGCCCCCCACGGACCACCCGGCATCTGGTCTCTGTCCTGTGAGCGGCAGGATCTGCACCCCCAGCCCATGGGTACCTGTCCTCATGCAGCAGCTGGCAGGCATCGTTGGCCAGGTTCATCAGGGACTTCTTCATCTCCTTCTGCAGCTCCTCGTAGATGTCCTGAGCATCGTCCAGGTACCTCTTCCAGTTCCCATTAACCGGCAGGTAGGACACCCCCATCTCCAGCATCCCTGCAAACGTCACAGGGTGGGGGCACCTAGAGCCCGAAGCAGCAAGAAATGAGATGTCTGCTGGAGGGGATTTGCACTGGCAGTACCAGACTACGACAGACATGAACGTGTCTTCACCTAGAGTTTCCCAACCCCACACAACCCTCAATGCTCTTCCCCTAAACCCGTAAGGATCCCTGTATCTTCCATCTGCCCTGCACATGAATTGCTGCCTTAAACAACCCTGTGCAATAACTCCAAAGCTGTATCACTCCGATCTGCCTCATTAAGACTGCTTGCCTGCTCCAGCCACGCTGTGCTGCTGCTTATTCCTTCTCACCTACAGAGATGGGGGTTCAGGGCCTCCCAGCTCCCGGTGCCACCCCAAGGACAAGAAGAGCCGCATGCCATCCCCAGAGGGACTGCCATCGTCCCCACTGCCGGCCAAGCCCGCAGTCCCTTGGCCAACGCTGGCCAGAGCTCAGCGGCTCTCACCTCTCCATGAAGAGTGGCAGCTGCTGCTGAAACACCTCATGGGTGGCCTGAACATCGTGGGCACAGTACAACATCAGGTCCTGGGGGCAGAGGCAGGTGAGAACAGGCAAAGCAGCTACCCCTCTGCCAGCACAGGGCAAGGCACCAGGGCTGCGGGAGGATGGGGGATTTCCCAGCCCCAAGCACACCCAAAGCCTTGCAAGAAAGGGCAGCAAAACAGAAACCACCCCAGCAGCTGCTCCCATCTCTGGCTCTGGCTGCCTCTCGGGATGTTGGGATGGCCACCCGCACCTGGAAGTTACTCCTGATGTCGGCCATGGTCCCCTTCACAAAGAGTTCCCGCGCCTCCTTCTCCAGCGGCTCCCCCCCAACGTAGAGCGCGTGCACGTCTGCCAGGTTGTTGATGCTGCTGACGTGCACCCAGTCCCATGAAGTGACCTGCGAACAACAGGGGGGTTAGATGGTGCGGGATGAGGACTGGCCGCAGCCAAGATCAGGAGAGGTAAAGGATGAGGCTGCTGTTCCATTTTAAACCGAGGCCACCTCACCTGGAAAGCACTGGGAGAGCTTCACCCAGCAGAGCTGCTCCAACAGCTCCTACTCTGCCAGTACAGGAGGAGATGGTCCCAGTACAGGAGCAAATGGTCCCATTACAGAGTCAAACGGTCCCCCGCCACCCACGCCACTGCCAGCGGCTCAGCTCTCTTACTCACAGCTGGTCCCTCCGTTTTGTTGCGCGTTTTCTTCATGTGCTGCTTGACCTGTTGCACTCCCTTCCTCTTGCCGTGCTTGGCAGCCATCCAGAGACTGCGCTGGAAGCCCGTCAGCCCCGAGATAGCCATGTGCATGCTCATGGTGTCCAGAAAACGCACCCGGGAGCCCTAGGACACACCGGAGGAGAGAAAAAGAGATGGTTTGGGACGTGCTAGATGATAAGAAACATGCTGCCAAACGTCCTGCAGCTGCCAGCAAGCACCACCTTGCATTATAGAGCTGCAAGTCCTCTGCTCAGGTTGCTTCTGTCAAGGCAAAGCTTTGCCTCCCAGCACCCCTCTTCTGAGGGCTGAGAGCATCCCCAGCGCAGGCTGTCAGCTGCTCAAAGGCTCCTGCCACGTTCCCAGCTGCAACCCTGCAGCCTCCAACAACTTTATGGCGTGCAAGACTATCTCCCCTTAAAGGGATCAAAACCTCAACCTGTTCTGCAGGACAAGGAAAACACAACCCTGGGCTATCTGTGCAGAACAGCGTCTGCCAAAAATAACCCTGAAAAGCCAGTGCAAACGACTATCCGGATAATGAACTGCAGCTGCCGGCACAAAGCAACAGCACCATGGACTACCTGGATGAGGTACTGCTCCTTGATGAACGCCCGGTCGAAGGCCACGTTGTGCCCCACCACCACTCTCTCTGGCCAGTCCTGCTTGCTGGCACAGCTGGTGCCTGCTGGGCTCTCCAGGGGAATGAGGTCAGCCAGGGTGAGGTGGCTGGACCAGGAGTACCGCTGCTCCAGCAGCCGCTTGCTGCACCACGAGTACCTGTGGAGGACAGGCAGCCCCCCCCCCCCGCCGTAAGAAATAAAGTAGGGGCTCCTGGGACCAAAAGCACCTGCTGTGACGTGGGGTGTTGAGCAGGATCCCACCCGTGGGAAGGAGGCGACCGACCCCGGGGAGCACTGCGCCCGCTAACTGGGACACACATCCCACACCCCAGAGCCGCGCTTCGGGGCTTTGCCGCGTTTTCCCCGCAAGCCGGCGGCAGCTTGCAGGAAGAGGCTCCGCTCGGGAGCGTCCCCGTCCTTCCTGAAGCCGTGAGCTCCCGCCGCCACGACGGGCGCGACCCCAGCATCGCGGCCGGCACCGCGTCTCACCAGGCGTGCGGCGAGACCGCCACGGCCAGCGTCGGGCAGTGGCCTTCAGCCACGCACACCTCCACGTCCAACACTGCCGCCCGCTCCGCGGGGAAGTCGACGGCTTCTGCTCGCCCCTCGGGGCCGTAGCGAGTCCAGCCGAGCTGCCAGGCCCACCGCGCGGGCACGGGGGGCAGCTCGCACCGCAGCAGCTCGTCGGCCGCCTCCAGGTACGGCAAGCTCTGCTTCTGCGCCAGGAGGCGAAAATGCTCGTCGATGTTGTCCCCGTACATGCGGGGCAGCTGCAGGTCCACGTCGGGCAGCGTGGAGGTCTCCTTGCCCCACAGGTCGTGGCGCTGCAGGTGCTCCACGCTCCTCTGGATCTCCGCCGCCGAGTAGCGTACCCGGGCCCCCCGGAAGATCTGCTCGTGGAGGGTCCTGGACAGCATCTGGATGTTGAGGGGGTTCGTCCGCCGCTGGCCCTTGCCGGGCTCCCGGCTCGGGCTCTCCGGCAGCGGGCGGCCGGCGGAGGAGCTGGAGGCGCATCGCCGGGGCTCGGCGCCGCGGGCTGCGGCGCAGCCCCTCGCCGATCTCCTCCAGAGCGAGCGCCTCATCTCCTGCCCCCCCCCGGCTCTGGGGACGCGCCTCCGGCACGGGCTGCTCCCCCCGGCCGGCCGGAGCTGCAGGGAGAGAGCAACGGCGAGGGGCGAGCTCGGCACCGCTCGCCCAGCCCCGCCGCCGGCCAGCCCCGGCCGCCGCTACGGCCACGCACGGCCGGAGCCGCCCAAGGCCCCGCACGGCCGAGCAAGGCCGGGCGGCCCGGCTGCGCTGCAACCCCCCCCGCAGCCGTGCAGCCCCCCCGCAGGAATGCACCCCGCCCCGCAGCCGTGCACACACGCACCCGCCCCCCCCCGCACGCATGCAACTCCCGCAGCCGTGCATCCCCCCGGCAAGCATGCATCCCTCCTCATATACGCGTGCCCCCCCCCCCGCAGACACGCACCCCCTTACACACCCGTGCTCCCCCCGCCGCCGCCGCGCCCCTCTCACCCCGCGCACCCCCGGGTCCCGGCGCGCGCCGCCCGGGCCTGGGCCGGAGGGCGGATCCAAACGCGGGCGCCCGGGGGAGCTTCCGGCCGCTCTGACGTCCCGTCCCGTCCCGTTTCACCCCCCCCCCCCCCCGCACATGGTACGGTCCGTCGGCGGCGGGCTCAGTAGGTCGCGCGGGAAGGCGGTTAGAGAGGCGGCCGCGTGGCCTAATGGATAAGGCGTCTGACTTCGGATCAGAAGATTGCAGGTTCGAGTCCTGCCGCGGTCGGCGGTAGTGCCCAGCAGGCGCTGTCCATTTTGCTCCGCCCGCCCGTGTCGCGGCCTCGGGGCGGGAGGCGGCGGCGGCGCCGGGGCTGCCGCTTACCCAGTTGCCGACAGCGGGGTCACGACACGCACGGGTCGCGTTTTGCTCGTGTTTTAAACCGCAGAGGGGAAAAAGGCGGAGGGTGGCTCCGCGCGCGGAGCCTGAGACCGATCGCGTCGGTACGAGGAGCGGGCCGGACCCGGGGCACAGCCGGGGAGAGCAGCCCCGCGGCAGGGCGGGGACCGGCACGGTGTCACCCCCGTCGTGCGGGCGCCACACTCTCCGCCCCGGTCTCCCAGGGGAGGTCAGGCCCCGGGGTGGCAGGGCCATCATCCTGGCAGCCACCATCCTGGTCCCCATCACCCTGCAGCCACCCCTCGGGTCAGGTCAGGTCTTTACGGGGCTCCTCACATCCCCCCAGCAGGGCTCAACCCCCCCGCACCCCAAAACCTTAAAGCTCGGAGGCCTCGAGGGTGGCCTGGGACGAACGATGGGGTCCAGGCTACCCCCTCGCCCAGCCCGGCCTGGGTGGCTGGTGCATGGCCACAGAGACGAGAGCTGGGCGTGGGGTGTGCGTGGGGACACCAGCAGCCCTCGCTGGTGGGGTGTGAGGCACGGGTGGGAACAGCTCGGCGAGTGGGGATGGAGCAGTGGCTAGAGAGCCAAAGGCGACGGTCGGGTGTAGGGTAACAGGCCGCAGGGTGCGGGGGAAGAGGGGTCAGGGCGGGTGGGTGCAGGCTCAGAGGCTCTTCTAGCCGCGAAGATGGCTCCTGGCAGAGGCCAACCCGGCTTTTGGCATTGTAAGGTACCGTTACCGAGTCCGAGCCATACCAAACCGAGCCGTGAGCTATCTTACCGAGCCGCCAGGTGGCGATGCGGCCCCGTTTTGTCGGGCCGGTTCCCACGGGGCCGGGACCGTCGGGGCGCGGGTACCGCGCCGGGCCCATCCCGCTCCGCGCTCCCGCTGGGGCAGCGGGCGGGGGGCACCGGGCACTGTAACACCCACCCTATTCGCTCCTCCCGGCCTCTGCACCCCAAATCTGGGGTGTGCCCCCCATCTCAATCCTGCACCCCGGAGGGGAGGGAGCTGTGAGGCCGCACAGCTCCCTCCCCTCGGGGGTGCAGGATTGAGGAGGGGGCAGCTGGGTGTGCGCGGGGTGCGGAGCCGGCGGGGAGGGATGCTCCGGGGATGCGGGTGCTCTGGGCAGGAGGAAAGAACCGTGAGCTGCTCTGGGGTGAAGCGGGGAAGGGTTTGGGGACCCCCTGCTACGGGGTGGCTCTGAGGAAGGACCTGGCAGCGTGGGACTTGTTCTCCCCTCCGATGCATTATGTTAACGCTGATATCCTCTTGTTTGGGGTCTATGATCTACTTATTTTTATCGTGGTCGCAAAAAAAAAAAAAATTTAAAAAATCCAAACCCGCCACACTAAACCCCCCCCTCCCCCAAGCGGGGAAAAAAAAAAATTAATTCTCCCCGAAATTATTCTCGCCGCTTTATTTCTGAAGCCCTCCCGGGCGGCAGTGCTCTGAGGAGGGTTGATGACAACGAGCCCCGCTGCCTTGTCTGCAGGCAGGACCGGGCCGGGGCTGCCTGTTCTTCACCCGGGTGCGGACAGGGAGGTTCGGCAGGGCACGGCACCGCTATAAAAAAAAAAAAATCACCACCGTAAAAAAAAAACGAAATAAACCCCCCAAATCCCCCGTTTCAGCAGGGCTGGTTGCGATGCGTAAGTCGGGATGGGGTGTGTAGGGTCTTTTTTTTTTTTTCCTAGGCTCTTTGTTTGTCTGTCTGTCGGGGAAGCATCCCCATCCCTGTGCGCCCCGTCGGGGCCGGGTACCGGCCGTGGGAGACGCGACTTCCCCCCCCGCCGCCCCGCCCTTGGAGACCCCGCTCCCCGCCGGGGGCTCGATGCTGTCGGTCGGATAATGGAGCGGTGGGACTTTGTTTAACCCCGTTGCCCCCGGGGCCAGGGGTCAAGGGCTTCCTCTTCCCCCGGGGCACGGCGGAGAAGCCGCCGGTCGCACCGGGAGGGCCGCGGCGGGGAGGGGGGAGGGCGCCGCCGCCCTCCCCCCTCCCCGCCGCGGCCCTCCCGGTGCGACCGGCGTGGGACCGCGTAAAACCCCATCGCCCCCCGGCATCGAGAGGCTGAAGATGTCTCCGGGTGGGTGTTTTGGGGGAGCAGGGGACGGCCAAACATCACCCCGAGACTTGGAGGGGGGGTGGGGGTGGGTGCAGAGAAGCGGCCCCTGCCCTCCAGCATCCCCCGGCTCTGCCTTCCCCTCTCGGCTAAAGGAAGCCGGTTTTATCGGGGTGCGATTTTAACGGGGTTTTAACCCCCCTCCGCAGGCAGAGGTATCTCAGCCGCCCCCCCCCCCCCCCGGGAGCCAAGAAACGGAAGAAACGGGCAATTTTTATAGGTGACGTACGGGCTTACGTGGGAATCCGTGCCCAGCACCGCTCTTTCAGATTTTTTCTCCCGAAATAACCCTTCCCTGCAGCTCGTACCCCCCTTTTTGCAGCTCGCACCCCCTTTTCCAGGCTGGGGGCGGGGGGGGAGCCTGGAGGGGGGGAAGGAAAAGGGAAAAGAAAAACAGGGGCCCCCCCCCGCCATCCCGCTATTTTCCTGCTCGGGAGACGAGCCCCGGAGCTCCCAAAGTGAGCGATGGAGAGGGCGAGGGGAGGCAGGCGGGAGCCGGCTCCGAGCTGGAGGGGTCGCGGGTGGGGTGGAGGGGTGGGGGGAGAACCCTCCTTTTCGGGATTGAGGGAGAACCGGCGAGGGAGGGAGGCTGGCGGCACCGCCGGCATCCGAGGTAAGTCCCCCTCCTGCCCGCAGCGGTGGTACCGGAGCCCGTGCCGGCGCTGCGGGGGCGGGGGGGATGCTTTGGGGGTGCAAAGGAGCCCGATCCTGGGGGAGGCACCCAGGCCCGGGGCTGCCCCATCCCCACCCCCGGGCCGGGCTCCTGCGGGCGGTGCGGGGCCGGGGCTGCTTCGGCGGCCGCGGCTCCTGGGGAGATCGGTGCCGGTTATCCCGGCCCGGGGGCTGCAGGCAGCCCCTGCCCCGCGCCCTGCCCGCTCCCTCGGGGCTGGGCCGGGGTCCCCCCGGGCCGAGCAGCCCACGGAGCCCGCTCCCAGCCCCCGGGGCTCCTCCCGTGTGCGTCTCAATTCGCTCAGGCTTGACTTGGCAATAAGCTCTCTCAATAGGGTGACAATAGAGCCCCGGTGGGACCCGAACAAAGAATTTGAAAGTAGTTAAATTGCAGGACACGTCCATCGCCTGGGTGCTTGAATTAAAAAAAAAAAAAAAAAAAAAAAAAGAAAAAATCGGAGAAAAGAAAAAGGAGAGAGACTTTTCTTTGGGCTGGTGAGAAAATGCTCAGGGTAAAAGTTGGTTTGGCGTCTTCATTTCAGCGACAATGGAGCAGAGCTAATTCAATAGGAAACGCGGGGATTTTTTAATGAAAAGACCGCCAGGGTTACACCGAAGTTAAGCTCTTGTGAATTAATTATTAGGGCAAATAAACTGGGGGGGGGGGGGGGGAGCGCTCGGGAGGGAGTGTTGCAATTTCTTAATATTCTCCTTTTCGTGTTTAACGACAATGCCATTAGGTTTTCGACTCTGGGCGAGCAAAAGGATTTCTTATACTCCCCGGGAAGAGGAGAAGACGCGCTTTTTTTTTTTTTTTTTAATGTGTTAATTGCTTTTAAAATAAAATACTACGGAATTTGGCAACGAGCTCCGGTTTCTGCTGGCGGTGGCATTTGGGGTTATATTTTCTTTCGTGGCAACTCGCGGATGCAAAAAGGAAAATAACGGGGGAATTTAAAAACACGAATGTAAAGGCGAGGCGGCGTGTTCGGCTGTTGCCGGTCTCTCGGGCTCGATCGGTTTTTTTTTTCCTACATAGAAAACCTGTCTGGGGATCCCTGTGTATTCATCGGGGCGGCGAAAGACTCCCCAGAGCCGCTCCGGGGCACCGGTGGAGTGAATCGGAGATAAAAAATAGGAGCCAGGTTACACGCAGGAAGGAAGAGGAGGAAGCAAAGTAAAGGTGTGCCAGGAGGGGTTTGGGAGGTGGGGGGGAGGTGTCGGGGGGCTTTTTTCGCCTTACTGCGAAGGCTGCAGGCGATGCAATACGTGTGTAATTCCGTAAAGAAGATAAGGAAGATAGAAATGGAGGGGGAGCGGAGGAGGGAAGCGCAGGAGGTACCTGCCGTGCCCGCGCCCCGCTTCCAGCTCGCTGCGGCCGCCGGGGGCTGCGCTGCGGCTGTCGGGGCGAAGAGGTCTCCGGGGCTCGGCCTGGCCGTCGGGGCGGCGATGGCCCGGCCCGGCCTGGTCCGGCCCGGCTCCAGGAGGAACCCCCACCTCCAGGGCCGGGGCAGCAGCCGGTGCCCCGGCTCTGCCCGACGGCTGCAGCCGGGCCGGGCCGGGCCGGGCCGGGCCGGGCCCGGGAGCCGCGGAGACGTTCAGCATTTGGACAGCGGTGCGGGGCCGGGCCGGGCCAGGGCGGGGGAGCCGGGGGGCGGCGACCGGGGGGCGGTGGGGAGCTGCCCGGGGCAGCGGAGGGCCGGGCTCGGCTGCAGCACCTTTCCCTGCTCGCCGTGGTGGTGGTGGGGGGTGTTCCTAGAGGGAACGCGGACACCGCTGAGGGGGGTCCAGGGCTGCGGGGGGGGGGGGGTGGTCCGGCCCCCGCTCTCCCCCCGGAGAAGCGCTCCCCGGGGCCGGGGGGGGCAGAGCGGCGTGCCCGGCGGGGCGCCCAGGTGAGCGGCGGCGGCCCCGAGGGAGCGGGCGGCGGAGGGTCTCAGCGCGGGGGGGGGGGGGACACGACACACGACACGGGACGCGGCCCCTCTCCCTCGCGCAGCCCCATCCTCGGGGGGTAATTAAGGGGTGAGGCGGAGGGGCTGCGCTTTCTGCTCGGCGGAGCCTGCCAGCCACCAACCCCCGCCGCCACCGCCGCCTTCCTCCCGTCCTCCTCCTCTCCCCCTCCCTCCCCCCGCCTCTTCCCCTCCCCCTCTCCCTCCTCCTCCTCTCCGCCATGGTTGGAGTGAATAGGAGGCTGCCGGGCTGACGTCAGTGCGGGCAGAGCCTGCCGCCGGCGGCAGCTCCTGGCCAGCAACCAGAGCCGGCACCGGCAGCAGCCGGGAAGACGCAAGGAGCCCGGGCAGAGCCGCCCCCGCCGCCCCCGCCGGTCCGCGCCCAGGGCTGGGGGCCGCGGGAGCCGCTGCTCGGCCGGGGGCAGTTCTGCCCGCCCCTCTGCCCGCCCGCCCGCCCGCCCGCCCGGAGATGGGGGGTGGAGGGTGGGGGGGAAAGGCCCCCGCCGCCCGCTTCGCCCGGGGACCGCCGTCCTGCCCTCGGCACGGCAGCAAGAGTGAGTGTCGCGGCCGGGCATCGCCGCCTCGGCGGGGCGGCCCCGGGGAGGAGGGAGGGCGCGGGGGGTCTTTTCCCCCGGACACAAACACACACACGCACACACACCGGCTGCCGGGGGGAGGAGGGAGGGGGGAGATGAAGTTGGGCCGGTCCCCGCCGGGAAGTTGGGCGCCTCCAGGTGCCGGGAGCGGGAGCGGGAGCGGGACCGCCCCGCGCCGCACCCCGGCCCCGGCCCACCCGTCGCGGGGGCCGAGCGGGACACACGGGGGACCTTTTGTTGCCGGGGACGCGTTTGCTCCGGCCGCCTCTCCCCGGCTGCCCGGGACGTTGCAGCTCTGCCGCGGGACCTGGGGCGGGCTGAGTCCCGACGGGGCGGCGGGGAGCCGGGGCCGAAGGCTGACGGGGGGGGGAGCTGCCGAGTTGCCCCCAAACGTCTCCGCTCGCCGGCCGGAGAGGCGGCACCGGACAAAACGCCTGGACGAGGCCGAGCCTCCCGGGGCACCCAGGCTTTAGGCCGCGGGAGGAATCCCGGGCTCCCGGGGAAGTTCTTCCTCCCGGTGCAGCAGGGGCTGCTGCGGGGCCTCGTTTCGCGGGGCGGGGGGGGGGGGGGGGGCACCGGGGCGCCCGCTCCCCTGCTCGGATTTACCGCCGAGGAGCAGCAGCGGGGGTCCGGTTGCCCGTACTCTGATCCGCCACCGGCTTCTTGTAATGGAGGATTTATTTTATTTTTCATTTGCTGTATCTCTTTTCTTTGCTTTTCTTAAAAAAAAATATATGTATTTCATTTCATCCTTTTTTCTATTTTTCTTTCCTTTTTTGTTTTCTTTCATTTTTTGCTTTTTCCCTTTTTTTCTCCCATTCATTCTTCCCTTCTGCTCCCTCCTTTCCCGCGAACGCTTATTTCCTTGGGGTTTGGTGGGTTTTGGTTTTGTTTTTGTTTTTTTTTTCCCGTATCTCCCTGGAAGTGAAACGCATTTTAGGCCTCAGCCTTAAGGAAACCTGAATCATAGCAGTGCAGGTGGCCTGAGAGCCTGCACCTGGCCGGATCCCCTCGACGTGCCTCCACCCCCGGCCCCCGGCTGGGCAGAGCCTCGCTCCGCCGAGCGAGGAGGGTCCGGGACCGTCCCCGCCTGGGTCCCGGCCCCCGACGGCCGGAGAGAAAAAAGAGCAGCCGGGGGCTGGGACGCCGCTGCTTTGCCTTTTCAGCGCCGGGGCTTGCTCAGAGGCGGCTTTTAATTACTAAACAAAGCGACGCGTTTCCTTCACGCCCGTCGGGAGCTGCCGCTTCTGGGCGAAGCCGGCGAAGAGCCGATTGTGGGAGGAAAAGCAAAAAAAACCCCCAAAAACCCCAAAATCCAAACCCCAAAACCCCCAAGCCCTAAACCCCACAACAACAAAAAAAACAATTAAGAGAAGATGCAGCTCGAGGCGGCGAGGCGCGGGGGGTTACTCCAGGTTGGCTAAAAATAACTTCTCCTAATTAAAGAAAAGTGACGTCAGACGTGCAGGACGTAGAAGAGGGGAAGGCAGCGGACTCGTTACAGGGCGATCACGTTAAATAATTCAGGGGCGGCCCGGTGACCGGGCGGGCGCCGGGCAGCGGGGCTCTTCGGAGGTGCGGCCGGCGGGGCCGCCCGCCCTGCCCGGCGCCGGGGTCACCCGAGGAGGGAGCGGGCAGCGGGGGCCGTGCCATCCGCGGGTGGGCGCGGAAGGTCCGCGGGCGCGCAGGGGCCGGCGGGCGGTGCAGCACCATGGCCAGAGCCGCCCCGGTGCCGCCGCCCCTCCCCGTCCCGTCGGGCCGCCCGCAGCCGCCGGTTGTTTTCTCTCCTGGGTACGTGCAGAGGAAGGACAGTCCCCACGGTCCCCACGCCCCCCGCGGGCGGCCCAGGTGAGGCGGGACGCGGGGTCCCTCCGGGCGCTGCCCGCTGCGGCCGCTGGAGCTCCGGAGCCCGGGCAGCCCCCGCCGATTCCTCCCCAGGCTGCTCGCTGGTGCTTTGCGCTATGACAAGGAGCCATTTTGTACGTATACTGCTAAAATTGCGCCAAAAAAAGAGAAAGAAACCAACCCCAAAGCCCCCAAAAAACAAAATAAAAATAATTTTTAAAAATCAACGCCTAAAAAAAACCCCGAATACCCCAAGCGCAAGGTGCGATTTTCTCCCAGGTGCTGGGGCTCTACCTGCACGGAGCGGGTCGAGGCGAGGGCTCCGAGCGGAGCAAGGCATTGCCGAAAAGGAGGGGGCGGGGGGAATATATATATTACATATATTTCTGCCAAGAAAATCGCCTCCTTTACTCGGCAGAGAGAGGGGACCCCGTCCCCAGCCCCGAGCAGCCCGGCGAGGTGCGGTGCTTCACCCGCAGCATCCTCGCCCGAGCGACACGGCGGCCTGGGGGCTCGGCGCGGCGGGCGGCAGACCTCGCACGGCGGCAGCCGGGCAGAGCTGCGGCTCGGCGGGGCTGGCTCTCCCCGCCCGGGCCCCTTCGCCGCTGCCGCAGGGACGGCGGGGCCGGAGCGGGGGTCGCATCGCCGCCGGAACGGCCCCGGGAGTGGGGGAGGCTGCTGGCGGCACCCCACGCTGCTCCCCGCCACCGGGGCCCCGCGGTGAGTAACGGGGCCTCCCCCCCCCTCCGTGGGGGGAAACTGAGGCCGGGCCGTGGCCCAGGTGAGACCCGCCTGTCCCCGTGTCCACTCGGCACCGCTGTCCCCGCACCCCCGGGCTGCCCCTCGCAGGCTGCGGGGCGGGCGGGCGGGCGCCTTTCCCCGCCCCAGCCGGGGAGCGTACCGGCCGCGATCACCCTAACAGCGACAGCGATAGATTAGGAGAAAATCCAGGGCTGGAAAATGAAGGAGGAGATCCGATGCGTGGCAATTTTCATCCCCCCACCTCTCTCCGGGGCAGATTAAAATAAACGCCGGCCAAGCCCCCTCCCGAGCGGCTGCGGGCCGCGGGGAAGGCACCGAGGGGCTGGGGACGAAGCAAAGATTTCTCCGCTCCTTCTGCAGCCCCGTCGGGGCGGCCGGGGCACCCCCGGGCCCGTTTCTCGTTAGGCAGGAGGCGGAAGGGAACCGGCGGTGACCGGGAGCCCGGCAGGGCGGCCGGGCTCGCCTGGGCGCCGGCTCGCAGCGGGGCTGGCAGCGCTGATCATTTAGCTTTTAGCCTAATTGAGCTCGTAGATTTTATTTATTTCATTTTTATTTATTTTTTTTTTAAGGGGATGGCGGGGAGGGGGAAGGCGAGGAGAGGAAGAAATAAATAACACGAGCGGAGCTCGCCGAGAGCCGGAGCCGGCGGGACCGGCAGGCTGCGCTCAGCCGCGGCTGCTCCCGCCGCGATCGCTTCGTTTCGCAGATCCCTCGTTTTGCAGCAGGTCACATTTTACCCTCGGCTCGGATTTAAAGGAAGGCGACGTTTAGAAGAGACAAGGGATTGCAATTTTTATTTTTAAATTTGGGTTTGGGTTTGGTTTTTTTGTTTTTGTTTTTTTTTTTTTTAATGCGGAGTAGGTCAGATCAGCACCCCAGATAATCATATTTACCTCCTGGCATTTTATTGTTGTTGTTGTTGTTGTTATCATTTGTACGTGCCGGATTCGTCGCTACACGCATATCGCGTTAAGAACCTGTGCGGGCAATAGCAGAATCTGGAAGGGAAATAATTAAAATAAAGGGAGCGGAGAGGATCGGTGCGGGATCGCGGGTGCGTCCCCAGCCCCCGGGTGCGTCTCGGGACGGGCGGGCCCCGCCTCTGGCTGCGGGGAAAGGGGCCCTTCGGGCTGCCCCCGGGTGCAGAGGCCGGACGGGGCGGGCGTTACTGGGGGAGGAGAAGGTGTGAGAGGGGTGCGCTGGATGGGGGGGCATGGCGTGGGGGGGGACCGGGGAGAGGGAGAAGGAAAGGGGTCGGGAAAAGGGAAGGAAAATGGACGGAAAGGGAAAAGGAAGCGAAAAGGGAAGGGCCGGGGAAAGGGAGAGAGGAAAGGGAAGACGGGAAGGGGAGAGCAAAGAGGGAGAGAGGGGAGTGCCGAGGATAGGGAGAGGGAAGTTAGTTGCAGGTGAGTCCCCCCGCGCCAGGCCGTGCAGGGGTGCTGCCCGCCTCTCCCCCTCACTGCTGGCCCAGCGGAGCTGCCGCGGAGGGGAGGGGGGGGGCACGGCGGGGGCGGGAGGAGGCGGGGGGGGGGCAGAGCGACCCGCGGCGCAGCCCCTTCGGCACAGGCCGGGAGGCGAGGCACGGCGGGTGGAGGGAGGCGGGTGCCGGGGCGCCGCGGGGGGTGTGTGTGTGTGTGTTTGCGGCGGGGGGGGGGGGGTGCCGGTCCCGCCCGGTGCCGTGCCGTGCCGGTCCGCCCCGTCCAGCCGCGGGGGAGCGGCACGACCCGCCGCTCTCCGCCGGTCGGGCCGGGGCTGGAAAGCGCGGGAAAGGGGGCGCTGATTTAAATGCGGGCCCGGGGATTGGCTGTGCGTGGCGTGACGTCACTTCCCAAAGGGGGCGATTACCGTGCGAGGGGAGTAGAAGTTGGGCAGCGGGGCGGGAGCGCGAGTGCCGCTCGCCCGGGCCGGTACAGCGGCGGGCTGGGCACGGCTCGGGGCGGCCCCGCGCAGCCCTGCCCCGCTCGGCCCGGCCTGGCCCGGCCCCGCCCGGCTCGGTACGGCTCGGTTCGACTCTCCGCAGCCCGCCCCGAGCCCCCGCGGCAGCCCCGCAGCCGGCGGTGCCGCCCGCCCTCCCGCCGTGCGCCCGTGGCTCAGCCCCGGCTCGTCCTCTCCGCCTCGTATTTATCTTTTTCTCTATTTCCTTTTTTTTTCTTTTTTTTCTTTCTTTTTTTTTTTTTATATGTGTGTGTGTGTGTGGTTCCCGGTGGCAGCTCCCAGCCGCCTTGCCCCGGCCGTGCCCGCACCCTGGAGCGGACGGACGGACGGACGGACGGATGGCCGGCATCCCCGACGGAGGGATGTTTCTGTCTTTGGTTATCTAGCTGTATGAGTGTTGTGGAGCCATCATAAAGCTAGATAACCGAAAGTAGAAATGACTTCCAGACCTGCTCGCCCGGGGGAAGCGGCCGCACCAGGACCGGCGGTGCAGAGACGAACCGACCCGCCGCCCTCGGGGCTCCAGGTAAGGGCTGCGGCTCCGCGCCCTCCCCGTCGGGCCGCTGCGGGCAGCGGGCAGCGGCAGCCCGGGGCTCCGCGGCAGCAGGCGGGAGGGCCGGGGAAAGGGAGGCGAGCCCTGCGCGAACGCTTTCATTGCCAAAGGAATCCGGGGTTTAACACTCGGTTAAATGCACCTCGAAATTCACTCCTAGGCTGCGGGGTGTCGCGGCTCTGGGAGGACGGAGGGAGCGAGCGCCCTCCCCAAATACATCCCTCCCCGTCCCAGCCTGCGGGTCAGACCTCGAAAAACCCCGGCTTTTGGATGTTTTCCCTTTTCGCCTCTCTCCCTTGCCCTCTCTTCATTTTTTTCGGCTTTGGGTTTGATCCTGGCCTCCCTTTGGAAGGTCAAGTTGGTGATAATGTGCTCACTTTTCTTGTGCGGTGGCTGTTGCTTTTGTCCGTAGCTGGGGGGTGGTGGGGGGTGTTTCCCGGGGAGGGGATGCCCAGGGAAGGGGTCCTGCTGCTGAGTGCACCCCTCCGGCGTGCAGCCGCCCGGCCCTGGGGCTTCTTGGGGAGCCGAGCGCTTGGCAAGGCACAAAGCCTCCCTCATCTCCGCCGCAAGCCCGAGAAGTTGAAACATAATATGTATTACAATGTCTGGTAAATAATTAAAAAAAAAAAAAAGGGGGGGGGGGGGAGAAAGAAAAAAAAAAAGCAATTGGCAAATCTGCATTCCGTTCCCATGGCGACACAAAGCACCGCGCTCTCCGCCGAGCCTCCCCGGCACGTTTTCCCAGCTGGCGTGGGGCGAGCGCCCCGACCGGGGCCGGGGTCCCCCCGGCCCCCCCGCCCCCCCGCCCCGGTACCCTGGGGCAGGGCGTGGGGCATTGCCGCCAGCCCCTTCGCCCGGCGCCGGCGGTTCTCATCCCGCAGGGATGATCCCCCCCCACGGCTGCCGCGAACCCAGGCGGGCCGTGACAGCTCCGGGGAGGCTGCAGATAAAAAGCTGCCCGTGGCTGGGGTTGCGAGTGGGCTGTTTGCTGGCTCTCTGCCCCCCTTCTCCGGGGGAGATGCTGCGGGAGATGGCGGGTAGCGCGGGGGGAAAGATGCTGCCGCGCTCCCACCGCTCGGAGAGGTGGAGCGCGGGTACCCTGCCCCATCCTTTGCTCTGCAGCTGGGCATCCTTCGCCGAGGGGAGTGGGTAGCACCGCAGGGCTGAGCCACCCGCACCCACCGCCGTGCGGGGACGGCGAAAGGTGGGAGCCCCGCACACCTCGGAGGCAGGTTTTCCACCTTCCCTTGCACGGGGTAATGGCGTCAGACGCCACGTAGGCCCACAAAGCTAAATATGCCTGTGCACCCTTCCAGGGCCAGCAAAGCACCGCCATAACCACAGTAAGGAAAAAGGATCTCAGCCTGAATTTGGCTATGCCGGGAGAAAGAAAAGTTCTGAGGAGCTGTTGTTATTGTATATTCTAATGAGAAGTCATTGGAGAAATTAAAAAGGGCAGAGAAAGACGAAGACGCCAGCACTAATTCCGCAGGAAGCCTCCCAGGGAAAAGGCTGTGTGAGTGTGAACGCTGAAAAGCATGAAGGCCTGGAATTAGACTATCATTTAGAAAGCGTTACTAATCCGAAGTTACAGCAGTAATTCCATGATTTGCTGGGTCCCACACGCAGCGCCAGAATTAAAGATACGGATTTTCTAGAAATGTAACTCAACTGTGGCACCGAGTCTCGGCGAGATCCGAATGAATCATTCATTCCAAAGGCAGCGAAAGACGTGTCATTAAGAACCAACCTCCTTCTCTCCAGCCCATCTGGAATATGTATGCTCGATGCAATCCCAGAAATTGTGGAAGAGATCGGAGGTGGGGAGGAGGGAATGTAGTCCTTTCCCTCCTTTATTATGTTGGTTATTTTTAAGAAATAATTTTCCAATTATTTCCACAATATTGTGAGTGGCACTCAATTCTTCTATTTATTTTTTTTTTCCCCTTCTGTATGCTAGCATCGAGTCAGGTGCAAACGGTTTCAGTGGAGATGCTTTAAAACTAGACTGAACAAAGCAGGAGGGAACTGAGCAAGGTGGTTGATGAATACATTTATTCCGGAGTAATGATTTGATGGGGGATGGAGGAAAGAAACATTCAAATTCCTAATGAATATAATTCAGGAGGAATCATTTGACCAGCATGTTAGAGAAAATCTGTTTGGTGGGAGTGTTTCGGCACTGGCAGAACCCAGGAGGTATTTCTGTCCCTGGTTTTTGTAATTGCAAAAGGTGAAAATATAAAAAGAGGATCTGAGGAAAAAAAAAAATACACACATATAATAAATGTCTTTGTGTGTGTGTATATAAATATGCATATATATAATTTTATAAAATAAAATGGAAGTGTGGAAATCCATGTCTACATGTGAACTCTTACAAAGGATCGGTGCAAGCTTTTTCACCTTGCTATTTGATCAGCTGGTCAGAAACCACCCTTGACTCCTACATTTTTTTTCTCCCCAAAATCGCCTGTTCTGAGCTGATTTTTCGGGTGTTTTTTCAGGCTGTGGACTTGGTTCGCTTATCCCAGAGCAGTTCCCCCCCAAAGGGGATTGAGACGGGGACTGAGCAATTTGGCCTTTAGTTTCCGGGAGAAAGAAACCGCGGTTGAATTTTTACTGGCGCTAAAATTCTTCACTTTTGCCCCTGTTGTCGGCATGAACCCGCAGGTGTTTGGGGAGACATGGAGGTGGCCCCCCCCTCAATTAACGAGGGAGGTAGCAGTGAGCGATGGGGGACTGTGGTACGAGTATCCCCAGCTTGTGCGCGCGTGGGTGGAGGGTGAGGAGGTGGATAAAACCCCCCAGTAAATAAATCCCTGCTTGTGAAATACCCGCTGCATTTAGAGAGTCCCTGGCAGCCCACTGTCAGGTCTCTGCTTTCTGTCTTTTTTTTTTTTTTAAAGTGCTGTGGTGGAAGGAGAGTCCCCAAGGGTCTGTCTTTGGGCCAGGGATGGATTTTGGCTACACATGTGGCTTAGCCCTTTGCGCTGTTTGTGTAGCTGTTGGCTTCGGATGGATCTTTTCCCCTGTGCAGCCCAAACCCAGAAGGGAAGGTGTCTTTTTTGGCTGTGCTGGGAGGAGAGCCCAGGTCCTGGCATTCCCGGCCCTCACCGGCAGCTTTCTCTTTTCGGTGGGACTCTCCCAGCGGAGCGATAGGATGCAGCATAGGCCAGGCGTGGGTGAGGTTTCTGGAGCTGGGCCGTGATGTCTTTGTTCTTCAGGCAGAGCTGGGAATGGGCAGAGGGAGCCAGAAATGGAAGAATCGCCGTGTGCCGTTGGGGGATAAATGGAAAATATCATTTGTGGGTTTCGCCCCGGGGAAATGATGCCCTGGGACATTGTGTGCTCCAACTCATTATTTCCCATCTTTTCCTAAAACTTGGCCGCCGTGCAGCAGGTTTGGCTTGAGGCACGAGGTGAGGGGGTTTGTACTAGATACCCGGGGAAGCCAAACCTGCCTGGGCTCGGGGTAGGTGGAGAAGGGGCTGTTTGGTCCCTGCCGTTCGAAGGAGCTGCCTCAGGAGCCAGGCCATGTGAGCCCTCCCGCTTGGTTATGGATGAAATCCCATCAATGGGCATTTTTGCGGAATCGCCTGGCAATGGCGGGTTTGATGCTTGAGGCTGAGCTCGGCCATTTCTTTTGTCTCTCTCGCCTCCCACCCCCTCCCCACACCCTTGATGCAGGCAGACGGTGCCTCCCTTTACCTGCTGCTCTGCCCTGGCTTTGTCCATGCCGCCAGAGAAGGGGCATTGCTCAGGGACTTGGAGAGTCCATCCTGCCTGTGGCTGCGGATGGGTGCTGCTCATGCACCGGGGAGGGATCGCAGCTGCGTGCTGGAAACACGCTTTCTCACGCCTCGGTGGAGGGAAGGTGCTAATTTGGCGTCTGTGCAGGTGATGGGAATTTCTCCCAGCTGCGAGCGCTGAGGTGCTGGCGCCTGGCACGTGGCCGTGCACGCACGCCGTTCATGGCGTGGGTACTGCGTGTCACCCCTGCCGCCGGTGCTGCCGCATCACGGCCCCTCGGTCGCCCTGAGCCTCTGGAAGGCCTCGGGGGCCACGAGCGTAAGATGGCCTCGTGGCTGCCCAAGCTGGCTTCTCCGCTGCGTGATGCCAGGAGTCGCCCTTTCTAGATCAAGGATTTCAGCGTTAAGTGCCCACGAGCCCAGTCACCTCAGGAAGGCATTTGCTAAGAGCGCAGCTGGAAAAGCATCTTCTTGGGCTGCTCACCCTCCCTCCATCCCTCCGGGTGCACGTGTTCAGGACCAGAGCTTGCGCCAGTACGAGGCTGAGCCATCATGCTGCCCACGGCCGGGCTCCCGGCATCCACAAAGAGTCGGGACGGGGCTCTGGCTTCTGCGTTTTCCGTTGCTGTCTAATATTTATTCAGGGGCTCAGGTTTGGTTAGGAGTGTTTGCCTTGAAAGCTCAGGAGTGGGGGTAAAAAAAAGAAAATGTGGGGGAGCAAAAGAGCACAATCTCCGGCAGTTAGCTGTCTCTTGGAAACTCGGCTTGCTGTTCCTATAGAGGCTTTCTCTTTTCCTTCACCCTGGTCTGGCCTTAAGTACCACTTTAAGTGGGCTTTGCTCATTCACATCCAGGCTCCTTAGAGCAATTGAGCCCGCGGGGGTTTGAAAAGAAGGGACAGTCCTTCAATGGCAGGACCTTGGGCCAGGCTAATTGGTTTTGGTTCAAGGGGATACTGGATTTGTGAAAAGCCCGAAGACATCTTTCCCACGCCAAATCCCGGCTCTTCAGAGGGGGAAGTGAGGGGTGCCGGGTGGGAAGGGAGCTGAAAGAAAGATGGTTTAGTTGAGGAACCTTCGTAACGACCCAGATGCCCACCAGCCTCGGCAGGGATGGGTGCAGCGGGGGGCTGCGCCCAGGGTGGCGTGGCAGCAGGGGGACTGGGTCCTTCCTCCTCGGGGCAGGTGGATGGCAGTGAGTGGCTCCTGGTGGCACGCTGGCGGCGGTGGCCTGCCTTCATTAAAACCAGGCTTTTTCTGTGCACCCCAGACTCCTGCGGAGATGCTGGGAGTGAAGGAAGGATGGGACCTGGGTCCAGAAACCAAATCGCTTCTGTGTGCTCGCATGTGCAGCTGTGGGGGGAATTTGCTGAGGTCTCTTGTATCTCATTTTGATTTAGGAATTTATTTATTTTTAAACATTGACTCTCTCTGGCACTGTTCCAGCAGTCCCACGACCTTTACTCTCCCCGATCCATAAAAATCACTTAATTATTGGGCTGAAAATCAAGGCTTGGAAACAAAGCCAGCTTATGGGACCATCATTTCTTGATATATTTCCTGAAAGGACATATTTCTGGGCACCTTCAGAGCAGAGCGTGCAGCTTGTTGGATATGAGATATCAAGGCATTATTTATTGAGGAAGTCTTCACACTCCCTCATCTGTTATAATTAACTGATGACATTTTTTCTTAGGTTCAAAATATGGTGAAAAAGTATAATTAGCACGAAGCTGAGGCACTGCATTAAAATGTCTCCTATAGTTAATGTAGGATAGTTGTGCTATTTATTACAGGAGGAGCCGGCTCTGACCTCTGTGTTGCCTAACACTTTTTATTGTAAAGATTCTTGAACTTTTTTTTTCTTTTTGAGCACCTCTGACACTCCCATTGTTTGCTGCGGGCCCTTGAAATTCGGCTGGGGGAAGCTCTTTGGCTTGAGAAATGCCTATTCTTTGTCCCTTTAATTCCTTTCAGGTTTAGCTGAATTATGAATTGTTCAGAATCACGATTTCCCTTTGGTTGCCTCTTGGGGGGAAAAAAAAATTAAAATTTATTGTTTCCCTGGAATAATAATAACAGACCACGAGCAGGGTGAAGCCCTGGACTCCCACCACTGTATTGCAGAGCTCTAGACCAGCCAGGGAAGGTGGGAGGACAATTACGGCCAACTCCATGATCCCCTTCCACCTCTACTTCATATTCTTCCAGCACGGCCCCATCTCCTGGGAGAAAACTCCTCTGGGTCCTGGCACCAGGAGGAAAAAGTGTAGGGGGGTGTGGGTGCGTTGGCCTGGGCACTGCCAGCCCCAGCGATCCCTCTTCCCCGCTGGCCCCGGGAGAGCAGCCTTCTGCCGCTGCCAGATAACATTAGTCCTGTATTTCATAGTGGCAGAAATCTGTGCCGAGGCTCGGGGCTTGAAATCACTCTGCCCGCGCAGGACGAAGGCAGGGATGGGTGCGGGGTGAAGGGAGAGGAATTTGTTACACTTGCCTACAATTGTTTTTCTTTTTGCTTATATAAACAATCTATTATTTATTAGCTATAAATAATGCATTTTTCTGTATGTTTAGAATGCACGTGATTTCTGTATATTAAAAATGTACATGGTTGAAAGCACCAAAGCAAGTGCTGGCAAGTCGGGGGGTACCCAATTTCAGTTTGACCATGAGATGTTAATTCAGCCTCTCCCTGCCTGTGCCCTTATGAGGCTGTAATGACATGGTCACAACCTATTTTTAGCTCACTCCCTCTTTCCCTGGCCAGGGTGGCTGCACAACGAGGTGGAATTAAGGTTGCATGGACAGCCATAAATTGGACACTTCCTAACTTTGAAGTGCTTGACCACGCAATCTAAACGAGGGCACTTCAGGGCAGTATTTCTGCATGTGGCATTAACTGCATTGGTCAGGGACGGCAAATACAGGGGTAGAGAAGCTGTAGAGCAGAAAAGACCTATCAGACTATTGAAAGCGCTCGTTTAAATAGATGGGGGAGTCAACAGAGCCTACACTTGATCTGAGCTAAATGGCCAAGAAGATGTCTCCAAGCTGAGAGGGGGAAGCCTTTGTTCCTTCAGCCCCAGCCTTGATGTTTCCTTTGCCTTTGGTTTTGCCTTGTTCAATCCTAGAAGGGTTTGGGCTCCTGCTCTTGAGGAACCTTTGGCTTGCATAGTGAATTTGTGTGCTTGTGAAAGCAAGGGTGCCCCTAAGAATGTGCACATGCACGCACGCTCCCGTCATCACACCAGCAGATGTGTGCCACCAGCTCGCAGAGACTGGCTGATTGGCGTCCTTGTCTTGCCTTGCCTTGCACACTCCCTCTTTCCAGTGTCACTAACAGGAGCCGTTGCACATGTTGGAGGGAAAGGAGAGGCCTTTGTGTATTACATAGGAGATCTAATCTCTTTTTTTAACTGCTGGAAGAATTACTTCAGAGGTGATTATATGCAATGCAGATTTATCTTTGCTTGAAATGGCTTTTTTTTTTTTCTTTTTTCTTTGTTTACTGGGGGTTTTCTCCATTCTGGCTTTGATAAGACATTTGGCTGCCTGTTTTCTAGCAGAGTGGACTCTGGTTGAGCAAATTTGTCTGGGGAAGTAAGCAGTCTTTTGTTTTACTTTCCTGGGTGTAATGCAGTCATGGCCCCTTGCACATACCTTGTGCTGATACTGGAGCATTTTCCCCCGGCCAGTAGTGTATTTGCCCTGGGTTATAATTATTTGACCTAGTGTTTTTCCCTTGTGGACTCCTGGAGCCCGATACCTGCCTGGGGCTGTTCCTGCACCGGTACAGGTGTCTAAGTGTTCTACGTTTGAGTTTCCATTGTGTGCATATGGGCTTGTGTTTCATGAGCATCTTTTTCATAACTTTCCCCCTCTCTCCTGCATCTCAGTTCAGCAAAGGGCCTGTCTATCTGGGTGCAGGCAATAAACATCTCTTCTCACCCTGACTTCTGTTAATGAGATAGAGACAGGTAAGCATCACACATACCAACTTTCCTGCTCTCAGCAACATCAAGGAAACGGTGACAAGCTATTAATGGAAAGTGATGGTCTGGGTGCTAATTAGTGCTTCATTTTCAACTTTTACCTACATGTCTGCCAAGATGCCCATCCCAGCCTCTCCTCTCTCCTTGCATCCCTTTGTTTCTAGCGTGTTCCTTGTTCACTGCGCACATCCCATATCGAAGAGGCTTCTCTCTTTATTTTTTCCCTATCAATCGCTTTCTGCATCTCCTAATTCCCTTTTTGTGTCCTTTTCCCCTGGGTAATTGCTACCTACACCCTCAGTCTTCTGTGGTTGTTCCCAGCAAAGAATAAGCACGATATTGTAGCGGGATCTGAAAGCTCAGGGATGGGGCACACGAAGTCGGTCAGGAGTTTCTCATCTTCATCACCGGGTAGCAATATTTGCTTGTGGCACTGGTGCACGGGGTCAAATTACCCTGGGGACATGAGGTCAGAGATCTGTCCCCTCTTCCCGCAGGTAATGCTGTAGGGAGGGTCCCAGCAGCTCACAGGTCTTGGTCATGGAGCAATTAGTATTTAAAGCAGATCCTCTGGTGATGCCCAGAGACCAAGTAGGACAGGCCTCCGCAGTGTGAGCCTGCAGGACATGACAGGTCCTGCCCCAGAGAGCTTGCGGTCTAAACCCTAAATGACTTTTCTGTCCACCAGACCCCGTTAACAGCTGCTTTTTGAGATCCATCCCAATTCACGCTGCTGCAGCAACATGATGCCTGGTCTCAGCTTGGTGCCCGGTCTTTCCCATTTCTCTTTCTCCTGGTCCCTGGGCTCTGCCTCTTCCCCAGGGACCCTAATTGTCCCCTCCTCACTTTTTTTGCATGGACTGTGGGTTTCTTGCTGCCAGGCTTGTGTCCCAAGGAGCTGCCTAATCTGCCCCTGTCATTCCCAGTCACAGGCTCTGCACACACCGTAGCTTTATGGGGAATGCTTGCAGGGCAGTGGGAAGAGGCAGCCATGGTTTGCACATTAGCTAATTAATTTTCATGACTGAACGATGCTGCCTGGTCTCTTGTTTATACTCCTCGCCGCTCCCCTTCTCCCCCCTCCTCGCTGACACACACACAAGACGACACATCTCGTACGAACGTCAGCATCCTTCCACAGCCTTGAGACGCGAGCGGTTATTCTGTTGGCTTGTCAAACGCGGGTTTCCCTGCTTCATGGTACACAGGGGCCCCCTGTTTCACATTTGCTGATTCTTATTAGACCCAGCGCGCCAGGGCCCTGTCTCTCCCCGCAAAGCAACGCGCCGCATCCCATCCATAAATCCAACCCTGGAACAAAGCCTCCTCTACCCTGCCCCATATTTCTACCCAGCCTGCCCGCTTTCCCCTCTCTCTCTCTCTCCCCCTCTCCCGTGCGGAAGGTTTCCTAGTGCCAGGGAGATATGATAATTCTTGTGAAGAGAGCATGAAATGCCTCTGCTCTTTGTGTCTGTTTAATTCAATGAGAATCCCAGCCCCAGATGTCATGAATGGTGGGCTTTGTGCTGGCCCTTCCTAAGCCCTAACCGCCAGCCCTGCTCTCTGTCTTTCTTGTTTCCCACCACTGGATACTGATTAACAAACTAAATTATTTTTCCTCCCTAATGATGTTTTCCCACTTTGCCCACCAGGCTGGAAGAAGCCATGGGGAGGAAAGAGTTTGTGCAAAGGATGAGATAGCCAGGGAGAAAATTAAAGAGACAGTGTTGCTCTCTGGGCTCTGGCAATGCAGGTCCACTCGGCTTTATTTCCTTATTAGAGAACGGGGTCGTGTCTGGCTGTATTTTACAAGGCTGGGTGTATTTCAGCTGAGGGGATGGGCTTGAAAGCATCCGCACAAGGTATGCTCTGAAGCATGCCAAGGTCCGTAACTCACTTGCAATTGTGTGCGCGAGTTTGCACAGTCCCAAATTTAAGGTCTCTTTTCCGGCTGTGAGTGACATGCAGTAATTACTTGACATCCGTCCATGCATATGGGAGCCTCTTTCTAATTGAGACAAATTCTCTTTTCCTTAATCAGACATGACTGCAAGTTCGTGGAGTGGGATGCCTTGGGAAGGGCTGGGACGTCTCAACCTGAGCAAGGAGAGGTGAGTCCCTGGGAGTCTTGCTGAAGGATCGAGCCCAACTCGTGCATGGGAGACCAGCTTTTTTACCTGATCCCTCCCTCCTTCCCTCCCTCCCGCAGCCAAGTTTCCCAGACAGCCTTTTGAGACGGGGCCAGTTGTTAGCTGCTGCTAGAGAAGGCCAGCAGCGATAATCCAGGGAGCCTGGATGGAGCTGGAGGCAGGTGTCCAAGGCAGGTCTGTGCAAAGCCACCTGCTTCCCGGAGCCCAGCAGCGTCTGCTTGCTGGGCACCAACGAAGCTGTGGCCAGCAAACACCCTCCTGGAGCAGGGAAAGAGGATGGGTGTCAGTCAACCTTGCAAGTAGAAAAGGCGGGAGGGAGGGAGAGAGCCTTTCAACAACAGCCTGGGGGTCTGAATTGTGCAGTCGGGAGTCATTGAGAGGGGGGCTGGTTTGGTGTTTTGGGGTTTTTTTTTTGTTTTTAAAAACCAGAGGAGCCCCCGGGCTGCTGGTGAGGGCTCCTCTCAGCTGGGATGTGGGCAGGGGCAGGTCTGATGGACAGGGCACGGCAAGGAGCAGGGTGTGCTCGGGGAGGCTCTACGGTGGTGCAGGGCTCAGCCCTGTATTTATCAGCCCTTGTGAGAGCTCTGGTCAGAGAGGGGCAGAGCCTTGCCTTTCCCTGTGCAGAGCAGGGGGGCTTGTGCAGGCTCAGCTTGTAGAGCAGCTGCTCCCCTCGGAGCCACGCCAATGCTGCGGTACCCAGCCATGGTTCCCCTTTTCCTCAACTTAGACTAGAAGGGGGGATAAACAGAGAAAAGGGTGTTGCTTGTCTGCACCCACCAAGCCCCTGCGAGCACACCCACTGCATCCAGCAAAGTACCGCCTTGCGTATGGCCTTTGCTTCCCACTGCAGTCACATCTGACCCTTATTACTTCTGCAAGGTAGAACAAGGCAGGAAAAATGGCTGTGCAGTGAGTTTCTTCATGCGCCAGGATTTATTAAGAACAATAGGGGAAATCAATCCATCTATGTAGAATACATCGCAGGCTGCAATGGGATAAAGCATTTATTCCGCTCTTGAAGGGTAGAGCTATAACTCATGGGAGGCAAAACCCTTAGTGCTCTGGAGTCCCTTCCCTTCATGTGTGCAAAGAAATGCTTTAGCCCATGGCAACCTACCAGCTATTGAATTTGTGTGGAGAATCTGCCGTCCTTCCCCTCTGCCGGCCCCTTTTTGGAAGGCGAGTCACTCATTAAAACACACCTCTGGAAAAATGAAGGGGGTGTCTGTTCGAAGGCATCTCTGCATCTCAGTTTTACTTGAAACAGAAAGAGAATAGAAATGTCTCAGTGATGCAAAAGCAATCCCCCACCAATTTTGAACAGATAGATCGTGCTTAAACCAACGCAGGATTTGCTGCAACTTTCTGCTGATGCCCAAGGACCAGGCATTGCAATTACAGCAGAGAGGGACTGGTTGGGGTGTCGTGACAATGTGAGATGCTGTGCAGGGGGACCTGTGTTCTGTGGCTGAACATCTCCAATGCTGACTAGATATATGTGTGTGTATATATATAAGTACTACCCTGTGCCCGGCTCTCTGCTCACAGTAGAAGGCGTGCAGTGCAAAGACTGGAGCAGTAGTTAGCAGGGGCAAAAGGTGACCAGGATTTGTTATAATCTTTCTGGGTGTGAGTGTGAAGGCGGGAGGGGCATTAATAGTGAAATGGTATTTTCACTAAGCCTATTTTCACTGGGTCTAATCTATGTTGTGGGAAGAGGATCTCTTCAATAGGGCAGACCCAGCAAGGCTGGTGAGCTGTTTGGAGGGGGTCTGGAGAGCCGAGGAGCGCGGGCAGGGGGAAGCGTAACAATTGAGCGGACACGTCAGACGGCCTTCCTCAGCAGAGATGACTTGGTAGGTAGCGTGCTGTTGGACAGATGGGGTTAATTCTTACACCCAAATCAAAAGGCGACCGAGGGGGGAATGTTTTATTAATGACAGCAGCCCTTTGTGAGTATTTCTCCCGAGGCACGTTCCCTCCACCCGCTGCCTTCCCCCCTGGCTGCTGTCTGGCCCCATGTCTTGCTCGGTACCTGCTCAGCTGCCACTCACCCACTGATAGGTTTCATCAAGAAATGTCTCCATATGTCTGAGTCCTGGACCTGGGCGAGTGGGATGGGAGGAGGAGGAGGACAGGTCCTTGGCTGTGCTGGGGAGAGGGGTGCGCCACAGGCAGGCAGAGCTTGGGCTGTCACAAGTTGCATGTCAGCCCATCGATTGCTGCAATGGTGCTGCAGGGCTCACTTCTTGCTGGTACCAAAGAGCAAGAGAAACTATGGTTTGCAGACTGCAAGGTAAAATGCAGGTCAGAAGCAGGCACCTTAGTGGGCTGGGGATGAAGGGCCCAGCTGGAGATTGGGTTGGGGAGGTTGGGAGTGCCTTACCCACCATCCAGCCCCCTTCCCATCCCACTGCCTTGCTGCCTGCCAAGTAATGGGCTCAAGAGAGAAGGAGTGGATTTCTGTGCACCAGAAAGCAGCCTCTCCCAGTCTTTCTTGCCCCACTGTCTTCCCTTGCCTGTGTCCTCAGGAGGCCCTGGGCAGCTTGTTGTGCCAAAGGATGGGGCTGTGTAAGCAGCAAGGGCTGTGTGTGGAGGTTATTTCTGTCGCTTTGTTAAAAATAAAACAAAAGCTGTTTTATGACAATTGATTTAGAAGAAGGAGGAAGCCGAGCTCAATTCCCAGAGCACCTTTTAGCAAGGCTCTGCATGCGCGCGCGCGCGTCGTACACGTGTCAGAACAGAGCACCCAAGGAAGGCCGGGTCGGGAAACCTCGCATGGAAGCGGGGAAAAGACCCTGGTGCACGGCTGCTTCCCTGAGGGAACCCCCGCAGGGCTAATGTTTGATCTGAAGCTCGGTTGTACTCCTCTGAAACCTTGGGATGTCAGGAGCTCGAAGGGAGCCTGGGACGGAAGAGGATGCTATTTGCATTTTCCTATGAATGCATCTATTTGTATAAATCTGGTGTCTCTGTGCCTGCGCACACTCCCCTGCGCATGCATTTGTTTGAAGAGCAACATGCTGTCCCTGTGGTGTTCTCCGCTCAGGGCCAGAACTGGTTAGTCTGAAATTCAGACTCTTCCTGGAGGAGCCGTAACTCTCCTCCTTGCTTCAAATCTAGCGATGGCTATGGACGTAGGAGTCCTGAGATGTTTCACCATGCGATAGCGGAGTTTCATTGTGGAGGATGAAGGCTCCCCCTTTCAAATTTGCACAGACATCAAAAGAGTCTGGAAGGTTCAAACAGATCACAACGTAATCAAAATGCCAAGCCACCGTCTGCTTCTGCCTTTGGGTTGACAAGCAGGATTAGCACCCAAGGGAAGCAGGGTGTAATAGTGTTTCACGGGCACTGTGAACAGCCCAGAAGTGTGCGGAGTACAGAAAGGTTAGCCGAAGGGCAGGTCTAGCTACAGACGTACGGTTAGGGGGTGGATTTTAAAGCAAGGAGCTGTACGTGTATAACCTCCGTGGATATTTACTTTAGCAGAAGGTAGGACTCTCCTGCATACCGGTTGTGTCACGCTGGAAGCAGTTTAAGCTAAACTGGAGAAAGCCAGTTTGAGAGTGGAGATGTGCACCAGCGTGGCGAGGAGCAGTAGCAGTTGACCTATAGTGCTGTCATTATAATGGTGTGGTTTTCCATGTAGACAACCCCGGAGCGGAGCAGCTAGCCTGCCATCCCTTATGTTTCACTGTCTAACCGAGATGTATAACATGGCCCTGTCTGCGTGCAGTTGCAATCACCCTCGTGCTCTGGTTCTCCGCAGAGTACTGGAGCAGATGCCGAATTTTCAATGTGAGTCGTGTGCCTATCGCACCATGTGAAATAGCCCTGTTGTGGCTAAAGACATGTGAAACGCTTCCCAAATACTGCTTTAATGTCAGTAATTGCTGTAACTGTCCTGCGGACAGTCTCAGACCAAGGATGAGGGTTCTTTGGTTGGTATTTGCTGTTGCTCATTTGGAGAACTGAACAACACTGATGTTCCCACTGTAAAGCTCCCGTGGAGTGCGAAATGCTGGTGTAGCTTTGTCCGTGTTGTCTGTGTAACTGTGCCTTTTCCTTTTGTAACTGACCTTGTTTTAAATTTGTGTTAAATTAAGATTTAGGAAGCTCACATCTTCTTTACTCGTATCTCTGCAGTTTTGGTCTGGGATTTATTTTGTTTTGGCCAGGAGAAAGGCAGAATTTGCCCATAACTCATCCTCTGATGGCTGGGCAGGCAACATTTTCCCTTCTATCTCTCAGACCACTGACCTGTATTGCTGTACCTGTTCAGGCCACGTCTTCCAGGGCCAGCCCAGTGCCTGGCAGCTTATGGGGCTCACTGGGGCACATTCAGGCAGGCAGCTGTGCCCCAAAAGTGGCTGCCTGTGTGGGACTAACCCTGCCTTTGCTCCCGCATCGCTCGCGTCCGAGGGGGAAGCTATGGCAAGGGCACAGCCGCCTCCGTGGCCTCGAGCAGGTCCCGAGCAATGTGTGCTGCCTCATGAAGGAGAAGCGTATTACGATTTTTCCAGTCAGGAGGGCTGGGGTAAAAGCTGTGGAAGTGCTGCACGCCCAGCGCCTTGGCATGATGAGCAGGGCCCGGGCTAAGATGGCCGCTCGCCAGGCCTCAAGAGTGCACTGCAGCCCACCATGGCAACTCCCTCGCTCCCCGGGCCCGCCTTTCCCTGTGGGCCTGCGGGATAGCTACCGCTCCTCCCTGCCGCTGGGTGCCAGCTGCCCCGGGCTGGGCGGAGAGGAGCCCGCTGGGGCAGGCTGGCCGCAGGCCTGAGGCAGTGTGGGTCCCGGCGGCCATTTTGCGGGAGGTGAGCGCCGCCTGTAAGATGGCCGCATGGGCATGAGGTGGGGTGCAGCGCTGCCTCGTCCTCGCCACGCTGCCTCCCTCACGCCGTCCCCTCCTTATCTTGCTAATTACCGATGAAGGCAGAACAATAACGGGAGCTGGCATGCCCCAGTTCTTTCTCTGCCACCTCCTTCCTCGGGCGGAAAATCTGTGCGCACACCTCCCCCCACCCCCGCCCGCCAGCCCCTCTGTGATATTAATTGAATTAACATACTTCCTAATTTGCCCTGTGATTTCCCCGCGCCGGCTCCCAGCCGCCTCGTCATGGCTTCTCCAACTGGTGGGGAAGGAGCGAGTGTGTTTGTCCCCTCTGTTCGTTTGCTTGTATGCGAAAAATCCTTAATGACATCTAAAAGGGGTGGCGGGACAATAGCCCACGCGGGGTTTGGCAGGAGACGTGCGATATTTACCCCGCCAGACCATCCTCGCTGCCGCTTTGCCGGGGGATTACGACGGCCGCCGTCCCCGCGTTCCTCCATTTATTTATTTTGCCGGTGGCGGGGGGGAACGCGTTGGCACGCGGCTGCTTTGTGCGCCTTGCTTCACCTATGAAAAGGACACATTAAGGTGTTTCCATAAACCCCCAGATGACAAAGAAAGCGCCTTTCTTTTCGGCTCGTAGGCAACAATGACAGAAGCCTTTAAAACCATGATTTTGTTCCCCCCCCCCCCAACGATTGCAGAAGGCTTCCCCTAAAAGGAACTTAAATACATATCATTAAATCTAAAGCGCTGAGCTCCCTCCTGCTAACTATGCCATGCTTTTTGTTTCTGATAATGTTTGTCCGTTGCAGAGAGCAAGCCAGGGATGCGGAGCCTCCCCCGCCCTCCTCCCTTTGTTTAAGTGACAAAATGTTTCTATGTTCTTGTTTAGAAAATAAACCTTTGTGGGATTTCAGCTTTTATTTTTATTTTTTTCATTTATCATGGTCTGAAATCCACACTCTCCTTCTTCCCAGATCTTCGGAATCCATGTTCTTCATGATCAATTTTCCCTCCTTTATCTAAAAACACAACATTATTTTATAGTATTACTCCAAAAACGCAGCAGTAATATTTTGAATTTGAGTATTTGGAGCTTCAGGATATTGCAATATTCTTTTTTATAAGCGATGAAAGAAAAGCAGTGATTTAAGTGTGTAATGCACAATACAGATGCCATGCATTGTAAATACATTTCAGGGGCATAAAATCCAACGCAGAGAGCCGGTGTTCCACGAAAGCTGGGAGTCCAAAAATAACTGTAAAAATGAATTGTCTGTCGGGACGAATCTCTCAGATCCCAGCCATTATTTGCAGGGTTACAATATACAACTGGGTTACTTATTGGCATAAATATCTCATTTTAAAATGCTGATGATAAACTGAAAAAGAGGTGAAGGAGATATTTGACTGATTACTGGATGCCATGGATTCCCCGCATTTAATTTCATACTTACATGCTATTTACTTATCCCATGTTTATAGGTATGCGCTTTAGCTTCATATAAATCTCTCCTGTCTGTCTGTCTCACTGCATTCTTTTCTCTTCTGCCATCCCATCTGCTTCTCATGGTCCTTCTCCTGAAACCACATCACAGGATCTGATGGGGATAATGGGAATCTGCCTCTGGTCTCTATCATAAACATGCCAACATGGGCTATTGTGTCAGGAGCCGGCGGTCACCAGATGGTGCTTGGTTGCCCAGGGTCTGTGTCGCTGGGTTTGGTCTCTCAATAAACCAAGAGCTCCTTTAGCATTGTGTTTTTCCCCAAGATCTACCTACCCTGGCTGAGGAAGGTGTAAGGATCTTGGGTAATGTACCCCAAAGGATGAAATGCTTCTGGGTGCGTTGGGCACTTTGTAGCCTCAGCCATGCAGCTATGAGCTGCCCTTGCAGAGCTGAGGTTTGTTAATCCCTGTGCTCAGCCATGTTCACCCCGTCTGTGTTCCTGGGAAAATTAGCATTTTAGCTTGTGTAGGGTTGAATGCTGTCTTCATGTGAAAAGCAGTCCATGTCAGCTTGAGCAGACATCTCCTTGCTACCTTTATGTACTGAGACTGGGAAGACAGGGCAGAGATATCTCTGCGTCTGTGGGTGCAGACAAAATCAAGCTATCTCTTCTTGCCTGGGCTCCTAGACAGCTCTTGAGTGTCTGCAAAAGGACTGGCTTGTGCAGGTATCATTGAGAGAGGGCGGTGGTTACAGAAAGCAACTGAGGTATGGGGCTTTCCCTGTGAAAAAATGTCCTCCAGCCAGGAGAGACCCAGGGACAAATCCTGCTCTTCATTTGGTGCCTGTATGTCCTCAGGAGGTCCTGGACATTGTTGTGCATGTGAGCTGCAGAGGGGGGGATTAATGCAGAAATAAAGATTGAAAATAAAAACACTGAGAGCGTTGGCTCTTCCTGAACGCAGACAGATGGAGAGAGCCTGGCATAATTACATTTAGCGAAGGGCCACCATGAATGAAACCAATTAAAGGAGAAGCAATGCTCGTATGAGAGAGAGAGTGAGAGAGGAAGACAACCACCTCTCTGGGTCTTCTTGGGCATCCACCTTCCATGGGGGGTGAGTCATGCACCGTCCCCAAGTCACGGGTGCATGCACCTGCCTCCTGGCTTAGGGGGACTTTGCTTATCTGCCAGGGCAAAAAAAGAAGGAAACGGGGAAACATTGGGTGCTGGCAGGGCCGGCACAGAGCTGGCTTGCAGCCAGCCCCAGCCTCGCCGTCTCCATTGTCTCATGGCTTTAATGCGTGCCTAGAAATCCAGTATTTAGGATTCAGGTTACCATTGTAAAGCAGAAAGGTCGTGCTTAGCGCTGCTTGGCGTGGATTCCTCCAGCAGCTCTTTTGCCTGCGTGCCCCATGTTGGGATGGTGTTGGCAGAAGGCCTGGGTCTGGGAGGCTGCAAGGAGCACGCCTTTGCTGCCTCTGGCAGGGCATGCACCTTGCAAGTGGTGCTGCTGGCTTTGTGATTTAGGGAGGGCAGCAGGAGGCAGAGGAAGGTGTCCAGAAACCCACGCAAATGAGAGGGTGTCAGGCCAGGTTTGCATATACTAGGCGGCCACAGCTGAGCACGCCTTGCTGACAAGCCTGGCAGAAAATCTAGCAAGGCAGGAACAATGTGTCTCTTCCTCTGGCTCTCACTTGAACAAATTTGGCGGGAGCTTCATGAGTAGCTGATGATCATGACCAAGGAGAGGCTTTTGGGGCTGTTCCTCCTGATTTAATTCGTAGTCCCAGAAATGGCTGTTTTCCAGCTTTCCTTCCCTCTTTCATTATCCTGCTCTCAAGGGCAGGCGCCTTTTGGGTAGAATAGCAGCTGGCAAGGCTGGACCAGAATGATTCACAGGGGTTTTAGTGCAAAGCTTGGGATTTGGGGTGTCTGTTGCAAACCCCCAGCAACTGTAATCAAGGACTGTTTGAAAGTCTCAGTTCTCACTTAAAAGTAATAAAATGATGCTAACAAGAAATGTATTTAGGGACATCATCATTGCAGGGAAAACTCTGGAAACAAGTCAAAGACCTCGTAGGCCTTAGGCATTACTGGTCTGAAAAAAATCCCTCCAAATACTTGGTTTTTTCAAGTCAGATTTAGCAATTTTGGGGATCCAGACTCCTGGTATTCAAAGCTCAAGGCTGACAGTCTACGATGCTGCATAACACTGAACAGGGAGTGAAAGAGAGCCTGACAACTCAGAGTGTCATGGATCACATTGGATTGGATTGGATGGTGGCTGGCTGTTTTGGGTACCGTTTAAGCCACCAGACGTACTGATGACTCTCAGGAGTGGTCCCAGCCACTGTCATATGGCCCTGGGCACAGGAAAACTTGGAAGCAAAGGTCTGTGGTGTGTGCTTCAGCCTCTGGAAGGTAATAATTGGTAATGTTGGTCTCTGGCACCCTATTTTGTAAGAGACCAAGTGAGGGGTGCACATCTGTGTACATGCTTGTGGAGGCATTGGGGACAAAGCTGTATGGGTGCAGACTGGCTGTGCTTATGGACATGTATGGGTCTGTCTCACTTTGGGGACAGCTTGCAAAACAGCATTTGAATTCTGCACTGCCAGGACTAGGGAAAAAAATGACTTTTAAAATTTATTTGGTCCTTGCTTTAACTGAAAGGTCATGTACTGTGTGCAGTGCTGTGGGAGACCCTGTTTAAGAGCCAGAGGAGGAGATGCTGTCTCTGTGGTGTCCTCATGGGACCATGCAGGATCTCCCCAGGCTGCTGCAGACATGTCCCAAGTTGCCACTCAGACCAGTGTCTCAGGGGAATGTGCTCCTTCAGTCCATTTGTGATACATTTCATAGGCATCGCCCTGGTCCCAGTGGCTACTTGCCTGAATGTGCTGTAACCAGTGTAAGTTTTAATATATCTTACGCAGAAGTGTAGTGGAGCTCTCCAAAATGAAGGGCAAACTGCATGCATGAATCTGGACTTGTACAAGCATTTAAAGCAGTTGTGGTCTTGCACCATCCCCAGGCTGAGCTTCCTGATGGTGTGGCACTGAGGACCAGAGTAGAAATACAGAGGGCTCATGAGTGGGTGCTAGGCTGGGACCCATCAGACTCATTTTGCTTGCAATCAGGTGGATGGGTGATGTGGCAGAGCAAGCTGAGAGCTTGGGGAAGAAACAAATGGTTCATGTAGATAAGTGCTGGCTGGGGAGCCCATTAGGGTACTGTTTCCTTGCAAAGGGAAGATCTTCCCTGCAGCTCGTTGCATTTCTGTAGGCTCCGACTGACTTCTGCCTCCTTCCATCCCCAAATGCCAGAGGTTAAAGGAGTGCCTGCTGTTGCTGCAAGAGCTTGAGGATATGGTAGGAAGTGGCTGGTCTCTGCTACCTGATCAACAGCGTGCAACGTGGCTGAGTGCTGGGAAACAAAGGCTCAGGTTTCTGCACTGTCTTCATCCTTCTTCCCTTCCTTCTAAGCCCCTAGAAGAAGCGATCCTGCTGATACCACGGGATGTTTCCACAGATGCTTCTGTGGGTGCGTGGATGTGGAGGGGACTGTCTTGCTGTGTGCACTGGGATGAGGACGGTGATGATGTGCCTTATTTCAGGCTTGGGTCATGTATGCTGGGGGAGGCATGGCTGGAGGAACAGGGATACATCCCCTCTTCTTGGGCTATTCGCAGCTGCGGCTGTCGCAAAGCCCTGCAGAGTACCCTTGTGCCTCCTTTGGGGAAGAGCTGCCTATGTTAACCCATTTGGGCATGGGGCATGCGGAACCATTCACAGATGCCAGCTGCAAGCAAGGCTTTGCCTGCTCCACGCTGCAAAGGCAGAGCCTGGCCGCCGGGGTCAGCCCGGGATTGCTGGCACCAGTCTTCAACAGGGCTGGTGCACTTGGCTGTGGGGCCAGGAGCTGCATGGGCTCTACCGAGGAGGGATCCTCTACATTCTGCGGAATTTTCACACCCACGTCCTCTGATCAGACCCACTCAGCAAGTGTCACACTAGCAGGCAGAGGGACACTGGGGTGTTCGAACTGCATGCTGTGCTCCTGAGGGACTCACTTTATGGCTATGCAGAATTAGTCTGTGTTTTCTAGGCCACCTTTGAAAACAGCTGAGAATTTGCTTTCCATAGCCTAAAAACTGAGCTCTCTGTTTGGCTCCTTAAGTGACAGGCAACCCCTTAAGGCAGGGGCTAGAGAACTCCTGTGACCTGAGAGCCCAACCAAACTGTGAATGGCTCAATGAGGGTAGAAATGGGTTTTGCAGTTTGTTTTGAACAGTCAAGTTTGCTGTTGTTCCCCCAGTTTGGGCACGAGTGCTATGTTGGGATCATCCTCGCTGTGCATCCCAGCTCCTCTCTGGTGCCTGAAGTTGCTAGGACAGCAACATGTCCTTTGGCAGGGCTGTCTGGTTTGGCAAGGACCGGGGTGGTGCCCATCAGGACTGGCACCTCTTTAGCGTTGTCCCTTTGTGGCTGTGCTTGGAATGGGCGGGTGGGCACAAGGCCACTGAACCCGGGGAGAAGGGACGTCTCCGGTGACGACCACTCATTTTGCTACGCAGCCCTGAGGAGCGGGAGGCTGCATGACAGCCCGATGGAAGCTCTCTACAGGTCCCCCTGCCTGAGGAGCTGGCAGTGACACATTTCTGACACAAACTGAGAGGAGATGCCGGCGTGAGATCCCGGTCATGTCATCTGGGATCAGGTACCAAACCCAGCCATGGCTGCAAGCAGTGAAGGAAGCAGCTGCCCTAAGCACTGGTGAACATGATCCAGAGCTAATCCCGGGGCGTCTGCTCCCCGCGCGTGCCTGCCGCGAGGTGCCATCCTCAAGGTTTCCCAGCCCTGCACCATAACTGCTCCCGGGGCTCTGTGACTCTCTGTAAATGCTGCCAGAGTGCTACTGTGGATGCCGGAGGGATGCCGGCTGAGGATGTGATGGGTTCACACTGGGCTTGCAGTCCAATGACAGGTGCCAGCTTTGCAGGGCGCAGGCACAAACATCTCAGGGGGATTTGCTTTCCTGCAGAGCCTATTGCTCTCCCAGAAAGATGGAAAAATTCTGGTCCTAAAGGGATGAACACTGTCTGCACTTTGACGGCAGACATCCCAGGAACCATAGGGAAAAAAAGACACCCACTGATTTTTTTTTTTTTTTATTTCTCCCTGTTTCTGTCTGCCTATCAGCCTGTCAGCCAGCTAGATGCTAATCCACAGCAGCAGCAGCACAAATAAAGCTAGACTAGAGGGATGCTAATTTATGCCTGGATTTCATGCTTTGTTTTACTTCCCCACTTTATTGGACAGAGTAGGCTTTGTGAGTGACGTAAAATGTCGCGTGTGCTCTCCCCATGGCAGGTTCCTGCACATGCAGCAGGAGAAGTTCATTTCTCTGTAGCCCCTGCAGCCTTGCACGTGCCCTTCTCTGCCTCCCCTGGGTCATTTGGGGGGGTCATTCCTGATAAACCCCCATCTGATGAGGACTCGCTCTAAGTTCTGTTGCACTGCATTTGAAACCCAGGGATGTGTATCCAGTCTCATCATGCCTCCTGTGATGGTGCCGGCATTTATGCATCTAAACTGTAATTTTTTACGCTCTTGCTGGGTAACCGGACTACAGCCTCTGCAATTTGCATGAATAAATGTCATGTAAAATCATCCATTTGTGGGTAGTGACCAGCCGAAAAGTTATGTTGTGAGGCAGTCTGTTCTGAGTGATCTGCAGAGCTGTTTAATGAGATGTGGAGATTTACACCTCTCAACATCTGAGGGGAAAAGCATGTATAGATTTAAGGTCACAGCCCATACGTGACCTTACCTATGTCGTGCAAGTAGGTGAGGAGTTTTATCACTTGTTGCTTGTGAAACCCAGAGTGTTAAACTGTGCCAGTGAGCAAAAGCGCCTTTGAAATGCACTGTCTTAGGATAAAGTAAAATTTAAAGAATAGTCAGACATGTGTTAATAACAGGGTCTTGTGTGGTTTCTTGCATAGGTCTTGCATGGGATCCACACTGGGACCCTTGGGATATCAGAAAGGAAGGATCAGGACCCAGAGGCAGGGAATGGATGTGTTGAAGGATTGCTGAGGTCTTCAGCCTGGGAAAGAGATGCCCAAATACCTTTGAGTCTCTGTGCTTACAAGGCTGGTACTGACTTTCCCCTGCAGCCAAGGCTTCATAAGCAAAGCGACAAATGACTGGTGAAGGAAAGAACAGCCAAGACAGAGATGGAGGGGGCTTTAAAATAGCCACATTGGCTAGGAGCTACGAATCCCCCTGCTTTTTCACTCAACTTTTTCACAACTCCTCCTGACCTCTGCAGAGCAAGTTGGGGGGAAGAGCCCAGAGGGGGGTCTTGTACTGAGGTCTGCCCTCAACTTCACCGGGTTAAATCCTAAGTGAGGATTTAATTGCATTCAGTAAAAGCTGCCCAAATTTACAGCATGGAAATGAGAGCAGAATCATGAGTGTCCTTGTTTCTCTTTACCGTCAAATAGCTTTTCTCAGCCTTGAGTCCTGGCAAGTTGATCTCTGTAGGGTTTTATTTCATTCGCTGTCTGCATTGCCCTATTAAAACCACAGCTCTGTCCCCGAGTCCTGACGTGTCACTGTATGTCGAGTGCTTATCCCTGTGTATTGGGGCAGAGGAATGTGGCAATAAAACTGCTCACAACCACTTGTTTGGATAAAAAGCACAGATTTGCTTACTTGGCAGTACCTTCCCTTTTTTAAGCAGAAATGTTTGCACAAGTGACTTTTGTTTTGTCGCAGTGGTTGTGGGAAGGAAATGTTTTGCCATCATGCATGTTCTTGGGTTTCCGTGTGACGTTTTGCCCTGCCTTGTTTGTAGCAATGTCCAGAAATCTCTTACCTTTCTTCTTATGGAAACCAAACAAAGGTCCAGGTGGTAGATCTGGCTGCAGGAGCAATGTCAGGGGAGCTGGGTTACCTCTGCCACACCGAGGCAGGGCTCTTTTGTGTTTGCGTCACAGCTTTTCTCTTCTCTGATTAAGCTGAGGGACAGGAATAGTTTTGTACTCCTAAGGTGCATCTGTTTGTGTAGGAGGATGTGGGATTGTGGCATTTGTGTTTGCAGCTTTTACTGGGCTCCTCAGCCAGGCTTTCTTTGGGCTGGTATCTGCTCAGATGGGGGGAACCTCTGGGCGGCATCACATCTCACATTGCGCAGGTCTTCACGTGCAAATGCCGTAGGTGTACGGAGGTAACTGGCTTTGTGCGGGTCTCGGAGCCAGCCTCTTTGAGGTCTCTTTGTTTTGTCTCCCTCTGGGTATCTTCTGCAGATGCATTTGCATATATGGAAAACGTTGTCATCATCTTCTACCCCTCCCCAGCTCCTGTTCCCTTTGCTCTGCCGACTCGTGGGCATTTCCAGCTGAACGGTGTCTGCTGAGGCCAGCCAAGCGCAGTGGGCTGAGGGCTAACATCCCCCATCTGCACCTTCGCTATTTCCTTCCCCAGGCGTGGCTGGGGGGTGTCAGGGCATTGGGGGCATTTTTTCCTATTGTTTTTTTCTCCTGATATTTAATAACTAGCAATAGGCAGACAGTTGGGTCCTGAAGGGAGTCTGGTCTGTTCCCTGAGCCCCCAGCCCTGACAGCCTGCTGCTCCCTCCCTTTCTTCTAGCACTGTAGTGTGTCTGGCAGCAGCACCAAAGAGAGCAGTCCTAGCCGTGTGGCGAGTCTGCCCACTTCTTCTAATCCACGAGGCCAGGTTTAAACATTTTTGTCCCTGCCTGGAAAGCCTTGCAGTGGTTATACCAATAAATCCCTTACTCCTCCATGAAGATGTCCTTCCCAGGACATTTTAAGTCACTAATCCTCTCCAAGGCATCTCTGGCTCCATCTTCTCTTCCCAAACCCGTACCTGCCCCCCTGCAGCCGAAGACTCAAATGCCCTGAGGCATCATCCCTCCAGTCAGCCATCTCTCTTTACAACTCTGTGCAGCCCTGCTCCTGCTCCCTCTCCACTGTCCTGCTGCCCCGCTGCCCGCCTCGCGCTGGGGACAAGCTGAGCCATTGGAGTAGCCAGGGGCGGAAGAAGGGGGTGGAGGAGAGACAAGGCAGCTGCGAGGCTTGTGTTAGTAAACACTTCCTTGGGTTCACATTTTAATTCCTTTCCCCCCTTCCACATCTTCTCCCCCATCCTTTCCCTTTTCTATATGCTCACACAATGAGACCATTGTCAAGGGGTGATTTGAATGAGGGGTCTCCGGGCATGTTCCCAGCATTGTCAAACAGAGTGGGAAAAAAACCACAACTCCAGCCTAGCCAGGAGGACCAGACCAGACTGAGACAGATGCCTAAATTAGTGACAAAGCCTTTTGAATGTCCCCCCTAGACAAGGGTTGCCTTGTGCATGCGTGCGTGTGTGTGTGCATGCTCGTGGGTGAGTATTTGTGGCTGGGTGGCAGCTTGCATGTCTCCCCATGTTAATTAGTTTTGCATGCATGTCTGATAAGGTGCCAATGAATATATTTGTACTCCTTCCATTGGCAAAAGCTGTCTCAGCGGCGGGGGAGATGCGGGGCGGCAGGGGTGTGCTCAGTGCAGCCTGGCAGCCTGGGGTAATTGAGCTGTGTGGAGCTGGGAGAAGAAGGGGTGAGGGTTGCTGCGACTTCTGGTGCATTGGTGGAGCTGGGCTTCCCAGCGATGGGATCTGCTGCTTTCATTGCAAATCCTGGAGAGTTTAAAAGAGAACTGAGGCTTTTTTTGGTTCACTGGGTCTTTCTCTTCATCTTTGCTGATTGTCTGGCTGAGGGTCTGTAGGCTCTTTCTTCTCCTCTGCCCTGTGTCTCTCTCTCTCAAGTCCCTTAAAAGGTGTTTATTTCCAATGGATTTGTATCCATCTTTGTATATGCACATACAAACACGATCACTCACACAAAGCCCCAGCAACAAAACCTCCGCCTGCCTCTCCAGAAAGGGAGTCAAATCCACTACCAGTTACAAAATATGGGAGAGAAGTGAAGCGTGCGGGTGCCAGGGGTGGAGCAGTGGAAACAGGCAAATGGAAATGCAGAACGGGAGTTGGAGAGACAGAGATAACGTGCACTATAAAGGATTTATCAACATTTGCTCAGGATAGAGTTATTAATTACCAATGCAGAGAAAAGTCTTTCTACACCCCCAGCATACGGACCAGCACATAATGTCATTCCTAGAGTGCTGTTATCATCCATTCATCCATCCATCCATCCATCCATCCATCCATCTGCATTCTGTAGGTTCACGCAAGAATTCATTGTATGTGTAGGGATGTAAACGCCAGTTCACATCTAATTAATTTCCTGTCTAAATTAATTTTGCATCTTTTCCCTTAAATCAACAAGACTTAAGAGCCCACATACATTTCTTGAGCAGACTGGGAAGAAGCTTTAGAACGAGCCAAGATGTCTTTTCTCCCCATGCTCCCGTCTGCTTCTGAGCAGCTGCCAAAAGAGCAGGGAATTACATGGCACAAGGCTGCTCTGAAGCAGAGGTCATTTTGGGAAGTTTTGCTGCAGCACAGCTTGTCTGCTGTGGAGTTCAGTGGCACCCAGCTTCGTGCTGGCTCCCATCCACTTTGCATTCTCTTCCATACTTGGGTCCTGGTGCTGGCAGTGAAGGGATGGAGAGCAGGAGCTGACACACCATGGTGTGGGGCTGGTCCTGCAGGGAACCTGGGTGGAAGATGGCTTGGTCGGAGCAGCAGAGCATGGGGTTGACTGCTTCTGATGGGTTGGCCAAGGAGGAAAGGGAAGGTCCTGATGAACAAGGTAAGGTGGCCATTGGCATCCACAGGGTTTGGGTTGGGCAAGGGCTGACGCCTCTTCCCCCACTGGCTCTGCAGCTGCACTGGGCTTTCCCCTGCTGCTGGGAGGGGAGCTGGGAGGTGACACGAAGAGATGGTAGCATAGATGGGGAACAGCAAAGCCACCTGCCTGGAGGAGAGCTGACACGTCCCCAGCAGGGTAGAGTAGGTAGCTGACACGTCCCCAGCTTCTCCTTTGTGCTCAGAGAAGTCCAGGAAGGTGGGCAAGGCCAGGCTGCACCTCCCCATCTACCTGCACGGGGCATCTGCGAGGGAGCACTTGTGGCCAGCCCAAAGAGTGCCCCAAAATCCTTGCTGCCATTCCAGCAGGAGGTACGGTGGGTGACTCGTGAGTAAAGTGCAGGAAAAAGGGACTCCTGTGAAACGCAGGTCATCCAGTTGGAGAACAAAGGCAATTTCGTGTGACTTACCAGCAGTGCCTAATTGCGCAGGGTGAATAATGAGCAGCTGGGCAGGCAGCACTGTGGTCCCTCCCGGCAAGCTGCAGCCGGTGGCCGAGCCCCGCATCTGGAAACCCTGAGTTGGTGCCAGCAGATCGTGGGCATCCTCAGAGAGGTCCAGCCCCAGTGCTCTGCATCTGTGCCCATTTCGGAGCTCTTTGAGCTCCTCCATTGCAAAGTAATTTTGTTAATCCCACATGGATATAAGAGGGGAACCTGCCGTTGGAAAAAGTCACTCTGTGGTTGCTCAGGCCTTTCATTTGCTCACAGGGTGAATGTGTCATCCATGCCTGGCCCAGATGCAAGGTGGCCTTTAATCGCAAAGAAGAACGAGGCACCAGCATCCTACAAAGGGCTGGCAATTCCCTCCCTGGCCAGTGACTCGTCCCTGAGCAGGGGCCTTGCTGGGGACCCCTTCCAGCTGATTTCCCACCCCTCCACCCTCCTCACCCATTTGCGCATCCCTGCCTCTCCTTGATTCTGCTCCCAAGCTCTGGACAGGGCTGTGGAAACCGTTTTGTCAGAGCTCCTTGCCAGGTTGATCTGCAAAAGGGTTTTTTTTTTCTTTTCCCATTGGGATGACTATTCCCACACAAGCAAAGCCTCTTAATGAGTCCGTGGCAGCAAAGTAGGTAACGTGCTCGCCCTGCCAAGGCTGCTTGGCACAGCTGGAGTCACGTAATCGGGCTAGGCTGCCAGCCGGGGACAGAGTGGGAAGAGTTAAACTGAGGACAGTGCAGGGACAACTAATCCCCAGCAGGAAGAGTAGCAGAGACCTCCCTGTCCTTCATCATCCTCCCCCTCCATCCATGCACTCTTCCTCCCTCTCCACCACATCCTATTCCTCTCCACATCCTCCCTTCACTTATTTCTTCTTCTGTCTTTCTCACCCTCCTCTTCTCCATCGCTTTCTCACTCCTCCCCCCTGTTTCCCTCCTGCCCCCCCTCTCTCCAGCATGGTCTCCTCTCACATGCTCCATCATGTCTCCAGAGCTGGTTTTCGAGTGGGACTGAGGGACGGTGTATTTGGGCTGCGGTGGAGGTCACAGCTATATGGGGATTGTTTAAAAGAGATTTGCCCACATCCCAGCCCATGTGACCAGCCTCAGCTGCAGGTCTCTCTTTCTTAATCTGGAGATAAGCGTGATTATCCGAGGAAGGGCTGTTCAGAGCTTTGTAACTGTGACAGGGGAGCTTTCAAGTCGCACTTTGCTGGCAGAGCAGCGTTTAAAGCCGGGGAATCAGATTCCAAGCGTGGCTTTGCATCTCTTTTCTGCTGGGAGCATGGTGCGGGGCTGGCAGTGGGGATGGGAGCTTTATTAGGACTTTGCTTATGATGCGGAAAAGGAGTTAGGGGAGGGAAATGGGGGGAAAGAGGGAGGTGAAAAAATCCCAATTCGCCATTTCCCCATCGGTGGTGACATAGGAGAGATGCACTGATTCAAGGGGACAGGCCAGCCTGAACCCTGGTGTAGAGCAATAAGGTCCAACAAGCCTGGGGTCTGGCTTATTTTTAGCCTGGGGTCGTGTCTCCTTGTTCTGCACTCCCCCAGCTTGCTCTGTCGAGCCCCTCACAAGAGGTCTCTGGGGCCCTGTTTGGAAATGAAATGCTGTTTTAGCAGCTCCCATGGCACAGCTTCCCCAGGCGAGATGGCAGACCCAGCTTTGCTGCCCGACAAACACATCTTGCCCCAGTGCTCAAGGCAGCTGGCTCCCTGTCCCCGTCCAGAGGAATACTTGCTGGAGATGGGCCCTTGTGGAGCATCTCTGCAGCTGGGGTGGGAAGGCAGGGACATACAGCAATTGTATAGTTTAATATCGTATTGGTGTCTTGTATTGCTGGAGGCTGAAATATTTAACATCTCATACAAGGGGCACAGTCCCCAAAGATTTCTTTCGCCAGGACAGGCATCAAAATAGGGTTTAGTGGAAATGTTCGGCTCTGGAGCAGGCACTGCTTTGCTTCTATTTGTGGACTAGAAACTCAGAGCGGAGACTCGTAACAGCACTTCTTTTGATGGAGATGGGTCAAGGAGAAAGAAACCTGGATGCATGCCAGGGGCGGGAAATCTGGGGCAAGGTTGAATCAGGACAAAGTGCCAACGCTTTGGACCGTCACTTGGGCAGGACTTGCTGTTCTTGCCGTATCCTCCCTGGAAACAGTTCAGCTTCCAGCACAGCAGCTGAGGCCAGCCTGATCCAAAGGACACCCTGAATCCCATATGCTCCCCCCACACCCCACACCACCCATTTTTAGCAGGTGGGAATTTGCAGTGAGAACACCAAACAGCCCCTTTCCCTGGGTTCATTCGTGGAGGGGCAGTTTCTTGCCTGTGTTAGGATTCCAGGGGATAGATGACATCCCTCTTCTTCCTCTCCCATGAAGGCACATCTCATTTTTGCATCATTCTGTCATGGTGGCTAGCCAGCCTTAAAGAAGCCCAGGACATGTACGTGTGCCTGAAGATACACGGATTAAAATGTGTGTCTGCAGGGCAGGTAGCTCAGTTTACCTCCACTGGTTGCAGAAAGGAAGCGGTTGCAAATGCATCATCTTCAGAGCAAGCTCTGAAACATCTCCCACGTTGCCTGCCTGTCCCCGGAGCCCCACACAGCTGCTCTGTGGGTGGAAGCTCTGTTTTCCTTGTGCCCCCGTGAACTTTATTTTTTGCTATTTTTCTTTGTGTGCTGCTTAGATGAATCCTCTTCAGCGCCTACAGCTTATTCCAGGGCTTTACTGACGATCTGGCCAACACGTGTAGCCTTACTCCAGGGCATGGCTCTTGAAGAAACTAGAAGATGGACACAGCATTTTTTTCATCTAGTGACTATAAGACCAAACAGCCCAAATCCCAGCCTGCAGCTGTGTTGTACAGATAACGCCCGTGCCCCAGGGGAGAACAAGAGCTCCCCTCGAGATCCCACAGCCTCGGATCCGGCAGCGGGAGCGTGGGCAGGAACATGTAGGTTTTGGCATGTGCAGGCAGGAACACGTGTATGCTAGAGCAAGTGTGCCCATCTCTGCAGGCATGGTCCCACGCCTGCCTGTGTACCAGCCCATCTCCGTGCACTCGCCCCACATGAGTCTGCCCCATACCTGCCTGAAACGTGGGTTTGGGGGTGTAGGGCGACCACGAGGGTTGGTGGTAAATTTACCAATCATAAATGGAGGGAAACATGGTAGAAGGCATTAATAGAGAGGTGTGTTTGGAATGCAGCAAGGGAAGGTTTCCTGGTGTAACACACAGGAGAAGGAGCTAAAAAAGGGAGCAGCATGGTAGAGACAGGTGTGAGATCAAAGGCTGCACTGGGACCAAGAGGGAGGAAAAGTGGCAGCCAGGAGCAGTTTGTGTTCCTGGGTGATGCTGAGGAGAGTGAAGGAAAAGCACTGGCTCCTCTGAATGAAAGCCATCGAGAGGGGAAGACGGGAATGGGATGGAGGGGACCAAGCAGGGGTCACAGAGCAATGAGCACCAAGCTTGGGGTTTTTGGAGGACTGGGTGGGTGGCTTTTCCATGCTGGGGTGAAAGATGGGCTGGAGAAGGGGGCTTGCACCCAGTGAGGATGTGCAAGGTGGTCCTGGCCCACAGACAGGGAGCCAGCACAGACTCCGGCAAGCCAGAGGCACAGGGTGGCTTTGGGATGGAGGGGCTTTCACAGTGTCAGGGTGGGTGGTTTCCCAAAGGTGATCTGAACCCAGAAGCTGAGATGTGACCAAGGTTTCCAGAAGAGAGAGAAGGAGCTCCACAGTTGGGCTAGGAAGAGCCAAGTCATTTCTCCAAACACCACGTTAGGCCCGATGCTGGAGTTTGAGCACAAGCTGGGCAATAACACGTGCCAGGGACTGGGAAGTTCATTCTCACTCCTGTGCCCATACAGCACCCTTGAGCCACACGGGGCTACAGCCCGCCCCGCGGCACTGGGACCCTGCGGGGACCAGGGGGTCCCTCCGGGGACCAAGGGGAAGGGAAGAGCTCTGGCAGCTGGGTTCAGATTCTCCTTAACTCACCTGAGTGCCCACCATCACTGTGTGGGTGCCTGAGATCCAGGGGCAATTCAGGCCCTTGCTGAAGTTGCTGTTGTTCAGGGCCATTTCTTACAAGGCCCCCGGCACCTTGGTACATGAGTCTGGTTTTTGTGATTGACTAAAAGCAAAAGCCTTCACCAAAAAACCCATAATGTTTGCTTGCCACCTCATTGCCATAGTAACAGAGGTCCTGAGGACACCTCCGAAGTAGGTCACCAGGGGCCCCGTTTCACTGCATCTCCCAGCGCGTCATGGCTGCAGATGCAGAGTGCACCCACCGCGGCCCAGCCGGGCTTCGCCCTGGCGCAGCCCAGACCCGCTCGGGGAAGGCCAGGCTGGAAAGCTGTCCTTCAGTGACAGCACCCAAGGGTGCCGAGGGCTGTCCTGCACCCAGTCACGGGAAACTTCTGTCCGTCCTGCTGCCCCCGTGCCAGCTCACTGGTGTCCCTCAAGTCAGGGCTCCCTTCCCAGCCTCCCCTCTCCCCATCCCCCACCACCTCGCTGCCTCCCTCCCCCCTTTCCCCCAGCGCCTCTCCTCCTGCTTTGCATAATTTTCCATTTTCAGTGTCCCCTTTTCTTTTTCTCCTCTCCATATGGTGCATCCCCCTCTCTGCCTGGCGCAGGAGCCGTCCTTAACAAGCTCGGCAAAGCCCTCTCTCTCAGGGGCTGCACATGAAAGATGCTCTGTAAAAACAGAGGCCGGGATGGAGCCCCCCCCCTTTTCCCCCCCTTGATTTATATGGGGCTGGGATGTGGGAACGTTTCTGGGTCGTGCTTTGGAGCCGCCGGGTGCTCGTTCCTGTTCTCTCCAGCCATTCAGCGCAGACCCCTAAGGCCAGCTTGTCCCCTGCCTTTGATCTGCAATGCAGAAAGAGCGGCCGGGGCAAGTTTGTGCCTCTCTCATCTGGCCTGAGCCCTCATTTTGGCTGGCAGAGGGATGCCCTGTCCCCGCCGCACCAGGGAGAGTCCATGCCCTTCCTGCTCAGTGTCCAGTGGTCTTTTCCAGCCAGCTATTTCGGCTCCCTCCTACATCCCTGGCACCATGAGGACCTTTGGCTCCACCAGGTCCAAGGCACTGGGTCTTGGCAAAGCAGCAGGTCATGGGATTTGCGATACACAGCAACTTGGCACATCTAACCCATCTCACTGCCCCTCTCCTGCTCCGCCACGGACGCTCACCAGCGAGCACCTGGCCAGCTGAGCCAGGGATGGAGCGAAGGGTGCCGGGGCTAGCGACGCCTGCCCAGCATTTGATGGGTTAAGCCGGTCTCCAGCTAATTTCTCCCAGCGGCTCCCCTCCTCCTCCTCCTCGCACTTCTGTATGCAGCAGGCAGGGCCTCAGCGCAGGTTCCTGCACTGAGCTGTTGCCAGGGGAGTAGTTAGCCGAGTCTGAGCTATGCGGGGAAAAGGCCCGGGCTGTCAAAGTGTCTGAGATGAACCATAGCCTGGTCCCCCTGCAGCTGGGCCCAAGCATGCATCAGCCCTTGTTTGGAGCCTGGGAATGGCAAAGCCCAGGGAGGTTCAAGGGCAAACTTGCTATTCATTAGTCAGGGGTCCTTGACGTTCCCACTCTCTGTCTCCCTTCTTCTTCTTCTTCTCTTTTCTGTCCCTCTTTTGACAGATTCCTGGGTGCTTTTGGGGAAAACTCCCCTCCTCCTCCTCCTCGCCCTGGCAAAAGCCCTCTACATAAACTTCCCCAGCAGACAAGGCAGGAGGCCAATAATGGCAGGGCCACGATGCAAACAAGAGCCGGCGGAGCAGTTGCATCCCGCGGGTGTCCTTTCTCCCTGGTCCTCCCCGCGCTGCCGCGGGAGAGCCAGCCGACGCATTCATTTCGCTCATCTTGCCCATCGCGGATGTTTTATTATCTTGATGCTTGCAGGAAATTGTAACTTGAGATAAGAAAAATGTCAGCCGTCTTCTCCTCTCTCCCGTAGCCCAAAGAGCTGAGAAGTTCCTCCATAGGAAATGTAAATGCTTGCCCAGGTGCACAGGACGAGCACGAGATGGAGGGAGCCTCGAGAGGCCGTGCGAGCATGTCCGCCAGGAGATAAAACTCACAGCGTAGGCGTAACACGGAGCGTCCCGCCCGCCCCGCCGAACAGAATATTTCATAGCTCTTAGAAGCCGAAGCTCCCTTGTAATTATCCAAAGCAAACAGCACGTGTTATTAGTTTAAAATGATTTCCACCCCCCCCTCCCCGGGCCCCTGGAGCAGAATGGAGGTGTAATTGTGCTAAGGAGTTAGCAGGGGAGAGCACAGCTTTTGGTCACATTCAAGTTGGAGGGCTTGAGCCAGGGAGGCGGTATGAAAGGCTGGTATTTGCATAAGCAGCGTGCATCCCTACAGAAAAGAAAGATATCAGGGGCTTGCAAAATTCAATCAAGGCTGGGAGGGAAGAAAAAAAAGGGGGGGGGGGGGGGCAAAAAAAAATTGACAGTGAAAAAGGTTTTTCTAAGTAACACCCTGGCGAGATTAAATTGTCCAGAAAGTTTCTCCGTGTGAGCCCGTGAAGCGGAGGCTGGGCTGAGGGCAGGGGAGGAGCGGGGGTCCCTCCTTCCTGGCCTCAATAGGGGACAGGAATCTGATTAGGCAGAGCGTCCTGCCTCCATTTGCCATTATTTGAGGGGTTCTTTTGCTCTTCCCACCGCCTAGAATTGCTGTGGTGGGACAGTGCATCAGTGTATAAACCTCAGCACTGGCTTTGTAAGGGCATGGGGAGGCAGAGGAGCAATTGCTGGGGCAGAGGCTGATCTGTAACTGCAATTATTTATGCATCGTTTTTAAAAAAAGAGAGGGATAATGAATCCACACGGTACTTTGCAGGATGCTTTCCCAGTGCAGGGTGCTGGGGGGAGAAGGCAGCATTGGTCTGGGATCGAGTCCTGGTGAAGCCCTATTTTTGCAGGCACCCGCAATACTAGACTGAACTCTGTCCACGGGGAAAGTGCTTATAGGAACTTTGGGCTTTCCTGAAGCTTACGTCAAATCATCTGGGTTGGTCCAGCCCCTCCTGCCCCCAGTTACTAAGTGCTGGAAGGTGCAAACCCACCAGGTAGGCAGGGCGTCATTTCCAGGGTGGGCTGATGTCTCGTACGAACAAGCATCCTCTCCATCTGCACCATAGACGAGTTTCTCTGTAGGTCGCAGCAAGCTCAGCCTGCCCAGGCAGAGGGCAGGGGCTGTCACTGCCAAGGGCAGGAGTCTTTACCCTGCAAGTTTTTTCCCTGGTGAGCACAAGGGTTCAGCCTCCTCTTCCTCTCCTGGGCTTGGGAAAGCACCCGCTGCCATTGAGATCTCATCTGCCCTGACCTCAACATCCTTGCCAGCCTTGGTGGGACATTGGGGGTGACTCCTAATGTCACATAGGATAAAGCAGTGCTGAGCCTTGGCTTCTTGCAGCCTGGGTCTCCCTACATACATGCCAGCATGGGGTCTGTCCTGTCAGCACCATAATTCTCCAGAGACAGGCTGCAGTCCTTCCCCAAACCCACGCAGGTGGGGTGTGTTCGGCTTCAGCCTCTCTTACGTTTTAGGCTTGCTTCAAAGTTGTGAAAGGGAAGGGATTTTCCTCGGATTTCCATCAAGTGCTTTATGAATATTGTAATAAAGGGGTTACAGAAGATCTATTTTTAAGAGAGAGAAAAAATACCCATGCAAATTGCAGCCTGGACCCCAGAGTGTAGAGTATTTGCACAGTTCAAAGAGTTACGGTGGTTCATCCAGTTGCAGCCCGGGAACGTTGCGGTGCGACCTACAGCAGATCACATGCCAGCTACTCCCTGGGCGGCTCATTAGAGAGCCACACGGAAGATTTATCTCTTAAAATGGGCTTGCAAATATTTTATAAAATTTGCAATATTTTATAAAATTACAATTTGGTGCAATAAAAAGAATAAATTAGCCAGCTGATGGTTCCTTTTGCACTCTGGATCCAGGTGGATTCAAGAATTAGTTATATTAGTCTTTACCCCTTCCAGCATAACAGTTTATAGGCATAGCAAAGGGGGAATGGCAAAGGGATGGGACTGGGTTCAGAGGCTGTGCTAGGGGATCCATGCTCACCATGGGGAAAGTGCAAAGGAAATAGAGAAAAAAATGAGGAAAAAGGGAGGAGAACCCTCTGCAAGGTGTAAGATGCATGGGGCAAACCCCAGGAGGCGTGGGGAAAGCCGAGAAGGGGACTTTCACTGAGTGTCACAGCTTCGGCTCCAGCTCTGTGGCTTGGTATCACTTTCTCCAGCCAGGCAAGGGCGCTGAGGGCAGGGAAAGTTAACATGAAGATTAAAACATCAGAGGGCTGTGCCTTTAGTGGCTCTGACATGCAGAGTAATCCCATGCCCCAAAGCCTAGGGAGGAAGGACAAGCGGCAAGCCCTCCCCTGGCTGGCGTTGTGCGGGGCAGGCAGAGGTAGGGGATTGCGGCGGGCGCAGGGGGAGCTTGGCATCTTGGGGACCGTAGCTTTGCCAGTCGGGAAGGGCGTAAGGCGGCCTGGAGCCGTGGGAAGCGTGTGGTGAGGAGGGAAAGAGGGTTAGAGTTTCGCTCCATCAGTGAGCCGAGCTGGTCTGTTCTCAGCCGAGTGCTGCTGGACCATTTTCCTGCTGGAGATGGTAACTGCTCCATTTTTTTCCTTTCCTTCCTAGGTCCCAGCGAATGGAGAGGGGACTTTTCAGGCCTGTGAGTTCCTTCTTGCAGTTGGCTACCACCTGCCCAGACTTGCCATCTGACGTTTCCAGATTTCTCCAGGAGGGTCCCCAACCTGCTCCTCCAATGGCCCCAGAGAGGAGGTGGCTTTGGCTCATGAACACAGAGGGTTTCTGCATCGCTTTGAATTACGCTGGTTCCAGCCTTGGGGAGGGAGCCAGGGCAACACAGGAAGCCAGGGGATCATCCCACATCACTCCTGTACGTTGTCTTTGATGCCCTAAATACCCCAGAGCAGGACCACAGTGCTTAGGCAGGGGGATCTGAGCAAGCCACCGTCTCACCTGGCAAAACACCGGGTGCATGAAGGTTGGAGGGAGCTTTTAGCACCGGGCTTTGCTCATGGAGCAGAGCTTGGCCCTTGCAGCTCTTCATCCCCGGGTGTGCAGAGCGGTGGGAGCGCAGCTGTCCTGACGGCACTGTGCTTGGGGCCCAGAGGACCGTGAGTCTGCCTGGGCCAGGCGGCCCTGCTGCTGTTTTATTGCACCCTCTCTGTTCCTGTAAGAGAAACGTACTGGCTGTAATTGTCTCCCATTAAAATCCCCCCACCCCATGCACTGTTGAAAATAAACTCTCCCTTTTGCAAAAGTGAGCCGTGTGATTTGGTGCAGTCTCGGGATGGAGGAGGCAACGGACACAAAATAAACCCAGGCAAATCAACAGGGGAAGCGGGTGGCAGCCGAGAGCCAAGCGGCCGGGCTGCGCCGTGCCCCGCATCAGGCGCATTTCCCTGAAAGCCCGAGCGAATCCCTCGCCGCTAAATGATCTTTATTTGGTCTGAACCCCGTCTGGGAAGTAACCGCTAAACCCAATGCAAACAGACCCCCGTGAAAGAATATAATGAATATGTCTCTCAAATGATTTGGAGCCCTTCTGCCTGCAGAGCAGGGTTCCCCATTGTGCCCGGCTCCTGGCGTGCTCGGGGCAGGCTGCGCGAGGTGGCCGCTTTCCCAGCTGAAATCCGAAAAAAGCAAACAATGGGTCAAGGCCGGCATTGTGCGAGCCCAGGCAGGCAGAAGGAGCGCAGCCCGGCATGGCCAAGTTCAAGGCTGGGCAGGGGGCCGGGTGCGCAGGGATGCTAATGGGGGGTCTGCGCGGGGGCTGCGGGAGGCGCGGAGCAGGGGGGGTCAGGGGCTCTGCGTGCCGTTATCCTGTGCGGCCGTGAGCACCCGAAAACCCCCTTACGGAGAGGCAATGGGGCTTGATTGCCCAGTGCAGCAAGGGGTGCTGGGGGCACTGGTGGTACTGGGAGGGATTTGGGTTGCTGGGGGGGGCTGATGCTACTTAGGGGGGCTGGTAGTACTGTGGGGGATCGGTGTTAATTGCAGGAAGTCTTATGCTACTGGGAGCAGACTGGTGCTATCGAGGTGTTACGGGGCAACTGGTGTTGCTAATGGATATTACTGGGAGAACTGGTGTTATGGGGGGGATGCAAAGGGAGGTGCGGGGCCCCGCTTGTGCAATGCACATCCTGGGGGGGCTCTGGATTTGGGAGCCCAGCAGAGGACACAGCTTCTCTGGGTGTTACGCACGGCTCTGCCTGGTGCTCCAGGCCTGGGCGGGGACCCCCCTACACCCCCTCATCTCCCCGCGGCCCCCCCTCCACGGATGAAGTGTGCGGAGACAGGCGGAGCGGCCGTGGAAAAACACCATGGAGGGCCCCTCACAAAGGGGGTTTTATTCAAATTTGTTTAGAGTTTAGCGGATTTGCATGAAAAATGTGTGAGAAAAGCCGGCTCCAATGACCTCATCCCCAGCTGCCATTAATGTTCAATTAAGTGCTGAATAGTAGCAAAGGGGGGACCGGCCGGGACGTGCAGAGAATCCAGGCTCGGGCGCAGACTGTGAGAACCAGGCGGCCCCCCCGACCGTCTGGCCCCGGCCAGCCCCGACGGTGTCCCGTCCCCCCCCCCGCCGCCCCCCCTCTGCATCGGGAGGTGCACTGAACCCGTCAGGTCTCAGCCCGTCTGGGTTATTCCCCGAATCACTCGCATCCTGAAGCAAAGTGCCCCCCCCCGCCCCCCGCAAAAGTGGGTGTTTGGGGGGGCATTATCCCCCTCTCTCCGCCACCGAGGCTGTTGTCACCCCCCCCCCCCCCCCGCAGCCCGGCTCGCCCGGCCCGGAGCCTCTCTGCGCCTGGCAGACGGTGTCAAAGCCCAAGTTCAAGTCCACGCTGAGGGGCTCTGCCCCGGGATTCCCAGCTCCTTTCCATCCTCCGCCTTTTGTTCGCCTCTGACAATTGCTCTTTATTTCTTACACACCCCCCAGCCTCCCCCCCGCACCCCCCCCTTCCCTCCCTGCCCGCACTTGGCACCGTTTAGCTGCCTGCCTGCAAACTTAACAACCCCGGTTCTTGGTATAAGCACTCAAATTACCCTTCATTCTACATATAAACACGGCCCGGGGGTGTGCGGCTCTCCCCGGCCGCGGGGTCCCCCCCGGCGCAGCCCGGCTCCCCCCGCACCGGCCCCGGGCCCCGGCCCTGGCCGGAGGAAGTTTCTGCTGCGGGACACGGCGGGAGAAAACGAGCCGGATCCAGCACCCCCCCTCTCCGGGGCTCCCCCCGGGCCAGCGCTCAGGTAAGGGAAGACCTCCCCCCATTTGCTTTTGGGGGGCTGCCTCTGCTGCGGGGCGCGATGGCACGGCAGGTTTTGGGGGGGGGATGATGGGGGGCGGGGGTGTCTCTCTGCAGGGGATCCCGCATCCTCCCGCAAAAACCAGCCCTGCCCCCGGGCACGCTGATGCGGAGCCCCGAGCCGACCTCCCCCGGGGGTGCGGACACCCCCCCCCGGGCCGGGGTGCGGGAGGGGACACTGCCTGGCAGGGCCAGCCGGAAAGCCAGGGGAGAGGGCCTTCCCAAACCTGCCTCTGCCCCGGCCTGCCTCTCTCCGCCCCCCTCGGGAGGGGAACACCCACCCGGGAGCGGGCCGGGGGCCTGGGGGGGACCCCGGCGGGCCGGCACCCCCGGGGCTCCCGAACACCGACACCCCGGACCCGTTGCCCCCGGGACGGGGAGGGGCACGGGGTTTCGGGGGCACACACCCCCCCCCGCCGGGGGGGGGAGCGGCAGTATCCCTGCTGGGGGCACACCTCCCGCTCCATAGGTGCGATACCTGGGGTTGGGGAGGACGTAGGGTGCCCGGGGGGGGGCGCTGGCTGATGCCCGAAATAAATCCCCTCCCAGTACCTGCGGCTGGACAGTGCTGGGATAAACTGGTCGGGGCAGGGCGGGTCCGGGGGGGCCACGTCTGCCCGGAGGCCTCGAGCACAGACTGGTAGATTTGGGTTTTCGGCAGATTTTTTTTTTTTTTTATGACAATTTCGGGTGAAGGAGGGGGAATAAACCTTCCTCCTCCTCCCCCCCCCCCCCTCGCGGTTAAAACAGAGATAAGAGACGGAGGGAGCGAAAACACCTTCGCTGGGGAAGGGGGCAAGATTTGGGAGAAGGGGGAAAAAAGAGGGGGGATAAGAGGCTGAGAGGGGACGGGGAAGGGGTGGGATACCAGGTGGGGAGGCAGGAGGGGCTCCCCCGAAACCCGTCCCCAAGCGCAGCGCAGCGAGGCGGGCGCCCTTCGCCGGGCGCCTCGGGGCGGGGCGGTCCCGCGGGTGTGTGCTGCCGGGCCGGGGACGCCTCGGGGGGGGCCGTGCCTCGGGTCCTGTGCTGTCACATCGCATCGCGTCATGCGGCATCGTGTAGTATAACACGGCATCATAAATTATAGCGTAACATATAATATACGTAGAGGTTTTTATATATATATGGTATGGAGCGTATATAACACTGCATTACAGCCGGGCGCCGTCCCCGGGGTTTCCCGCTGGTCCCCACGCCCCGGAGGGCGGGGGGGGGGTGGTGAGGGGGGGGTTGCGCCGTGCCGTGACCCCGCCGAAGGTGCGGTGGTGTCGCCGCATCCCCGCTCAGACGGCGGGGACTCCCGCTCCCCAAAACGGAGCCCTGCGCTCCAAGGGGCGTGTTTGAAAATAGCGGGGTGGGCGCACCTCGGGGCAGCGGGAGAGGCTGCTTTTTTTTTTTTCTCTCTTTTTTTTTTTTGTGGCTATTTAAAAACCTCACACCCGTACCAGTGCCTCCGATGTCCGTCCCATCCGTGGGCCCCCACGCGTGCGTGTACACACGGGTGCTTCTCCCTACTAGTGCCCGTGCACACCCCTCAGCAGAGGAACCGATGGCCGACCCCGCCGGTCGCCCACCCGCGGCTTCGCGCCCGCCGGGGGCCACGCACGGTGCCGGCGGACCCACAGCAGTCACGAGAGTTGCTGGGGTCTCAGCAGCCAGGCCGGCGTCGGAGCCCCTCGGAAGGAGGGAAGAGACTTTTTCCCCGGGCGGTGGGAAAACAGAAATCCCCCCGCGCGTGGAAACAGCGAGGATTTGGGTCTGGGCGTGGAGAAGGTGGGACGGAGTGGGGAGAAGGAGGGATGGAGGTGAAAAAGAAATGGAGGGGGAGAGAAGGAGAGTTGGAGGAGGGGATGGAGAGATGGAAGGGGAAAAGGAAGGATGGAGGGGGAGAAGGAGGGATAGAGGGTAGAAAAGGAGAAATGGAGGGTGGAAAAGGAGGGATGAAGGGTAGGAAAGGAGGGATGGAGGGGGAGAAGGAGGGATGGAGGGTGGAAAAGGAGGGACCGTGGGGGAGAAAGAGGGAGGCAGGGAGGGAGGGGGGAAGGGTGCCGCGCCCCCGATTGGCTGCTTAAGCACAAAATCCGGCGCTGGTTTTGAGGGGAGGGGGCGCGGATGGGCCGGGGGCTGCTGGGGGGCAGAGGTGGGCGCTCGGGCGGCTCGCAGGGCCCCCCCTCCCCCGGCAGCCATTTTGTGGCAGTGCCTGCCGTCGTGCCAGGGCTGGGCAGTGGGGCCGGGGGTGCGCCCTGCCCTCCCCGGCCCCGCGGGGCGGTGAGGGGCGCGGGGCGGGGGGAGGCCTCGATGCCACGGTGGGAAACGTATTACCTCGCCCGCCACGCTTGCCCATTGACAGAGATAAACATGCAAATGAGTCGCTTTGCATGTCATTAGCATACAGGCAGATTGGGGGGGGAGGGGCCGCCTGTGTGCGCACTGCAGCGTGCTTTAATGCAACACCCAAACAGCCATTGCTGGTGTCTCCCGCCAGCAGCACCTGCGGCTCCCCGGGCCCCCCGCCGCGGGCAGTGGGACCCCCATCACCCCCCCGCCGCACCCCCCCGGCCCGCGGAGCCGCCACCGGGGCGGCCCCGCCAGGTACCCGGCTCCTCCAGCCCGGCCCGGGGCTGCAGGGCACAAGGACACGCAGGGATAAATAAAGCCAAACCTCGGGCAGCGCTCCTTTGGGGCTATTTCTGTGGTTTTTTTACCTGTTTCTGTATTCTTTCACCTTGTGCAGGGAAAGGAGCGGGCGCGGGGGGCCTTACCGTTCAGCCGCCGCCTCTTGCAGCCCCGCTCCGCCGCCGCCTTTAATTGCGTGGGGTGGGTGGAGTGGGGAAAGGGAGAGAGAAAGCTGGTGGATTTGGGGAGGGGAGTGCAGGGGGGGAGCACAGCCCGGGCTGGGGGGTCCCCGCGGCTCCCGGAGCTGGGAGGGGGGCGGCAGGGGTGCAGCCTGCGGGAGCGCGTTTGCAGACGGCGGGGGTGTATCTGGTGTCCGTGTCCGTGTGTAGACACGGGTGTGCCCGCGGCCTCTGCATATGCCGACCCGTGAGTGTCCGCACACGCGTGTTGCATCCCCCCCCACCTTACACCTGTACCACTCGGGTGGGTGTGCCCCACCGGCGAGTGGGTATCCGACCCGGGGGGGTGTCTATGGGACCTGTGTATGTCCCCGCACACGCGTGTGTGTACCCGAGGGAGGTGCGTCTGCACACACGGCCTGCACCCGTTCCCCGGGCACCCGTGGGGTGCATCCCACCGCGGGGTGAACACCGCACCCACGGCCGGGGGGTGTGGGGAAGGCCGCCGCCCCACGCCCGCAGCTGAGGCGGGGGAACCCTCCCCCGGCCGGGCTTCCCCTCCGCGCCGGCCGCCGTGCGGCGGGGGGGGGACCGCAGGGGGCCCTGCCATCACCCCCCCGGGTTTTCGTTGAAGGGGGAACAGCTCTCCCGTCCCTGCGAGAAAGGCAGGCGAAGCAACCTGCGGCGGGCCGCGGGGCGAGGAAAAAGGAGCCGGGGGTGGGAATCCACCCTCCGCGGCTGGGGCGGGGGGGGCACTTCCCGGGCACCTTCTCCCCCCCCAAATCTCCGCACGGCTGCGGTGAGACGAGGGGAGAGGGGGAAGCGCCCGGGCAGCCCCGGGTGCGGGGCTGGGTGCGGGCCCCCGGCGTCCCCCGCAGCCGCCGCACCGCAGCGCAGGGGGACCTAACGGGGAATGAACCCCAGCCCCATTTTAGGGGGCACTCAGCGGGGAAGTCACCCCCTTTTCTCTGCGTCCCCCCGAGGCGCGGCACAACCCCCCGTCCTACGCCTCCCAAAGCAGCAGGTCCCCGCTCTTGCAAAGAAACCGGCTTTTTAGTCTTGCAAATAATCCCGATTTTTATTCTTGCAAAGAAACACACTTTTTATTCTCGTAAAGAAACACACTTTTTATTCATGCAAATAAACACGGGGTTTTTTTCCCTTGCAAATAAGCCCGATTTTTGTTCTAGCAAAGAAACCCGCTTTTCTCCGCCTCGGCGGTTTGTTTCTGTTCGGGAAGGACAGGGCGGGGAGAGGGCGCCGGGACTGGACCGGGCGCTATTTTGGGGCGGGGGAGACCCAAACTCTGGAGGGCGTTGAGGAATAAAATCGCGCTGGCTCGTCCCCGTGTCCCACCACAGGGGAGGTAAAAGCGCCGGCGAATTTGTTTTCCAAAACAATTTTTAAAAGCTCGCGTATATCTTTTTCCCGTATTTCCTCGGGAGAGCGAAAATTCATAGAGCAGCCCCGTAATGAATTTTTTCTGCTGAAAATTCCTCCCAAATCCAGTTAATAGATTATTATTTCAAATAATGCCCCCTCTTTTCTCGGCAACTCAGTATACAATTAGAAATTAGAAACACAGTTGTTTTGTTGTGGTTTTTTTTTATGTGTGTGGTTTTTGTGTGATTTTTTTTTAAATGTACCTGAAATATAATTTTCTTAAGCTTAGGCAGCCTTTCAGAACAGCCCGCTGGGTAAAATCCGGCGGTTCTGCCTTTTAAAACGACAAAAGTGTTAGGTGAAGGTTCCGTGAGAAGCACCGTGGCACGGACAATGCTGAGCGGGGATGAATCTGTCCGGCGTGTGCCACTTACGGGAATCATCCTTTCAATTTCAGTCTCGAGTGAGAAAATTCAGAGAGTCGGAAAAAGCGATTTATGGAGACCCTGAGACCTGCGGCCACCGGGGCGGCCCCGGCAGCGCTGGCCCCGGCCCGCACCAGCCCCCGGACCTGCTCTCCATCCCCCTGTGCCCGATCCCTCCGGGCGGCCGGTGGGATCGGGACGGCAGGGACAGCCCCGGGCTCGCAGGGCAAAGTTTGCAGCGCTCGGCAGAATTACTGCAAGGGCGACGTGGGGCGCAGGATTCGGCCCGACTCTGCGGAGCCGGTCCCGGTCTCCGGGTGCAGGGCTGGTACCGCTTTGTGCCGCCGGCCCCAGGGACAACCCTCACCCGGAGCATCTCTGGCTCCGGCTGTGGGGCCAGCCACAGGCGAGGAGGAGGAGGGGGAAGCAGCGGTTAACGAAAGAGGACTGTATTTCTGGCAGCAGGGCCGGCTCTTTGTCGCTGGGACCGGGCAGGGCGACCCCGGGGCTTTGCCACCCCGTTTCGCCGTCGGGGGACGGCGGGGCGTCCGCACCGTCCCCAGCACCGGGAGCAGCCCCGCATGCCGGCGAGGGCGGCGGAGGCTGGCCGAGCCGCTCAATAGTCATTAAAACAACCCCTCGGCTGCGTTTTCGTCTTCTACACACGGTTTCCCCGCACAGGCGGGTGCGTTTGCGTTGTGGTGGGCTCCGACCCGCTGCCAAACCGTGGCCCGTGCCTATAGCACGGCCCCGGGGCTCGGCGACCCCTGCGTGTGTGTGTGGGTTGATCCCAGCCCGGTGGCGTAGGGAAAAGGGGGAGAGGGGCCGGGATCGGGCCCGCCCGGGGAGGAACCCGGCGCGGCGGGACGTGGCCGGGGGACGCGCGGGGACCGGCGGAGCCGCGCCCCGACGGCGGGCCCGCCCCTGTCCAGGGTCCTGAAACCGACCGCGGCCGCCGAGCCCGCCGAGCCGCCGACGGGGCGGGCCCCGGCCGGGAGGCGGCGGGAGCCCGCGCGGTCCGGAGCGGGAGCCCGCGGGGTGCTGAGAGAGAGCCGGGCGTCCCACCGGGGAGCCGCTGGCTCGAATGGCGGCGAGACGGGGCGGCAGCTGTAGGGCCGGCGAGCGGCCCCGACGGCGCGTTTCCATGCGCTATTCTTCCCCGATTTACTGCTTGTCACCGGCAGCTCAGTGGGGGTCCCCCCCTCTCCGGGACCTTCCCTGCCTTCCTCCCCCCTCCGCCGGCCCCAGGGCCGCGCAGAGCCGACCCCCCCCTCCCTGTTTGGTCCCCCCCGCGGCACACCGCGCTGGCCGGCAGCCCGCTCCCCTGCGCGGCTCCGGGGAAGTTCAAGAAGTTGGCTGGCCCCGCTCCCTGCGAGCTGAGCCAGCCCAAACACCAGCGCCTGCCCCGGAATATTTCACCGTCGGGCAGCAGGGAGGGGGGGGAGGCAGTTTAAATCCGCCCCCCCCCCAACCCCTCGGGCTCTAATCTCCCATGCATCGTTACAACTGTCCGCAATGAGGCGGGGGAGGCCGGGCTGCAATTAGCTATAGAGCCGCTCGCCTTGCAAACAGAGGGGCTCGGATTATTGCAAATTCATTTCTATTTTCCAGGCCAGCGCTTGTATTCTCTGTTAGCATAAGAATAGAGCCAGGCCCTGTGAACTCCTCCGACCTACTGACCCCTCTCCCCAGAAATGAATAGCAGCACTTTCCGTCCCCCCCTCCTTGCCAGCCTCTCCAGCAGACTCGAGCCACGGCCTAAATTCCTAATCAGGGTAATTTAATATATCTTAAGCCCCTGGCTGCTTTATTTTCGCTCCTTTTTTTTTAGTTTGTTTTAGGCATTCACTGGCTCTCACCCCGTCATTAGAGATCCTTATTTGACGGATATAAGAAGCTGTTATGAGACTACAAGTCTCTTTTTATCTTCTAAATAAGCTGTGCTTCCCCGTAATTAGAATGGTGTTCCCAGCCTTTGAGGCCTTTCAGGACCGCCTAACAAAAAACTTGCAGGAGCTGAATAATCCTGAAGTACAAACTCCCCGGCCCAAGCAAAGAGCCAGGACAGACAGAAAGACGCGCCGGGCGGGGGGGAGGGGCACCCACGCGTGTGCAGGGGCGGCCTTGCCCGCACCCACCCCCCGGGGAGCTGGGGTTTTGGTGGGGTCGGAGCAACCCCTCGCCTCTTGTTTGGGGCTCTGCTCCGTGCACCTCCACCACCCCCCACGAGGGCCTCGCCCCCCCCCCCACGTGTGACCTCGGGGGCAGCGTGACCCAACCCCCCCCACCCCGGGGCACCCTCGGCGCCTGGCGCTACCCCGGCCCCCCCCCCCGGGGGTGTCACCCCCCTCCCCACGCCGGGGGATGCGGCCCCGGGGTGCCCGTCGGGCCGGGGGGGGTGTGTGTCCCGTACCACCCCACGTGCGCCTCGAGCCGTCGAGGGGATCCCGCCGGGGCAGCGCCGTTCGTCCCTCATTGGTCAGCACGGGCTGACGATGTGCGACCGGGCCTTGCGGATTGGCTGGCAGGGGAGTCGGTCTTGATGGCGTCACGGCTGCTCGACGGGGCTCCCCCGGGCGCTTCTCTGCCTGCCAGGGCGGGAAGGACGCCACGGCGATGGGCGCGGGAGGCCGCAGCGCTCCCTTCCCCTCCTGGTGCGTGTCCCTACGGAGTGGCAGCCCCCGATATTTCAGGAGAATATCGTGTATTTGTACGTAGATATACATAGATATATAAAATAGATGGGGAAATGCGGGGAAAGTGGCTTTGGGATAATTAGCCTTCTTGATGTGGTTGGAGAGTTATCTAATCCAGAGGAGCCTAAAGGCATCATTACGGAGACAATATTTCAGGAAATCCAATTCATTGGAGCAAAAATATGACATTCATTTTGCTGGTTATGTTATTACAAATATCCTTCAAAGCCGACATTTCACGTCCGTGTCCCCCCCCCCCCCCCCCCAAAAATGAAATAAAATAAAATAAAATAAAATGACCAGACTAAAAGCCCCAAAGCTACGGACTGGGAGTGGGAGGATGAGTCCGGCGAGAGAGGGATCACCCCTCGCCTCCAGGACACGGGCGCAGCGGGCTGGACGGAAGAGGGGGGGTCCTTGATGCTGGAGGGAGCTCCCGGCGGGGGGGGGCAGAGGGCTGGGGGGCGTCAGACAGAAACAGCGGCAATCGCCCGGCCCCAAATGCCGGACACCAGCGCTGCGGCTGCCCGGGGGCTGGAGGAGGCTGCTCCCCGCTCGGTTTGCGCGGAGCTGCGCGCTATTTTCAGCTCTTCCGCGGAGGAATTGCAGTGCGAGCGGCAGTCGGTGGCGGGCGGCGGGCAGGGCGGCTCTGCCTCGCCCGCAGGATCTCGGAGCCGAGCGGTTCCCGTGCGGTGCGGCATAAAACCGCAGCCCCGGCGGGCAGGGCTGCCCCTCTACCCGCGCTGCCCGGCGCTCCGCTGCCCGGGCACGGCAAGTGCCACTGGTGCTACTGGTGCTGCTGGTGCCCGGCGGGGAGCAGCTGGCCGGGAGATGCTCTGCCGGGGTTTCCCTGCCCGGATCAGGCCCTTCCCGCCTCTTTTATTTGGGGCCGGGGCGGGGAAAGCGGGGCCGGAGCCGGTGGCGGGCTGGGTGCGAGTTGGTCTCTCCCGGCGCCCAGGCTCGCCGGAGCAGCATCTCCCCAAACCCCCCTCAACGAAATCCGCCCCCCGGAGCACCCCTCGCCTCCCCCCCGCGCCGCAGCCCGCCAAGCATCCCCCCCGCTCCACGCCGGGGCAGGGACACGCGTGGGCCTCCCCCGCCGTCCTGCGCCCCGCGCGTTTTTTTTTTTTTAAAGAGAAGGGCAAAACGTGGAGGGAAAATGGTGTTTCCCGGCTGTGGACGGCAGGGTCCGCGGGGAAGCTGGCCCCCCCCCAGCCGCCTCGGCCTCCCGGGCCCGGCGTGGCTCCGGCCGGCCGGAGCGGGCTTGTCCCGGCGGGGCGGCGGCGGGTGTCGCTCCCAAACCGCGCCCAGCCCGGCTCCTCCAGCTGCCGCCACGTCCCCGCTCCAGCTCGCAGCCCGGTTGTTTTGTTTAATTAAACTCAATGTCAGTGTTAATTTTCCGCCTGGCCGGGCAGCCCTGCCTTTGCCGGAGCCGGCGTGTTGGTTACAGATGTCAACGCGCCCCGTCGGGGCTGCGCCGAGCCCGTGGAGACGCGCCGCGCCGGCCACGCGTGGCTGCGGCCACGCGTGGCTGCGGCTGGGGCCGTGGGCTGAGGGGCCGGGGGGAGCAGAGGCCGGGCTTCCCCGGTAAACCCCCCCCCCCCGCGATTCGGTCCTGCATGGGCGAGCACCGTTGTGATGTGTGTTGTGTAAAGAGCTGTCCCTGCGTGTCTCTCGTGGATTTTCCCGGAGACACGCGGCAATTGGTGAGACCCCCTCCCGGCGGGTTGGGAGCGAGCCGCCGAGAAACCTGGAGGTGGATTTGGGGAGAGAGGAGGTCCTGCCGGTGCTTTAGGAAAGAGGTCCACTCCCGAGGTGCATCCCTGGCTCTGGGGGTCAGAGATGCTCCGGGGACAAGCAGAGGACCCCGGGCCGCCCCCAAACCCACGGCAGCTCTGGGGATGAGCCACCCCTGGTCTGAGGTGTCCTAGACCAGGACAGGGCACAGGACAGTGGCAGGGAGGGGTGCACTCTTTTGCCTGCTCTTGCCCAGCATCCTACAGCCCCCCAGCCCCAGGTGGCTCCCAGCCCTTCCAGCAGCCGGGCACCTCTCTGCTCTTGATTTCCCAATTACTTTCCCATCCCCTCCAAACTTTTGGTCCCTGCAGCCCCCCAGGTGACTGCCGAAGCAGCTCCCTGTGCCCAGCGTTCAGCTGGTGCATCCGATGCCCTCTGCATCTTCTGCTGAGACAAGCAGTAAGTGCCCATTCACCTTCTCCCTGCCATTCATGCTTTCACAGTCTCCTCTCTTCTCCTCCTTAGTCCCCTCTTTCTGCAGACTGGAGTCCTACTCTATTTAATCTCTCCTCAGATGGCAGCTATTGCATATGTCCAACCTGCGTCCTCGTCCTTCCCTGCTACCTACCTATTCCCCTGAGATCCCCCTGCCAGGCAGGGACCCACGTGGCACAGGCTGAGCCGATCCCTGCCCTCCCCTCACCCAGCCCTGCCCTCTCTTATGGTCTGTCCTGAGTCGTTCCTGATGTGCTGTGTGCTTCTTGCCCCCTGCCAGTGACCGAGCTGATCTTTTCATATCCATGCCTAGGAGCACTCTTCCTCGCTGGATGTAGCTGTTCCATTGCCGTGTAGGCAATGGATTTGTTTTCTCTGTGCTCAACACTGAATTCCTCCTTCATTTGAAGGCCAAGTTCATCAGCACAGCGAGACCCTTCCATACCCTTCTATACGGTGCCAGACTTTATCGTGTTGGAGCAGCAGTGGATATTGTCCCGTTGCTGCATCCTCCCTTCTCCCTGGCACTTCCGAAGGCCCACGTTCCTGCCCACCGTGGGGGCTCCGGCACTGACCCCTCCGCGCTGGGAACCCCCGGGGTTTGTTATGCCACTTTGTCTCCTAACTTTTAACCGGTTATTCATTCCCCAGCTGCTTTTCAAACTTCACTTCTCAGCAACAGGCTCGGCCTTATTTACCAAACAATCAGGTTTATTGCTGTTTCTCCCCATTCTTTGTTACCATTTCTATCTGTTTTCCCCATTAAACTCAGGACGTTGTGATTTTCCGGACCCCCTGTAGAGCCCTTTTGGGGAAGTTGGCTATCCTCCATTCCTATTTACAAAGACCAATTCACACAGGAGGCTAAACTCCAGCTACTGAAATAGCCATTTCATATTTAAGTTCTTCTAAATGCCTTGCCTAAATCCCATCTTTTCTCACTACGCGTTTCTGTGCACTCAATTGAGCTGTTTTGCAACCTCTCCTACTGCTACTTGGGCCTTCAGCACATCCAGCCCCCCAGAAAGAAAGCTTCTTTTGGGGGGATTTTTTGAAGATCGTGGTAGCAGTATCCAATGTAGGGGGGTCTCCAATGTAGGGGATTCATCCCATTTTCTTCTTCTTTCATTTTCTTCTCCTGCAGATGCCAAGTGCCCGGACATCCGCCTCTGGTGCTTTTTATTTGTTTGCCATCAGCAAATAATGCCTGAAAAATCCCTTTGTCCTGCTTTGTTGTTTTATATCGATGTTGGGGAGTTCACCTTGGAGGGGAGCTGAGGATGGGATTTAGGGGTTATAGGGGCGGTCACAGCTCTGACACAAGTGACCAGTATAAACCAGCCACCATATGCCTACCTCATCCTGATGGGGGGGGGATTTACTCCTACCACCTGTCTCTAAAACTCCCCCAAACAGATCCCCGCTCTTCAGGTGTTGCTAGGCTCCAAGCAGCACCATCCCAGCCCCTTTCCCAAGGCAGGCATCCCATCCCAGGAGGCAGAGGATGGGTGATGGTGGGCCAAGGGCAGGAGAGCCTGAGGGGGCCACAGAGCTGGCCTGCGCTGGTCCTCGAGGAGAGCCAGCCTCTTGGCACGCGTCCCCCCCACCCCTCCTCGACGGAGGCGCAGGTGTGAAGGCGACAGCAGAGGAAAACGGGCCCTGTCTTATTGAAGCCGCTTGTAAACAAAGCCACTTGAGTGGAGAGGATTCAGAGAGCCCAACAGCCGCAGGAAACTATAATTACGTTTAAATATTGTTAGCATCATTATCTTTTATCTGCCATCAGATTAAAACAATTATGGCATTTTCAGGAATCGTCCTGGCATTCTCTTGACCGGCATTATCTGTCAGGCAGGAAATGTGATTTTCACTTGGAGAGGTGCCAGACGTTGCGTGGCCGGTCCCATGGCCCCCGTGATGTGCCGGTCCCGGCAGAAGCCAGCAGCCGGGGTGAATTCCCATTTTACGGAGAAATTTGCATTCATCCTGTTCCCTGTGGTCAGGCATCGGTCGCTCCTTCATCCCCATCCCTGTATTGCTCTGAGTTTCTACCCGTTGGCTTCGGGGTTACCTGGCCTGGCAGTGGCAGGGGGAGGCGGAGCGGGGGGATGCCGGCCCATGCCATCACCTCTGCTGGTGGCAGTGGCTGTGCGCTGGAGCGGGTGGGCTTGGCAAACACGGCTCCGTGCCTGAAAGCCATGGTGAGCAATTTACCCGAGGAACTCATTTCAGGAGATCTAGTCTAAGTTAATTAAAGATGGCTGGCTGGGGTCATCGCCTTGGCAACAATTAAGGGCAGGAAAGACGCCTCATTACTAATAGTTTTTAACAAAAAACATAATTTTTCATATCAAGACAATCCCAGGCACACGAGGCAGGGGGGAGAAGGATGCTTTCTTTCTGGCTTTCTCTCTTTCCTCACCTGGGCTGCAGGTTAGCCCACAGGGCAGGACCTGGAGATGGGAAAACGGGATTGAAAGGAAAAGCCCCTTTGAGGATCTGGAGGCTGGCAAGTGTCCCGTGGCCGGTGCCCGGGTAGCAGTGCCGGAGCCGGCGGGAAGGGGCCACACGGATAACGGGGGTTATGCCTGGAGGGTGGTGGGTAGGATTCGGCTTCTCGAGAAGGGGAGAAGAAGCCAAGAACTGGCCATCGCCGCCATGCAGGGACTGTCCGCACATCCCGGCCCAGGGAGCATCGTGCCAGGCTGCCACCCACAGCCACCGGCGATGGGGTTATTCCTCCAGCTGTGCCTTTGTTTTTAATTTCCCCCCTTGTACTCCAGAAATCTTAAATGCCGCTGCCTACTAATGCCAGGCTGGGCAGAGTAGCTTTATTTTCTACTTAATTAACTGTCATCCTGTGATTGATCAATTAATGATGGAGCCATCACGGTAATGCTCTGGGAGCCAGTGTGCTGGGGCCAGGCCGAGTCACGGCTCGCCTTCCCACTCCTACCTGCTCCGCTGCCCCAGCACACTCCCCCCGGCACCGGGGCCGTGCCGACTCTCTCCTGACAGCAAAGGACAACGTGACGGATGGAAAAACCCTTGCTCCCAGGAAATTTGGCCATTTGCAGGACAGCTGTGGGAGGGACTGGGGACCAGGGACTGGGTGTGATGCTCCTACCCTGACATCCCTGGCTGGTGGCTGGGGGTTGCGGAGAGGGCCACTTCCCTGCTGGACACAGCACTCGCTGCTACCTTTAGCTTTAGCCCAAGTGTTTCTGCTGCTTTCCCCCCTTGCAGTGACATTTTGGCTTGGGAGAAAGGACGAGGCTGATGTTGCCCATTGGGGTGATGCTCTCACTGCTGACCCAAAGGGGTCAGGGCTCAGCAGAGCCAGCAGCAGTGTGGGTCTACTCATGGCTGCCCCCTCCTCCTCCTCCTCCTCCTCCAAAGTTGCACACATGGCTCAAACAGGAGGGATAAATATAAACTCCATTCAGATATCCATAGAAACAGAGCTGGAGATGGAAGACCCCATGCAGTTAAAACCTTCCTCCTTCTTCCCACACGCTGCTATTCCCAGTATTATTCCAGAGCATTTTATAAAACCAGTGGAGCTGGGCAGGGACCAACAGAAATGACCAGTAAGGTGTTACTGGGAAAATCCCAGAATGGGGGAAACACTCTGCTGAATAATTTGTTAGCATTAAAAAAAAATCAAGGCTGTGTTTTGGTGAGGCTCCCCTTGGTGTGGCTGGGCGTGCCAGCACACACGTGCGCAGGGCTGAAAGGGATGCAGCGTGACTCTGGCGCGGAAGCGGTATAAGTCCTGCCGCTTAATTACTGTTTCCTTGCCGTGCCGTGAAAAGTGCTGAGATACAGATTTGATGTGCTGAAAAGCGTCTGGCATCTTGTCACGCACCAGCCCATCTCCAGCATTCAACAGCTGGTGAATACACCCCACTACGTACCCCCAGATGTATACCTGCACCTACAACATCGCTGCCTGTTTATCTATGGATCGGTCCAAACGATAACGTGTTTATTCAGACAACTCCACCAGCTGGTAAAAAGAAACCGAATTGGTACCAAAGGGAACCAGCCGCTTCTCGGGGCTGCGTGTGCAGCTCTTCCTCCCCACCGGCTCCAGATTGAGTCGTTTGTCTCATTACATCCCTGCACACACATCCGCACCCACACACAGATACATATATAATCCCATGCGTACAGCCAGGAGAAAACCTTACATAGTATTATAAACATAATGCTATTTTTTGAATTAAAGCTTAAAACTGTTCATCGGAGATGACACACGCAACACGTTCAAGCCCAAGAATAGGTTTGGAAGCAACTCTGGAAAATATCAATAATCACGAGCGTTTCCTTACATCCCAAACCCAATCCGAGATCATTTCTGCTGTCGATAATGCACATTTACAGGGAGAAGACACCCAAGGAGGCCCATGCCTCGAGCCCTGCCTCCCCTTAGGGGTGAGGTTTCTGCACCTTCCTGGGCTGGGGGAAAGATTTATTTCCCCCCATTCTCATGGCAAGGAAGCTGTTTGCTGAATTAATGCCCCTGGGTGGTTTTTGGGTGAGGAACAGAGCCTTTTCTCTGCCTGCTCAGTGCCTGGAGGTGCAAGGTGGTGTTAGGTGTGGTGCGCCCAGTGATGCCTGGGCAGCCCCCAGGCTTGTGCCGGCTGCTGAGCTCCCATGTGTCGTGGCCATGCGGAGCCTAAAAATAACCCGGGGTTTGGGTGGCAAGAAGGTTTTTGCAGTGTGCCAAGGTGGGGGGCAAAATGGGGAGTGGGTGGCAAAGCACCCCCGTAGTCATACAGGAGGGAGCAGGGAGCTGGAGAAATTGTGAATGTTTGGAAAAGTAATGGCTGAGCATCCTCAGCATCTCCTAGCCCCTCTCTCCGCTGGCTGCATCCATACCCCAGCCAAGGCGGCGGGAGCTCGGTGGGTCCCGGGGGGCTTTTGAAGGGCTGACCATGGGGTGGAGGAGGAGGAGAGGCCATGGGGGAGGTGGGCTGGCCACTCGCCTGCACAAAGGGGCCCGGGCCAGTGGTGCCCGGCGTGCCCTGACCCCGCACGGGGCAGTCGGGAGGGCACAGCCACATTGTGGCTAGCTCATAAAGATGCTCTGAGACAGAGCTGGAGCCATTTAAAACCAATTAATAACTGTAAACTGCCCTAGCCCTTGCTGTTCATTAGGCAACCACAAAGAAACTTTATTTTAGAGTTGCAAGTCCTTTTTTTTTTCTGAGAAAAACTTTTTAAATATGTAATTGGCTCTGGGAACCAGGACCCAAAGGGGTTGCAAAAGCAAGGGAAGCAATTGCCTTAATCAGTCCAAGATCTCTGATTTATTTATGTATTTATTTCGATTTCAAAGCAGTGCTGCTCATCATATCAGGGCCTTTAGAAGCACAATTATTCTCTCGACAGAAGAGCTAACCTAGGCTGCGATTATTTGCGTTTCTGAAAGGCAGCGGTTCCCCGTCAGCTGTCCTCCCCACGAACGCGCTCCTGCTCCCGCATCTCTCCGAGTGATTTTAGCATCTGAGAAACATCCCCCCCAGCTTTCCCGTAGCCACAGCCCGCCTGAACAACCAGTCTTCCTGCCGAGCTTTCCAGCTTCAAAGAGCGGGGCGAGCGTTCGCTAAATAATGTTTCTTTATTCCTGTTCTTTGGCTGCTTTTCAAACAGTGGTCGAGAAACTTGCTCGTGTCCTTACAGCTTGCAAAAGGCACCCGAGGTCACAGGTGGAAGGAGCTGGGCAGTCTCAGCCCCGGCTGGGTTTGGGACCACAGAGTTTTCCTTTTATTTTGGCCCTGAGAAATGTTTTATTCCCAGGTTGTGCCTGGGTTGGAGGGGGATCGGGGTCGGCTTTGGAGGCGATGCTCTGCTGGCCTGCGGAGGCAGAGGGTGTTCCAGTGGCAGAAGGGAATGAGCGGAAAGGGAGGAAAAGAGGGAGCTGTGCTTTGAAAAGAAACCTCCTCGCAGCTGCGGTGGGATGCCCGGTGTTGGGGTGATGCCTCAGCTGAGCATCCCCAGGGCAAACAGGCAGGTCGGGGCTTGGTGTGGGCAGTGTTGGTACCCACAAGGTCAAGGGGGCAGCAAATCCACAGGGCTGGGATGGATCCTGCTGGTGTTTCCCCCACCAGCTGCGAATTTTGCCCCTGTAAAGGGACAAAAGCCCTTTGCAGTGACAGCCCCGCAAGCATCCCCATCCCAGGGTGCTCAGCCACCCTGTCCCCGGGAGGTGGCTGGCAGAGATGCCACGCCGCGTCCCCGACCTCACCACGGTGCTCCTTCGCGGTGGCATGAGCCACCCGTGGGCTTGCGAGAAATCCTCGCGTGTTGTGTTCCCCCCATCCCCGTCCCCGCAATGCATATTTTGCGAAGGTTTAATTGGCTGCAATTATTAACTAGCACGGACACTGGAAACCTGCCAGTCAGGAAAATAATGAACCATTTTAATACAAATTCAGCCTGTAAACAAACGCGGCTGCCAGAGCCGTTGCGGCCGTCAGAGCCGTTGTGGCCGCCTGGCGCTGGGAAAGGCAGCACAGGAGATTTGCGGGGAGACCTAGGGCAGCCCCACCGTCCCCCTGGCACTGGGTGAGGGTCTGCGTCCCCACGGCCACCCCATGCCCCTGTGGGAAAGGCCTTGCCTTTCCCTGGGGGCTCCCCCGTGGGACCGTAACGCCACCCCCAAATAGCAGCACCAATAACAAAGCAGGGGCCAAACCCGTGTGGATGTCAGAAGATGTAGATTTGGGCTTTGGGGTAGTTTTGGGGGGGGGTGTGTGGCAAGGGAGGGGTGGCAGCAGGGCTGCGCACGGGGGAGCAGGTGCAGGGGGTGGCCGGGGCTGAGCCCCATCAGAGCACCTTTGCTCCCCAACTTGCCTTGCATCCCTCCCTGGTCCCACGAGCCCACCCGGGGTCCTGGCATCTCCACCCCAGCTTGCACGGTCGCAGACATGGGGAAGAAACCCGCTGTCCCCTGGCAGATACCTCCTTTATCTGCCAACGGGCTCTCCCCAAAAAGGGTTTTCAGGGCATTCAGGCAGTGGGCAAACAGCCTCCTCTGCCCGCTGCAGGCAGGAGGGAGAGATGCTGTGGCCCTAGAGCATCCCTGGGGCACTGGCATCCTCCGGCACCCCCCGGCATCCCCCTGGTACCCAGGGTGAAAAGGCAGGCCCCCCTCAGCAAAAGGCGTCTGTGGGACCCAGACCCAGACTTGAAATCTTCTATGCAGGGAAATATTTCTGCCGAGGAACTGCTTTTGGTTTATTCTAAAAGGGCTACATTTTTCTATGCTTTTTTTTTTAAATTTTCTCTCTCTCTCTCTTTTTTTTTTAATAGTAAAATGGGCTGATGGTTCTTTTAACTTTCAGTAATTTGTGGAAATTAAAAAAAAAAAGAAAATAATTTGCAATGCGACCCAGATTTTAATGGCACTCTGAAATGGATGTCTCCAGGCTTTGTTTTATTTTTTTTTTTTTATGAACTCATTCCCAAAATGGTGAAAAATCTCTCAAATCTGTATCATGAAAGTGTCCTGAATTGTTTTCCTGATTTTTAAATACTCCTGAAAAATTAATTGTTCTGTATTTGGATGGAGATTAAAATCATCTTCGTCTTACATGTAGCTCGCAGGAGCATATTTTTCCATTAGAAAATAAAGCAAAATTTTGTAAACCAGACAGATTAAAAAAAATATAAATTAGTAAAAAGGTGGAATTGGCTCTTTCCTCAGGGTCATGTGTGTAAAAAGGCATTTTTACATCTTGCCTGGGCTAAGACTATTGCTGCCTGCCTTCAGAAGTGGCTACTTCCCTTGAATTAAGCACTACGGTAGTAAAGATACGGTATTTATAAGCCAAAAAATAAAGCAGGCACAATTTATTAAACAGCTACAATGTGACAATAAATAATTTTAATGTCAATCAAAATCGGATTATTGTCACTGAAATTTGGATTGAAAAGATAAAAGCCTGAAAGGGAGAATTGAAATCCAACCCCGGAGACAATTCCAGTAGCTTTGTTCCTCATGATAAATATTTTGGGTGAGAGTTTAAACCAGCTAATTCTTAATTTTGGGGGAAAAAGGTTGAGTGGGGTAGGCTTTTAAGAAACACAGTAAGAAAATGTAATCGTGCTTGGAATTGGTGAGAAAAGCTTTTTTTTGTGAAAGCGAGAGAGAAAATGATTTTATTTTATTTTATTTTTTAAAACTGCTTGGTTTTTAATTTTCTTTTCAGTGTCAGGCAGCAGCGGGAGAGGGATGCTTCTCCCCACCAGGCCAATATTCACCCTCCTTTCTCCCATCTTAGGAAAACCCAAACTTGCCCCCCCCGCCCCGGGATGCATCGGCTGAAGCTGCCCGTACTTCGGGACAGGCGTTTATTGGCGCAGCCAAACTTCAGACACCCGGGGAGCCCCAGCTGCTGCATGGCTGCTCTGCTCCTGGCACCGGCCACGGCCCCAGCTCCCCTGCCTGCCGTGCTGGGGCCTTGGGGCGAGGGCCCCCTCCAAAAACCCTCGCTGAAATATTCCCCTTTGATCCCTGAGATATTCAGGGGGGTAGCGTGAGCATCTGGGGAGAAAACACCTCTTTTTGGGGATGGGGATGGTAAAAAAAATAATTCTCCTGGCAGGGAGTGGGGCATGTCGGAGAGCGGAGGCCAAGGGCACAGCTCTGGGAGAAGCATCCTCATCACCTAGTTTTTAAGCCCAAAATGAGGATGATGAAGATGCTGGGGCATAATGGGGTGCAGGCAGGGCTGCTGGCCTCTGCTTGATTCCCCCGAGGGGCTGGGACCCTCCGGGCAGGGTAAGGTCCCCTTCTCAACAACATCACCCAGCTTCCCTTCCTACGCCTGCCCACCAGCCTCGGGCAGCAGCTCTGCCTTGGCACCGAGTTCAAACGGTGCCTGATTTGGGGCCGTAACCAGCAAGCATTCAACTGGAGTGTCCGAGGTGGAAACGCTCTGCGTGTCTCTAGGGTGACGTTTTTATTCTGCATCCCAATAAAGCCCAATTCCTCCTGGAGACAGAGCTCCCAATTATTTTTACAAGGATTTAGGGGCATGACATAAATAAATGTACCTATATATATATTTAAATATGTATATGTGCACACCAAATTAATACCCAATATTGGCTTAAAACCCACGGCACCAGAACATGCACGGATGGAGGTGTGGGCTAGAAGGGGGATGTCTAAGTTTGTCCCCGGAGCAGCTGATGGATGCGCAAGGAGCAACCAGCGGGGGCTGGGTGGTTTTAATCAGTGTGTGTGTGTGCGCGCGCGCGTGTGTGACAATAGTTGGGTGAAGAAGGGGACCTGACACCGGCATCCTTGATTTGTTATAAATCACACCCGTAAAAAGAGGGGAAAAAAAAAATTAAATCCGGGGGATCACGGTGCTTTTAGTGCCAACCCAATCCCCAAGCTGGAACAAAGCTTTGCCAGCCCTGAAATAAATGATGCTGCACCTAATGGCTCTTATCCCTTCCCCGCTGCCTCCGACCAGGCAGCTTTAGGGTTTTAACGATGCCGACGTGATGGGAAGCAGTGTCTGGGCCTGATGCTGATTTTTACCGGCAAAGGTAGCCCCGCTGGGTGGGGTGGAGGTCCTGGGTGACTCGTGGTGGGGAGGGGAGGCTCGTCCCAGTGTCCCCAGGTCCCTGCTTGGCCGTGGCTTTGCTGATGCCCCGCAGCCGCCGGGCTCCTCTCTGCTCAATTGCACAGTGCGCAAATGGAATCGCTCTCCTCGCTGTTTGTGGCCACGGGAGTGGAAGAATTACATTGGGCTGAAAATAGTATTTACTTTTACTGATTGAAAAATAGATGTTGGGGAAAAAAAATAAAAAAAAATGCAAAAGCAGGAATTGAAACTATAATTACAACAAACCATATGTAAACTCCCAGGTAAACACTGATTATACTGTGTCATTTCAGCCAGACTTTATTAGCGAGGGAAGAAGCAAATCTTCTTTCTTTCTCTGCCTGCGGTGGATGCAGCACGCAGGATCCCACCGCCTGCCATTTGCAGAGCACTTTTCACCCTAAAAAAATCCCATGTTTATGGCCTGATCCTGCATAGCTCTCATCAGCTCAGTTTCCTAGGCTGAGCCATGCTGTCCCCCTTGCGTGGGTGCAGAATGGGTCTGCTGGGGTGCTGCTGTGGGTGCAGGGCTGAGCTGCCCTGGGGCACTTCCTCCCATTTGGGGAGAGGATGGGAAGGGGCCAGAGTGTGCCAGGGGGATGAGAAACTCGGGGTGCGGGACCCAGCGTGCTCGCTCCTACAGCGCTGTCTCCCTGGGATGGGATGGGATGGGATGGGATGGGGTGCCCCAGCTGCAGCATCCCCTTTCCCGCAGGCAGTTCACAGGCCCAGCTGCGGGAGGACAGGGCTGGACAGATCCATCCTTGGAGAAAGGCTGGAGGAAGCGAGTGGCTGCAGCCTCGCCAGGCCCTTTGCTTGGCCCCCAGCAATGGAACCAGACCCCCTTTATTGGGGAGCTGCATCCCCAGAGCCCCGCACCCCAAATGCAGGAGAGGAGCAGGGTTGGCACGCTGTTCCTGGCTGCCTGGGTTACGCAGCATCCCACTTGCTCGCTGGCACAGCCCATGGTCCTGCAGAGCCTCCAGGATCTCTCCTCCCTGCTGGGTCTGGCGGAGACAGAGGAATGCCATTGCACTGGTGATGTGTCGGTCCCCACCGTCCCCCATGTCACTCTCAGGACACACCAGAGGGGACCGCAGCATCCCCTCCTGTGCCATGTGGTGCAGGGGTCACCTGGCAGCACCATCCCCTTCGGATGAATATTTGGGGTGCTCTTGCCGCAGTTTCCTTGCGGGGGCAGTGGGGAAGGTTGGGAGCGGAGGGGAAGAAGGAAACCACGACTAGCGTGGGTAACACCAGGTATGGCTTATACAACAGGGCTGCAGGGCCCGGCCGGCCTTACAGCTTTGCCATAGTGGCACCCTGTGGCAAAATGCATTACTACAGCTGGCAGGGGCTGTGGAGGGGGACACAAGGCCTGGGGGGACCCTCGCCGTGGGGGCTCGCAGATCCACGGGGACACCCCCCCCCACACACACACAGGCAGGGATGGGATGCCGGGGGCTGAGCAGCGGGTGGTCGCCATCGCTGTGACATCCCGGTCTCTTGTCGTGGGTACCACCCATCCCCATAGTTGCCCATGGGGTCAGTCGGGATGCCCAAACAGCCTAGACATCCCCCTGGGCCGGTGCCGGGATGCTGGCAAGCTCGTCGGTCACTGTGCACTTCTTGCTCACTTAGGGGTCTCCAGTGGCACCCGCGTGGCCAGGCAGCGTAGGGCTGCATGGTGGCGTGGAGGGGTGTGTGTGTGTCTTGGTTTTCTCCTCCCGGAGCAGACCCGGAGCGACGGAGTGAGCTCTTTGTCTGCCTGCGCGCCTGCCTGTCACGGCTCCCGGCGTTTCCCAGCCACCTTGCACAGCGCGCAGCCACTTTGGCAGGAGCTGTCTCGGAATTTTAATGCGGCTGATTAACGCGCCACGATGCAATCACGGAGCTGGCCATACCCCTTCCCAGCCTTGCCTTTTGAGGGAATAAATAACCAAACCCAACCAGGCACCCCCACCCATGGCACATCACCCCATCCTGAACTGAGCTGGGGAATGGGACCGAGCTGGAGATGCGAGGTCATCCCAAAGGGAAAGATCCCAGTGCCAGTCCTGTCTCAGCCCAGCAAGCCGTGGGGTGTAACACAGATGCCTCTGCCATCCCGGCCTGGCGGTGGCAGAGCTGGTTTTGGGGATGTGCCAAGGGATGTGGCACTGGGTAACACAGCAAGGAGTTGCGGGAAGGGTCACCTCTCCCTCTGGGAACAAGGGTGAGCGATGGAAAACTCCAGGCAGAAGGGAAAACGGTGAGGGAGAGAAAGTGGAGAGAGAAGGGAAAGCTGCCTGCTGAGCAGGGAGGAGGAGATGGGTGAGCAGATAGCCCTGCCGCCCAGGAGAGGACGAGGGGGAGTTATTGACACAGAGGACACGTTGCTAAAAATTAAATCTGTCCCTTCCTCAGGCGGTGTTGACAGAAGAGGATGGGTAGGAGATATCAATGGCAGGCACACGTGTCCCAGGAGAGGGTGAGACACCAGCGGAGACGGAGCAAGAAATGAGCCTTGGACGGCTGCAGAAAAGAAACTCAAACCCTCTTCGGAAAGTGGGGGGCACCTACAGGCTGGGGGCACCCCATGAAACACCCACGCCTCCAAGCATCAGGGAGGATCCAGTGGCCACCAGGGCCTGGCATGGGCCCCATCGGTGTTGGGGAAGTGCAGGACTGTGCGAGGGGCTGGGAGACACCCTGCATCCCTTGTGCATGGAGCTTTTACAGCAGAGAGGGGTGCAGGAGGAAACCCTGAATGTCAGCTGCTCTGGTGGGGCTGTGCCAGGCCTCCGCTGCAGACAAAAACGAGATGGGGAAGAAGAGATACTGAACTCCCCTGCAGCGGGGTGGGGGCTTGTGCCTGCCAGGCTTAGTGTGGGGATGCTCCCTCCTCCGTTGGCCCTCCCTGCGCTACCAACAATTCTCATGCAGGCAGCCAAGCTGAGCAGAGCGGAGCCGGGAGCAGCCAGGGAGGGAGGGAAGGAGGAAGGCAGCAGCCACAGTGACAGGGACTACAGCCTGGGCAACCCTGTGATGTTCATGTGCTGGTGACCGGGAGCACGATGGCATGGTGCTCCTTATGGCATGGACATACAGGGGAGGATGCTCGCAGGGGCACAGCAGAGCAAAGGGAGAGAGGTTGGGAGATGCCACTCAGGACCCATCACACTGCTGGGATGTGCCCACAGGTAGAGGAGGACACGTGAAGGGGACAACCGGGCACCCAGGGAACACAATTACTCCAGCACCTAGAGTAAAGGCCTGAAGGTTGCATGTATGAAGCAAAGGTGGTTTGGGCCCAGATGGGAGAGAAAACCCATTTCCAGAGCACCTCCTCCAGGGGGAGATGACTTCAGAGCAGTCATGGAGGTTTGAGCTGGCCAAGGGTTTGGCTGGGAGAGGTTAGGCTGACATTTCTAACTTGATTGCAACAAAGCAGCTCTGCTGGGGAAGGTTGCAATGTTTATTAATGGTAGTGAAGGAAGGGACCAGCAGATTTTTAGATCCTTGCAAGCGTAAGGAGGGAGAATGGGCCCTTTCCCAGGTGTTGACCATGGACCGTGACCGTACTGCTTCACCATGGGGCTTCCCAGATGTCAGCCATGTCCCAAAAAATAAATGATGAAGAAAGGGGGAATAAACCCCAATGCAAGCAAGGTGGCACAAGCCACCCCTCTGCCTTAGGGCTTCTCTCGCTAAAGGCTCGATCAACCCTATTTTGGGGACCTGCAAGGCAAACCCCAAATGCAGAGCAAATGCCACTTGATGGGGGTCTCTCATTTCACCTTCAGACCAGGGAATCCCCATTTCCACAGCTGCTGGGTGCAGACCTGTGGTCCCACCATCGCAGCCTTTTCTCCCAGGTAAGAGCTTCCTTTGGGAAGGTGATTTCACTCCCATATGCACATTCCCTGGTTTTCTTTGGGGTTGTGTCCCCCCTTTAGCATCCCTTTACCCTATTAATATCCTTTGACTGTCCTCACACCTGCAGACAATCTGGTCCCCAACCACCTCCACCTCCCCCCTCCTCAAAAGCTTCCTCAGCTGTCTTGAAGTCGTAGCTGAAATCTGTGGTATGTAGGAGGAGAAATTCAGTCTGACAGCAGTTTAAAACACCGCACTACTTGGCAGATTTAAATGCTATTTTAAATATAAGCTATGACACAACGGACAAAAATAGCATTGAAAATACCCTGTCATGTTCCATATTGCGAGGAATAGAGAAGCAGACCAGGCTAGAAAGGAGCAGAGAGAGGGGCCAGATGGAGAGGAGAGGTTATTTTATTTGTTTTAAAGAAACTGGATAAATGTATTTTGTATGTGACTGGGTAAATGTGTTTTATGGAGCATGGAGCCAAATAAAAAAAAAATAAACCTTCTCATGAAAAATCTACATATTTTATTCTATGTGGGATCTGCCAAAGCAGGTTTGCTGGTAAAGAATTGGTGAGAGGATATATTTGTTACCAGGTTGTTGTGGTGATGCACAACACCAGCAGCCACCATCTATCGGAGCCCGCTTGGTCCCCTCTGAGCCTTTTTCTCCTCTTTATTTATCTATGATTTAATAGGAATTTTCTCTCCTTGAGAAAAAAAAAAAGCCACCCTAAAACACCTGGAAGTGATGGTTCGCTTGCAGGTCCCGGCTTGGTGACCCCGCAGTGTGCCAGGCTGGGAGCAGGTGCCGTAGGAGCTGATGTGTCGCAGTGCTGGGCTGGGGGTGTCGCTGCAGGGTCAGCCCGTGGGACCAGGGAGGGATGGAGGGATAGAGGGATGTGGGCTGAGCCGCCACCGATTTCCTGAGGCGTGTTGGTGTGTAGCTGGAAGATGCCGGGAGCTCTCCTGACCCTGCAGCACGGTTGCCCACCCGGTGTGGGTGCAAAGCGCCCAGAGCATCTGGGCCCTGAGATCGTGGGGCTGCAGGGAAAGGTTTCTTCTTCATCGTCCTTCCCGAATACAAGCGCTGCTCCAAGCTGCTCTCTCCTCCCAGCATCTTTTTTCCCACTCCTCCACACACCCCAACATACAGGGCAGGACAAACATCCATGCCCTCTTTGGGTTTGTCTCAGAGGAGTGGGTTTTGGTTCCTTCTGATCCCCCCAGTATAACCAGCAGTAAATCTGGTGAGAGAGGGTTGACCTGAGGACGGTCCAAGAGATTTGGGGAGAGGTCGAAGTGTGAGCGAGGCTCAGGCTGCAGCACCACACACCTCCCTGAAAAGCTCTGGAGATAAGGGCTGGCACTCCCCACTGAGCTGTCCCTGCCTGGGGACAGGCGCAGGGGTCAGCACCCACAGCACAGCGGTGCCAGGTGCCAGCTGTACCCCCCAGAATGGTGTAGAGTGTGGGATCTGCTCCCAGTACAAGATCCGAATAGCTCTGCCTCTGGCTGCCTGATTGCAATAGCAATTGCCCCTGCTTATGCTGGGGTAAGGATTTGGTACCCGACAAGCACCCGATGGCACAAGTTACCAGGGTGGCCAAGCTGCCAGCGCCCTGTTGAACTCCCCGGCAGGACTTCAGGGGCTCCCTGAGCCCCCTCCACCCACTGCTAGTCCCACTGCAGTGGCAGAAACCAGCAGCAGAGACCTGGAGTGAAACGTTTTTGCCATCACCTTCAGAAAGGTCTTTTTTATTTTAAACTTAGCATGTTATTATAATAGAAACACACAATTTAAAGAGTTTAACAAAACAGTTCAATGAAGCCACGTTAGCATTAGCAACCAAAGACTGAGATCTTTCAATCCCTTACAAATCACCATGGCCTGGGAAAACGTGCCCTTGGTTTTCCCAGCCAACATCTCTAGGCAGATTTCCCTGACTGTACAGTGTCGATGGCAAAAGCTTTTTACTAGGAGAGAGAACTGCCCTGAAGCTGTGCTCCCATCTCATCCCTTCACACTCTGGGTGCCTGCTCCCAGCCAGGGGCTTGCAGCTTCTCCTGACCCTCTGGCTGTGTCCACCCATGGGATTCCTGTGGACAGCAGCTCCGTGGGCACCATGGGAGTGGGACCTCGAGCACCGCTCGGCATCAGGAACGGCATTGCTGCTCACACAGCCAGGCAGGGAAGAAACTCTGCGAAGCTCTCGACACGTTACCATGACCTTCTCAGGCTCTAGGCTAAGGCAACCTGCAGAGAAGGGCATCCACACCTGCACATCTTAATAAAGATTTTAAAGACCCCCCAGTTGCCCTGCCTGATGCAGGCTGTTGCAGGGGCAGATATACAGCCGTTTCAGCGTGAAGTCTGGCTCTGGACTCTAGCACCAAGTGGGATGTACTTGTACAGCACCTCTTGGCCCTTGTGCACCTTGCAAAGGGGAGCGCGTGCCATTCTCAATACCTCCCTGTGTGTGCAGAAACCCAGAGCGAGAGGGAAATGGGAGGATCCCTGGTGAGAGGTGAAGGAAAACCTCCTGGCAGGGCCAAGAGAGGCTTTGCTGTGTTACAGCCAAAGTAGCATCACTGCTGCCAGAGCTGCTCACCGGGTGATTTTTATGCCCCATTCACAGAAGCAGAACCACTGCTCTGTAAAAGCAGCCTTTTTGTGCTTCTTTTCTATTTTAGATGAAAATAAAAGCATTTCTGTGTGTTTTGATCTGCCTTACTTCCTTACTGACACTTTCAAGATGCTCACAAGCATTTGGGCATGGCAGGTCCCCATAGCTCAGCAGGGTCCCCAGGACTCCCCAGGGAACTGCAGCCATGCAGGTACAACCAGTAGCAGAGATGTGGAGCAAGGATGAGATGGATGTGTCCCCAGTCCCTCTCAGCCTTTCCCCTGGCTGCCTCACCCTCTGAAACATCATCCCCTGTTGCAGTACAAGCCTCGGGGTGCTGTGTTGCTGATGCTCGGGTACACGGCAGGCACAGCCATGGGGGTACGTGGGGCTCATGGCCACCTGCGGCAGGTATCACAAGTCCAAAGCTGCTCACCAGAGCGGTGGCATTGCAGTCCTGCCTCCTTTTACCACCCTGCCCAGCTGCGACGGCAGCTCAGCTCCCTCCCTTGCTCTTTGTTAACCACTGAATTCATCTGACAACTCAAAGAGAGAGAGAGAGAGGGGAGAGACCCTGCGGCCCGCCGTGGCCGGCGCGGTTCCCCGGCTCCCCCTCTGCCCTCATTTGCAATGCTTGAGTGGGGATTTCTCTATTTACTAAGCTAACAATGTGGGTTCCCAGGGCCTGGGCTGATGATGACATCCCGGCGCTGGTGGGTGGTGGGGCGGGGGGGGCGGCGAGGGCTGGGGGGGGGATTGCATAATGCCGAGGCAGGCGTGGGAAACCACAGCATCTGCGAGAAAAGTCTCTGCCAGCCGCTTTCAGCCTGGCTCAAAGGGCTCCTGGGGAAGCCACGGGGCAGAGGGAGCCCCGGGGACCCGGTGGCAAGGGCAGAGGCTCACACCCACCTCCCACGACCCCAGCCCTGCTGCCACGGCCCCGCTGCCACCGTCTCTGTCCCTGGAAGGGTTAACGTGGGCCGCCACGGGTCTGCTCATTACAGGGTTAAGGGGGAGATGGCACTTGCAAATCCCTCAATTACCCAGGCCAGAAGGCTGCTCGGGAAGAGCTTTATTAACGGTTGCCGTCTTCATTAACCGCTTCTCCACAGCTGCCTAATTACGGCCGCCATTAGGCTCGCTGGGTCTCCCCACCACTGCCCTGACCCCCTGGCCCTCTGATTAACCTTAATTACACCTCCATCCCGGGGAACCGGGTGCTCACCTGAGCGGGGCCACGGCCAGGGGCTCGAGGGTTGCCTAATTGCAGGCATCCCCGGCGGCGTGGGGAGGGGGCCAGAGGCGGCCGGTGGCCAGCCGCCCGCAGCTCGCCAGATGTTCGCTGCTGAAAAGCAGAGGCCTGCCCTCGCACTGAGCTAAGCGGCGGCAATGAGATCGGTAGCAGGGCATTGAGGGAGGCGGTGAAAGGGTTTCCCACCTGAGCCGATGGGGCTCGGCCGGGAGGAGAGCGGGACTCGCCAGCGAGGGAAGGCAAGGAATGAGGGATGGGAGATGCTGCAGGTGCTGCTGTTGGTCCCCCGGCGCTCATCCCTGCCAGGAGGCCCAACACCCTTCTGGCTGTCCCCCACAGCCTCGTTCCTCTCTGGTTAGGCTATGGGATGTCTCCCAGGCTGGATGCAGCACATGGGGATGCCTGTCCCCAGAGGTGGGTGTACGGTGCATGCCCATGCTCGGTATTTCAGGCAAGGCCACAGGCGCTATAGAGGGTGGCAGAGACCCCGCTGCCCTCCAGCTCTGCCTTCCCCAGGGTGCTGCCACTGCTGCAGGACAGCCCCAGCCTGACATACCGCCCTGGTCTCCTTCCACAAAGAAGACGCTGCTGCTTTTCTTCTCTCCCTTGCTGAACAGGGCGAAGCACAGCTCCTCGCGTGCAGGGAAAATGGAGCCGCTTTCTCCCGCGAGATGCCCCCACCACCTTATTCCCCCTTCTCACCACACACCTCCCTTTTGGGAGCAAAAAAAAAAAGAGATAATAAAGTTCTTATTTCCACCACATTTGCCATTTCCTGGTCTAAGTAAAGAGTGTCATAAGAGTGACAAGCTAAAAGCCACTGATTACTGTGGATTCATGGCATTTATTCTCCTCGTGAAAAGAGCAAACATCAGAAATAATGTGGTCCGGCCTGCCTTGGAGCCTAACCCTGCAATTAATCAGCATTCATGTACAGAAGGTGCACGAGCATCTGATATGCAGAGAGGGAGTAATTAAAGGCAGATGCAATCCTTGCTTCCCGCAGGCCTGGGGAGGGCAACTGTGCCCCCCCCCCCCCCCCCCGTTGGGGTGCAGCCCCCCAAAGTCACCACTGTCCCCCCTTTCCTCTGCAGCAGCCGGTCACGCTCACCCTGTCCGCCTTTGCTGGGTGCATCGTGGACAGGCTCTGCTCCCCGGAGCAAGCGGGGCGATAGGGAACCCCCATCCCTCGGCTGTTCAGCAAAACAAGCAGGAGGGTTTGGGGATGTGGCATTTAGGCGAGCTTCCGATGCCTTGAACCCTGACATGGCTTGGTGACACCGCGAGGTCCCCAGAGAGGGGGATTGCTGTGGGCTGGGGCTTGTCCGGGACTATCACTGGTCTCCTCCTGCCGGGGTCTGCCCCACTGCTCCTGCTGATCCTGTCGAGACCTTTAATCCGTGGGGGATCAGCAAATTAATCCACTAAAGCATGAAGGGCCTGAGCTGTGTTTAATCGCTCCCTTTTGTGTCAGGGGACAGCTAAATGACCATACAAGAGAAAAACCCACAGAGGGGTCAGAGGGGAGGCGGTGGGCGATTAACCCCTGTCACCTCCCTCCAGGCTGCGGCGCAGGGTGAGACAGGGCCGAGCCCACAGCTGACGGGGCCGGGGCATCATGGGCATCAGTTGAGCCGGCGTCCCCTTGTGCCTCGATGCCCCGTGTCACTGATCAGGGATGGCATTGTGGCCCACGGAGCTCTGCAGCCCCCCAGCATGGTTGGAGCTGCCCCAGCTGCAGGCGAGACGAGCTGTGCGAGGTCTCAGCCTAGCTCCCAGCAGACAAGCTGTTATCACGGCAATTACCCCCCAAAACGCCCTTTGGGAGCTATTTTGGCCGAGGGGTCAGTGGTGTTGACAGCGGCCGAATCCTCCCCTTGCCCCCGGGGAGGAGGAGCTGTGCCGGGGGAGGCTGAGCAGAAGCCGTCTGCTTGCTCCAGCACAGATTGTGCCAACGCGTGGTTGAGCGCGGCAAACACTCACAGCCAGCACCCTTCAAAAATATCACTCGGGGAACAAATGACACCACCTCCCCCTCGCCATCCTCGCACACCAACGCCCTCGCCCCGGCAGGGGCGGCCACACCAGCCTGGGTGCCGCGGCCCCCCCGGTCCCCCCCCCTCCCATTTTCTTCAAAAGGAGAATAACCTGCAATATATATATATTTTTTTTTTCCTTTCTGGAAACTAATGGACTCCTTAAATAGCAAAAATTGCACCCTGTAATTAAGATCTTGCTTTTTAAATGATTAATCATTCTAACCCCTTCCAGCGGCATCCCACTTACTGCTGCTCTCATATTGAAATGCAGATCTGAGAGGGAGGGAGCCGAGCAGGTCTGCAGAGAGGAGCAATTAAATCTTCCAGCTGTCGCTGGTCCACCCCATCCTCCATTTTTTTCGGGAAGCCCTGGGCGTTGTCCGCCAGGCTGGCTCTGTGCCCTGATCCACAACCCCCCTTTTGATCCTCTCATCTCCATCCTCCTCCCTACCTCCATCCCTTCTTTTTCTCTTGTCTCTTGGTTTCCGGGCTCAGTGATACTTTCTCACTGCAAGGTCTGACCTTCTTTTCCTTGGAATTGCTGTCAGCTCCCCAAAAAGCCATCTGTCTCCCTTTTCCCAGGTGAAAGGGGAAAGGATGTGAACGCAGGGTTACAGTAACATCAGCCGGGGGCCGCAGAGAACCAGCAATCCCAGTCCAGCCCATAACAACCAGCTGCCTGTTTGGGGACTGCTGCTCTGCATCTCTGCCTACACCCGTGTCTGCAGCCCTCCGAGGTCTCACCCTTCTGTCCTTCTCTTGGCTTTCCCCTGAACCGCATCCCATTGCGAAAAATCAAATCCTGCAAAAGACACCCGTGAACATGTGCCACCTCCTTGCAAGGGGTTCCCCACAGCCTCGGCACGTCGCCTCCCTCATTCACACTTCCCTGGGACCAGCTACGGATTTCTCAGGATGCTTCAGCAGGAAAACTGCTCAGCTGTGTAGAAACCATAACCAAAAGAAGGTCCTCTGCCTAAATGCCTCCTGTAGACCCTCTTCAGGTTGGAGGGGATCCTTCAGGCGTTTTCTAGAAGCATGCAGTTGGTTTTTCAGCCCACCACGGTGAAGCTATGGGTGGATGGAAACCAACCAGGGGAAAATACATCTGGTTTCAGTCCCCAGCAGTGTCAGGCTGACAGCTTGGGAAGGGCAGGCTCTCTCCTGATCACCACCTGAAGGGGAAGGACCTGGGATGTGCGTTTCTGTTTCAATGCTCTGCAATAAATCCCCCTTTCTGTCACCCTCTCAAGCCAGTCCCATGGCAGGTCTGTGAGGTGGCCAAGACTCCAACCCGCATCCCCATGGGCCGAGGAGGAACCTGGTACTCTGGGTCTATTGAATTCAGTGTAATAGACACAGAGTTTCTCCAAGGAACCAGAGGGGGGTGTCTCCGGAGTTTCTGTGTCTCTCTGCCAGTTTGATTTTTCTGATATAGAAATAGAGAGGAGATAGGAAAGTGTATAACCATGTGAGATGGGGGAAAGGGAATGACAAAAAGGGAAAAAAAAGAGAGGCTGGGATGGGGAGAGGATGCTCCCGACAGAGTGGAAATGAGAGGAGAAAATGGTTTCCCAAGGCAGAGGAATGGGAAGGGGGCTCCTCTGTTACTGTTATCTCTGAAATGCTGCACCTGTCTTCTCAAATGTTTCAAAAAAAGAAGATTACCAGAAGATCTGAGGAAGGGAGGGAGATTGGAGCTCCTCTGGACCATCCATCCCACAGCCACTGCATGGTGCATTGGGCCAGCGCAGTGCTGAGCACCAGGGCAGAGCACGGGAAGGGTGCTCCACGGATCAGGGGAGCAAGGAGTGAGCCTCTTTCACAGTACACGTAAGATACTGTTAGCCCTCAGCATCAGCACTGTTTCCACTCTGATTTTCAGGTTTATTCCTTATATTCTGGGTTGCAACATCTGGCTATGACATGGCTATAGGATAGGACGTGGTTCTCCTCACCAGGCGCTGACCTGTCCCAGGACACAAGGCAAGACTGCTGATGAGGCCAAGGGGAGTTCCAGCCCTCCACCCTCATCCTCTCCACATGGATGTATCCAAGAGCGAAGAAGGTTCCAAGGTACCTTGTCCCTGCTGAATAGTGCTTTGGTCTTTATATGAATATGTTAGGGAAGAAGGTCACAAGGATGGCTTTTAATGGTGTGGACAACACTGATTTGGGACTTCATTCTCCACCCCCACCCCCCCCCCCCCCGCCCCAGCTAGAGCTCAGAGGCCTTTTTCCCATGACAAAATTGAGACAATATCAACAGGCCACATAATAATCAATGGGGAACCATGCAGAGCATGAGCTGCCCTTCCAAAGGAGTGACTCCTTGCAGTCTCCACGCTGCTCTGACACCTTCTCTTATACAGTCTGGATGCTCCAAAAAACCCAGTGACCCTCCAGGATTTTAAAGCATTAAATGCCCAGTTTGTTGGTGTTTTGGCTTTGGTCTTGCTGGGAAAAACCTACACAATCAAGCTTGTATGGCCAGAAGCACCTCAAGGGTTAACCAGCAGGAAGCGGAGTCAGGTACAGACTAGTCCTGGTGGGACCAGATTCCCAGAGTACCAGGAGGAAAGTCAGCAAACTCCACCAAGCTCTATTTATGGATCCCCGCTCCTCTGCATGGCCCCTTTCTTCCTCCTCTTTGCTTTCCTCTTTTTACTCCCTGGCCCGAGTTGTAAGGCACAGGACCCCGTCCCATCCCTGAGCCCCCTCCATGCCATCATTTGCATTTTCACCAGCCTTGATTAATGCCAGAGCCTGTTTATAGAGTTACAATCTCCAAATTAGGTTGCCGAAGGCATCCCAGGCCAGCCCTGGAAAAATCTCGGTGGCTGAAAGGAGCCATAACTAAGCCTCAAGCAGACGTCTTTATTCAGCTGTAATTGACGTTTAACAGACGTCTGTAACTTCGTCTGGACTTATAAAAAAAACCAGAAAAAAGTTCTCCCCTCTCTTTATGTTCCCCCCTTTTATCCAGCAGTCAAAAGTGTAAGAGCCCACCACACCGGCCCCACTCGGTCAGTGTGCAGCAGGGGCCGTGACAATAGTGGGGCTGAGACAAAGCCGCAGCCCACGCTGCACACACTGGCGCCTTGTATGTCTATTTACCTCCTAGAGTGGTTTATGCTAATTTATTGGCGAGCGGCGACCACTTCTGCATACTGATGTGCCGCCACTTCTTTCTGCGCGGGGGCCCTCGTTTGCAGGGAGGCCCATGGGGGGACCCCCTTCCCCACCAGTGGCACCCCAGAAAAGGATGCTGCAATTCTCGAGGCTCCCCATGTGCCCCCCTACCCATCCAAGCTGCCAGTTTGATCGCACGACGGCCTTTTATTTCGGTCCCTTTTGGACATAGGGTGCTGATACCATCCCTTCGCACAGGGATGTTCCAGGCACTGGAGCCAAAGTGAAGCAAACCAGACCCATAGCCATAGGATGGAGCTAAGGGCACAGAAAGAAATGCTATAGATAGCTGTGGAGACAGCCGGATTTTCATATAAATATATCTCTGCTGTGTTCTGCTGACATGTGTGAGTATGGAATGGTGCTCACAAGTCAGGAAGACACTAGAAATCAGGATAAAATTATTTTCTTCTTTCCTGAGTGCTTATATTGTGTACTATTCTTTGCTGCACAATGGTTTATTTCAGCACTGGGACATGAATTCTCAGATCAGGTTTTGCCGACTAGTCCTTGAAGGCAAATTTTCCTTTCTTCCTCAAGAAGATGTGGTGCTGCCCAGCCCATGGCCAGGGAAGAGCCCCTGTGCTCTCCCGCAGATGATCAGACCATCAGGAGGACAGTCAGGTATCTCTCTGCAGACCACATCCTTCCCAGAGGAGGGTTTTATAGAGCATTTTCAATGTAGAGACTACCCAGAGTTAAAGAGTAAATTGGTTTTAGTGGTTCAGGATTCCCCAGAGAAAAGTGAAGCCAAACGGGATGCTGCTGCTCTCACCCACAAAGCACTTTCCAGCACCTACCAAGCACAAGTCAAGGCGAAGCCAAGGCTTGGAGGCAAAGCCAAAGAACCAACCGAGGCAAAGGGAACAAAGTCGGCAGCAATTCATTTTGACGCTGGGGCCTTGCTGTTTGTAGCACATGGACCTCCTAGAAACCTGATTAGTGCCATGATGATGTGAAGGTTGGGGACAGTCAAACATGGGTCTTCATGTCCATGGCATGAGCATTGGGTCATCGTATTGCAGATGATAAAGTGAATGAGTCGGGCAGTTTACCCAAAAGGAACAGAGGCCATTTGCAGGTTTAACCAAGCAGTGGTCCAGGAAGCTTTAAGATGTATGTCAAAAGTCCTTTGGAACTCCCCAGGAGAGGATGCAGGGTGTGCTCCAGCCCCCCAGCTCTCCTACTGCTCCTCCACACAGGCAATTCATGGCTGCAGAGCAAGGCAGGAGACCTGTCTGTGCAGTAAAGGACGTGCCTCATGGCTGGCAGAGCCACCCAAAAAGAGTGAGAAATCTGGCCTGAAGTACCAGAGCAGTGGTAAGGTCCCAAAGCTGGGAGCTTGCTCCTGCTGTGGTGGCCAACAGCCAGAAAAAAAGGGTGGCAGAGTTAGTTGGACAGGTGGGACTGCGAGAGATGTCTCAGAGGTCAGCAGACCTTGCCTGTGCTTTGCTAGCTCAAGCCTAGAGACACTTGAACATGCCCTTGAGAAGCTGCTGGTTGGAAGGGATTTATTTGGGGTGGGTGCCTACTGCCAAGCAGCCTGCACAGCCGCTGCTATCCACAGCAAGCACAAACTGATAGAGCACCTGCACTGCAACACCACCTTCCCTCAGAATGCCAAATGTAGGTACTCCTATTCCCGGGAAGACTGGAGAAAGTCATCATGCCTCCAGTGTGACTTAGGACAACCTCAGGGCACTGGGAATCCCACCCTGCTGCCCATGGAGCTGGAGGTGGCCGTGGCATTGGCATCGGTGCTGCCCATTCAGCGACTGAGGGACCTCCCCAAACTGGAGAAGAGCTCAGCTTGCCAGAGAAGCCATTTTTTCAGCTGCTTTATGCTGCTAAATTTACAGAAAGGGGCTGTGTCACAGCCATGAATCCAGTCTTTTGTGTTTCAAACCCAAAGGCTCAGGGTTTCTTTTCTTTTTGTGCTGCTCAAAGCAGCAGTAACTTTTGCAGCCCCTCTGGCATCTTTCCCTGGGGCTTTTTGCACCAGCTGGGAGCATGGCATGGCTGTGGGGAGGGAGCAGCTTGTGATGCCATGCCAGAGTGGTTCCCCTTTCCTGTGGAAAGGGAAATGGCCTCCCCGTAGGTCTCTTCCACAGTCCTCCTGCATGTCAGTGCAATGAGCCCTGGTCATTTCCCTCTATCATAAGATCAAGGGCTTGCAGGAGTCTGAGGTCAAGAAAGTCCTCCCAGGCCAAGGTAGGGACAAGGGGGTTTCTCCAGGCTTCCTACAGCAGTGGAGAAGGAGGATTTCCCACATAGGGCTGAGCACAAAGAGCCTGAGCTGCCGTGCATCAGTAATACTCAGGGGTGCCTTTGCTTGGGGCCAGCGAGGGAGGTTCAACAGCGGCACTAGAGAATCACTGGAGGGGTACATGCACGAAGGAGAGCCTCCTTCCTCCCCCCCGCAACACCTTGCCTGTGAGGGAGGGCAGGCAGGGCAAGCAGGGCTCTGGGAAGGTGCCAGCCCAGAGCCTGGCAGCCTGCAGTCCTGCCTGCACCGCTGCCTTTCAGGAGAGGAGGGAGATGTGAGCACCATGTCTTAGGCGAGGGCACCTCATGCTGGCAGCTCCAGAAATAGCCTGGAAAGCCTTTGTTTTAGTGATTTCCCTTCTTTCCTGCAGGGCAGTTTGCCCCAGCTGGTGCTGGCAGGGGAGAGGGTGCTCAGGAGCAGCGTGAGGCTGCGGGGACCAAAAAGCTGGCCCAAGCCTGGAGATCACCCTCCTCTTTCCTCTGCCACATGTCCCCCCTGCAAGCCCATGCCCAGAGCCACGCCTGCATGAGGCCAAGCCAGGCTTTTCCTTGGCCACCAGCACCAAGCATCCTCCAAGGCCATGTCCCCAAGGTCCCGCTGCACCCCAACCCACCAGGGCATGGGGGCTGTGTGTGTGTGGGGTGGCTGCCCTTCCACAGCCTGACTAGGGACACCCCCACGCACGGCAGAAAACCCCAGACATTTAAGGCTGAGCCCCCGACCCCAATGCCGAAATCTGCCCTCCAAAGGCTTCTGCATCTTCCCTCTCCTCCCAGGGCAAGCTGCCTCGGCAGGGGCATCCCCAGGCCTCGCCGGTGAGCTGTTATCTGCCAGTCAAAAGTGGGTGAGAAAAGACACCCCCCCCCCCCCAAAAGCAAGATGTCTGGTGTGAATCTCCTGATCCTGCTAACCCAAGGGCTCCACTGGAGCTGGCTGCGTGCAAGCGGCAGCCCTGGGTCTTGCTTAGCAACGGGGCACGGAGCAGCCTGCGGCTGGCGGGAGAAAAAAGGGTCTTTTCTTGTCGGTGAAAGATTCATCGTTGGGCTGAAAGTGGCCCCTCCCCTCTTTCAAATACTTGTCAGCAGGGAGAATACAGCTTAGATACTGGGCTGATCAGATCATGGCTAATCTGTTATTCCTGGCCGCGAAAACTGCCGGAAGACTTTCAAACAACTTCACTGGGAGCGTGTGCGGCGGGAGGGAGCAGGCAGGAGATGCCGAGCTGCTGGCAGCCCCATGCCGGCATCCTGAGGGCATCTCCCGCTCATGAGGTGTGTGGGGAAGGCAGCACCGGTCCCCCACCCCGTGCCGGCTGGGGCTGGCAGCACCCTCTGTGCCACAGGCAGGGGTGACAGAGCGGAAGGGGTCAGTGCTGAGCAGTGGGAATGGAGAAGATGGATTGGCCAAAGCATCCCCTGCCATGAGAACCAGTCCCTCCTGGTTGCATGGCTTTTTCTCCCAAACCAGGTGGTTTGGAGTTGTTTGTCACTGTGGAAGGACCTTTGCCATCTGTACCTGGGAGCCTTGGCGCTGAAGAGAGAGTACCAACAAAAATGTGGACAGCTCGGAGAAAGGTGCTTTCCTGGTTACTTCCTCCCTCTGGGCTGAGATGTTTGCAAGGGAAAAAATAGACCAGGCAAATAAAAAAAGTCATACTCAGTGGTTTGCAGGAATTTCATGTGCTGGCCCAGATTCTGTTCCTGTACATGGGGGTACATCAAAGAGTTGCAGTTAGGGAGCACACTCACAAATATTCCCTACACATTCTCCTATGCCCAGCACTGGGGCCAGTGTGGGCAGCCAGCCCAGGGGACAGTGGCAATGCACCCTTACAGCCAGGAGCCCACTTCTCCCTACAAAACCAGGGTAGATGGAGCTGCTTTAACCATTGTCACTGCACACACAGGTAAGACCTGATGCCCAGGCCTGGCACATGCTGCTCTGCCTCTCCCCAAATGGCCTGCTTGCCCATGCATTTTGCCCAGGCGCCTCACCCTACTCCCTAACTCTCTTGCTGCTGCTGCCTTGCCCTGCCGCATACCGCTGCCAGCCTGGCTTTAGCCCTAAATCTACCTCTTCTGGGCTCAGCACTAACCATGGTTATTGTACAGGACCTGCTGTGGAAATGGACCCTTGGTGGGATGGCTCTGCCTGTGATGGAAAGGAAAACTACCCTCAAGTGGCTCAAGCTGATGGGAGCCTGTGGGAGGGGGATGGATGCCCAGCGAGCCTGGGGACTGGCTCGCACCCCGGCAGGCTCCTCTTAGTCAGGAATAATTAATTACCTTCTCGAGGATCTTAGCTTCAGCCCTTCCCTGTTCATGCCCCAGCCCAGGAGAGGAGGGAGGGAGGAGACGGCAGCGAAGAGGGTAGAGAATTAATTGGACATTGTGTTGGGAATCGCCTCCTGGTTGCTGTCAATCTTGGGAGTGAACAGCCTCTTGTCTCACTCAATAGGAACTTTATATGGTCCTTTAATCCTTCAGTCCGTATTGTCAGAGCTTCCCCCCTCCTCCTGTCTCTCCTTCCCACCACAGGACTTTTGATGACCCCAGCTGTCTGAGGCAATACAAAGAAGCCCCTTAACTAACACCCTGTGATCTATACAGGCAATAAAGAGGCTCCCCTTGACAAGGATTTGCGGGCAGAGTATATGCAAATGCTGGGAGGTGCATGGGTGGGGAGGTGTGCTGAAAAAAAAGCCGCTGCACAGCAGTGCATGGCTCCCAGCCCTGGGGATGTGGTGGCCCAAGTGGGGATGTGGTGCAGGTGAGAGATGGCCAGAGAAAACCAGGGCTGGCTGGGGCTGGCTGGGCATTGCACACTCCGCCATGGGCTAAAGCAAACAGTAGTGCCCCGTTCATCTGGGCTGCAAGGCCAAGGCATCCATGGGCATGTAGATGGGGGGGTCCTGGCCCGTGCCCCCCGTGCTTTGCTGCTCATCGGCCACCTCCTGAAGTCAGGAGGCCATGCTCCTTCCCACATTAGCACATGAATGGGGTTAGGGGTGGGGGGGAGGCGGGAAGGGGGGCAAGCCCCCACTGTCCACTCAAGCAAACAATTTGGCTAGCAAATTGACATAATTACAAGGGACAGAGAGAAAAGAAAGGCGAGCCCCCTCCCCTGCGCTCCAGAGGGCCCGACCCCTGCCGAGTTACTTAGACCCTTTGTGCGACTCAATGCTAGGTACTGATGAGGGGACGTATGCCCTTTTCAAGGGCCCTAAGCGACCGGCTGCCCTAATCTGATTACAATTTACAGCACTCCTTCAGAAGGGGCTGGAGCGGTGCTCACGCAGGCCTGGACACGCCGGGTCTGACACACACGCGCTCTCACCAGCACAAAGGTAGATGGATGTGCACGGCAAAGGTAGATGGACGTGCACGGCAATGCTGTGGCCAGCAGGCTGGCACGTGTGTGCGAGGGCATGCCGACACTGCTGGCAACATGGACAATGTGGTTTTCAGTGCTCTGGTTGCGTGTGGTCAAGAAGGCTGAAGGCACACCTGTGGGGACACAGCTTTGCACACATGGGCACACTGCCAACAGGAGATCTGCTGTGGTCAGCATGTGGGGCATGCAACGAGCCCATTTGAGCCCAAATCTGGGGCTTGCGCACTGTGCCCGCACCCACACGCAGGCACACCAACACGCACATGGGCACAGATGTAAGCATGTGACTCCCCTTCTCACGGGCAGGCTCGCAGACAGGGATCCTCTGCAGAGGCATGGGGGTCCCCACGAGGAGTGGGGGACAGCAGAGGTGAGCAAAGCCCTTCCCCCGAAATCTCTGCAGCAGCTCGCAGGAGCGGGAGTGCAAGCAAAGCCTACCACCTGCCTATTAAAAGCAGGATTAAACGATGCTGTTCCCCCCCCCCCTTCCTGCTCTCCTTAACATCATCCCCTTGGGGAAACCACCACCTTTACATGAGATTTTCCTTCTTTTTTTTAAACCTCTTTTCTGCTCTGTGCCCAATAGATCTCAGGGGATTAGCAGCCAGGCTGGGCCTTCCAGCCTCCTTGAAGGCAGGTTGTTTCAACCAGCCCCCCCATGGGAACCTGCCTGAGGATAACTTTGGTCAATGCCTTCGGTGCTTCCCAGCCAATTTGTACCACCTAATCCCCGCGGGTATCGACAGCCCCTTTCTCACACGTCCTCCCGCCAATCCTCTGCTCCTTGCGCTCCCCTGTTGAGAAACCCTCTGTCCACTGCTGGGGCCGCGACCGCACTTCAAACACGCCAGCCCGACCCCAGCATTGTTTGCCAGGGAATTAAAACTGCAAGGCCAGCCCCAGCGAGTGATTTAGGTACTGAGACCAGACTGAGCCCCGCAAGAGCATAGGCAATAAAATGCTTCGCTGCCCAGCAGCCTGGGTAATTTAGGTGTCTTCCCACGAGGAGGAGGCAGAGCCCAGAGGGACGGGGAGTGGGGTTGGGGCTCCTTCTGCTGGCACGTGCACATGGGGCAGGACCTTCTCCCAGTGCTCACTGACCTGCCCCACCAGAGATGCAGGCTGGCCACCTTGCTAAAGCAATGACAGTCACTCAGTTTTTGCCATTATGGACCCTTGCAAGCTACTAGGAGCAAAGACCGGAGACCATGGGGGCTGGATGCACGGCTGGATGCTGGTTTATCTGGGACATGGCCAGAGATCAAACGGGGTGAGACAGAGGGACAGTGGTCCAGTGACGCAGTAGGAAATGAAGTGCCCAAAAGGTCTGCTTCTGCTTACAGGTTTTGCAGACTTGGGGCAAAAAGTTTAGGACTCCCTTTTTGAAATGAGATTGTCTACAGTGCCTGTCACTAAACATCCCTGTGGTGGTTTCTGACGGGCTCTCTGGATGAAGCTATGAGCAGAATATGGCTGTTACATCCTTTCCCCAGTGCAAAGAGGCTGGGAGGAGATCTTCCTCCAGCGGAAAGCAGCACAGGGAAATCAGGAATTGCCCTTCATCTTCCCATCCGTGCCCTGGGGCAAGGGAGCAGCTCAATGTACACTCAGCCTTGTCAGGGATCATTCTCCGGAGACCATGTCTAACCCCTGTCAGACCTGCCTTTGCCATCATAAAAGGATATAGCATATACCACCAGCTGGCAAGAGGGCTAGAGCTCCTGATGGCCCAGCTACGATATTTCTGCATTTCCCCTTAGCCAACAAGCCGTTTCCCTGCATCCCATGCCACTGCCTGCTTGAGACCATTCCTGTGGACGATTTCAGGCCTTTTGTTATTTTGTTACTCTTCTTTTTTCAAGCTCGGTTGTCTCAGGCCAAACAGAGGCAGTGCCGGTTCAGAAGACAGCATTTCCTGCGCCTGGCTGTCCCTGTCCCCATGGTGGGGGAACACAGTGTTTCGGTGCCTCCTCCTCTGTCACAATGTTTTTCAGCTCCACCAAGCAAAGTGTCCAATTAGAGCAGAGCCTCTTGCTTCCATCTTTGCCGACATTTAATTAACATGCTGCTGCTGGCAGCCGCTGACAAATTCCAGAAACATGTTGTAAAGGGTTTTTGTCTTTACCCAGCATGGAAAATGAGGGTGTCATATCCCAAGGGGATGTGAATAGCTACTTTTGACTCCCCCCCCCCCAGGTGTGAGAATTACAGCTAGACACGGTGAAGAGACATATCAGTCCTCCTACCTCCTTTTTTCCCCATTTTTCCTCTCCTGCTCCTCACATCATATCACCCTGGAAAACATGCAGGTTTTAGGCCTGATTTTCATTCCTGTTTCTTCCAACTCTGGCTGAAGCCTGATGGTCTGGTTAAGAGGCAGGGGCTGTGCTCTGGCTTTGGGCTTTTACCACCAGGATAGCACTGGTAAGTGGAAGGAGTGGTCTGATGACACTGGAAGAAATGGCTGAAACCAAAGAAGAGGAAAGGGTCGTGCCAGCCTGCGCTATACATTTCACACTCCCAAGGATCTGATGGAGGCCTCAGTAGAGCAGGTCAAGAGAAGGTGATGGAGGAGGCACGTAAAAGTATAGACAGACTCAAAGCTGGCCCTCACCCAGGCCTTGGGTGGCAGCACGAGTGCAGGGACAGCTGCTGTACCCCAACGCCCCCCTCCCCCCCCCCAAAAGCGCCAGCCTGGCCTGTGCTTCCCACACAGGCTCAGCCCCCGCTCTGGAAGGTCTGGCTGCTGCTGCCAACTGCTGTATTTTAAGGCGCCGGGTGCTAAGCCAAGGGTCTCCACAGCCTGCGCTATCCCCGCATTGCCATCACTCGTGCATCCACTTTGGCCCCTGGGCACCAGGAGTGTCCCAGCACCTCCGCTTTACCCCCAGCAGCCAAGAGCTCTCCCAGTAGCTGCTCTGTTCCGGCAGTGGGAGAGACAGGGTCTGGGTGACATCGCATCCTCCTCCACTACTGACGTAAGGGAGCACAGGCCTCGAAAGAAGAACACGTTTTTATTTTATTCACAACAGCTCTTTACAAAAGCAGGAGAGAAGGGCAGGGCCGGGTGCCTCGTCGTCTCGGGGAGAAAACGAGCCTTCGCCCACCCGGAGCAGGGCCCGGGGTCCCGTGGTGGGGGAAGAGGCCGGCGGGGGCAGCCCCGCAGGCGGGAAGATGGCGGGCAGCCCCGCCGACCCCCCTGAGGGGGCAGCGCCCTTGGCGGGGGCACGGCGGACGGCCGCGGGCGGCTCAGGGCGAGGCGGGCTTGTCGGGGTTGTGCATGTGGTACACGTCGCTCTCCTCGTCCTCCGGCACCTGCGGCGCGGCAGAGCCCCCTCAGCGCCGCGCCACGGCGGCCCCTCACGCCGCGGGGCGACAGCGCCATCTTGTGCCTCCCGCCCCCTCCGCCCCGCTCCCGCCGCCGGCCTCGACCCCGAGCCCCGCCTCAGCGCCTCGGCCCGCGGCCGGGCCAGCCCGCCCGGCTCCCTCCCTCCCTCCCTCCCTCCCTCCCTTCCTCCTCACCTCCCAGTAAACGTCGTCCTCAAAGCAGTTCTCGGTGGCAGCGTCGCCCCAGACTGGCAGCCTCAGGATGGCCCCTGGAAGCGGGCGGGCAGGGCGGTGGGCAGGGGGCCATAATGCCGTGTGGGATGCAGGCAGGTGCGGATGGCCGGAGTCCACCCATCCCGGCAGCAAAGGGCGCAAATGCAGCCCTGGCACGGTGCTCGGTGCCGATCCCCCCTTTTCTCCAAACCCGTTTGGCCTTGCTTCCCCCCTTGGCTGCCCGGTTTCCCCTGCTCCTATGGTCCCACTGCAGGGCGTCCAAATGTGAGCAAGCCAGGGGCTGCAACCCTTGCAATGCAGGTGGGAAGGACGCATCCAGCCACAGGCAGGAGTACGTGGATGCCTCCATTTCAGCCACAGGCTGGACTCAACCCTCTCCTCTCCGTGCTCCCCTCCTGCTTACCCACAAGGGCCCCCCCGGCAAAAGCTATCAGCAGAGACACCAGAATGCCGGCCGCCTGGAACCCTCCCTGGACGCTGGGTGTCCGTGTCTGGTATGTGCCGGTGAAGTCAAATGCCTTGATGAACCTGCCGAGGGCAGAAATGGCAAGGATTGCTCCCGGCAGGAGATCTTCCCCAGATCTGGAAGAGCCGTGTTGTCCTGCTCCCTCAGGGACTCCTCCCTAGCCCCATCCCTCTTCTGCAATGGACCAGGATAGTGTTGCAATGACACCAGTCTGCTCATTTCCTTGTCCTCTGGCCCCTGGCAAAGCTTTACCTAGGAGGAGCCCAAAATACAAACATTTCTTTTGTATTTCAGACCTTCAGCCTTACCTGACCCGCCAAAACAACACAGGGATGGAGGGAGGAGCACCTCCCCACCCACTGTGCCCCAGAATAATGCCAAGCAGTAGGGTTGTGGCTCACTTTTTGAGGCTACCAGAAGTCAGCTGCAAGAGATGAGTCTTTTACACTTCAATAAGCCCGACACTGCCAGCGCACCCCATGTTTTTGAGGGGGAAAAGGGCAACTGAACAATTAACAAGGTCTGTTAGTTCCTCCTTGCTCCCAGCCCAAGAAGCCCCAGGTGAAATCTATTCTCAGGGAAGATTTTCAAGCTGTCTTACCCTTCCTTTCCATACACATCCTCCGTGGCTGCAGCTGCAGTGATGGCCCCCACAATGCCCCCAATGAGGCCCGGCATGGCGTGGAGGTTGTGGATGCCGCATGTGTCCTGGATGTGCAACCTGGACTCCAAAAAAGGCTGAGGGGAAGGGACGCAGAGGGAGATCAGGGACATGAGCACAGCCCTGGAAAGGATTAATTCCTTCCATGGAGGACTGGGATAAGCAGAGAAGGAAGAGTGGTATTGTGTTCCATCAAAGAGCTAAGGGCTTGTAGACAAAGATGTAAGCCAAGCTCAAGATAAAATAACAACATGTCCTCCAAACAGCCTCCTATTGTGAGACTGAACCTTCCTGAGCATTTTGGGGCAGTAAATGGAGTCAGAAGCGCATCTACATAAGGGATGGTGGAAAGCAGTAACCCTCAAAGGGAAGTGAATCCATTTCTGGTCTCCTTAGCAGGACCAGGGCTGCAGACCCTTAGAGCAGCACTCACCGTGAGGTAGACGTACCCCACCGTGGACACGATGCCACAGATGAACCCGACAATAAGGGAGCCGTATGGAGTTAGCATCATCTCCGCACTGGTGCCCACGGCCACACCGCCTGCCAGTGTTGCGTTCTGGATGTGGACCTGCAGAAGTAATCGCCCTGTCTTGGCATCTCGGGGAGATGCAATTGCTCACGGATGGTGCAAATGGCAAAGTGGGAGAATCAGCTCTGAAAATGTTTCTAGAGGAAATATCAGGGCCCATTTTCCTGCTTGTTGGTGAAAAACGGGAGAACAGGCAGCCTCTGTCTGTAGCACAGGCGCACATAGACTCCTACTCCCTGTACCACACACATTCTTTGCATCCACAGATCTGGGTGGGGAGTTGTGATGAGATGGAAATTGTCTCACCCATGTGTCATGCACGCTCTGCTGTCACAGAGACATGTCACCCACACACATAACACGTACAAGTCAGCCCCCCGATTGCTCACGAGCTGCCGCGCAGGCCCTGCTTGCCAAACATGGCTCTGCAATATGCCTATCAGTAGCTCTCTGGGCAGAGCAAGTCCAGTCCCTGCTGTGACTTAGGTCCACCATGTGCGGGGCATCAGTCTACACATCAAGCAGTGCAGGACTCACTTCCCACTTGCTTATTTTCAATATAGGCTCTGGGTTTCTGCCTGGATGCTGGTTTCACCATCATCCCCTGAAACCCAGTATCTGTTCAGCAAAGGACAAGTGCCAATCGTTTCCTGAACCCTTGATCAACCTCATTATAAGTCCCCTGGGCAGCACAGGGCGCTCTGCTTACCATGTCAAGCTTGCCTTTCTTCTGCAGCATGCTGGAGAAGGCCACTGTGGTGAGGACACAAGCAGCCAGCGAGCAGTATGTGTTAATGGCAGCCCGGTGCTGGGCATCCCCGTGATCAGAAATTGCTGAGTTAAAACTGGGCCAGTATATCCATAGATACAGTGTACCTGGTGGGATGGGAAGGAGGGGACGAAGAAGAGGCGGGGAAAAGAGAGAATACAGGGATTGAAAAAAAACCTCTAAAGAAGATCTTTCTGCACAGGGGGAAGTTAAATCCCATAGTCCTGCTGCCCTGGAGCTGCACCCCCCATGATGGGACCAGCATCAGGAGGGGCTGGCACAGAGGGGGATCAAAACACGTCCTTGTCTTCCCAGGTACCATCTCAGTCCAGCCACTGATGAAGGGAGCTGAGTAGCTCTGAGAGGTGGAAGACGGGGATACAGAGCTTCGCAGCCCCAGATCCTGGTTTCAGTTTGGTTTTTCCAGAGACACAGGAGGGACCAGTCCTCTGCAGCCGAGTGGTCCACATGTACCAGCACCCCTGAGGTGGGGGCTGACTCACCGATCATAGCGAAGAGGTCGGAGTGGTACACAGAGCCCTGTTTGTCCTTACTCTGCTCCAGGTTGGGTCTGTACAGGATGCGTGTCACTGTGAGGCCAAAGTAGGCTCCGAAGGTATGAATGGTCATGGAGCCACCTGCATCCTTAACCTGCAGCCATGGGAAAACAGAGGTTTGCTTCTAGAATTGCCACTCATTATGGAACTGAGGTCTGGTCTGCATCATGCCCACCTTGTCTGCCCACTCATTCTTCCAGCCTGCACTCGGTCATGGGGAGAGGTGGATAAAAATGCTCTGGTCCTGCTATCTATCCTCCTTGCTTGGTCCCATGCATGGCCATGGCATTCCTCTTAGCTTTCCCTTGGAAGGCATCGAGGCAGAGGGGAGTTTCTGACCTGTCCCAATGGCAGTGGGTTGCAGCGATAGCCAGGTTGGCTCCCAAGTGCACTCAGGTCTTCTGGGAGCTCATTTGCTTCCCAGCCATTCAAGCCCTCTCTCGGAGGGCAGGAACCCTGCCTCTGACAGCAGACATCTCGTCCTTTTTGTCACTTGATTTCCTTTTACAATGCCCATATTCCAGCAGGGAAAACAGATGAGAGGGAAATCTCAGGCACGAAGAGAGTGACTGGTCCTTTGTGCTAAGACTTCTTGTCTGCCTCGGGAGCCGTGGCAGAGGGACCCAGTGCTCTTGAATTGCCAGGCTTGTGTACAAAACCCCAGAAGATCTCCCTTCTCAGGGAAGTACCACCCGCTGACCCCCTCCTTCATAACCTGTCTACTTTTTCTGCCTGAATTCTTGCATTTCAAATGCTTATGAAGGCAGTGCCTTGGTGGAGCCATAGCAAAGGGAGACAATTTGGAGAGATGCGGAGAGGAAGGAGCAGAACCAGGTGGGTGCTGCCTAAAGCCTTACATGAAGCAGGTTGAGGAGGATGTACTCATTCACCGCGAAGAGCGTGACTTGAAACAAAGTCATGATGAGGAGCTGTATGGGGCTGGTTTTGCCCAGGATGGCCCCAAAGGCAATGCACACAGAGCCCACACAGAAATCAGCATTGATCAGGCTGGAAGAGGGGAAGGAAAATTGTGGTTCAATAAGGAAATGCTCTTCTGTAACTCACCCTCACCTATCCCCAGCTCTAGAGATCCCACCTGAAGACAAATAGGTGATTAGGAGAGAGCCCTGGATTTCCCACTGACCTTCCTCCCAACTTTACATACTCTCCAGGAAAGGTGCTTTCCCCCAAATTGTTTAAATAATGTGGAATATATGTGTTCTATGCACTGGCATCCATGGTACTTGGCCTGGGACTAAGGGGTGACACTCATCTCACATTTCCCTTTGAGCAGTACCACCATAATGGCAGGTACCTTTGGGCTAAAAGGTGGAAAGCAAGTGGAGGTATGCAGAGGGAAGACAACATTTTAGAGACTTGTTTGCACATAACAGAGGGACAGGCACTGCCAGCTGCTTGGCTCCCATCCCAGTTCTTCCACTGGCTAGTCAAGAGATGGCATCCCAGAGCCCATCTCCTCCTTACTTCTCCACTCCAATGAGGATCTTCCCGCTCTTGAAAGAGTGGAACCAGCCTTGCATCAGGAGAGCCCACTGGATCCCAAAGGCAGCAAGGAGGAAATTGAAACCCACGGCTCCGAATCCGTAACGCTTGAGGAACATCATGAGGAAGCCAAAGCCCACAAAGATCATCACGTGGACATCCTGGAAAGCTGTGCAGAGGGAAGGGACTGTCAGCTCTGTGGCAACACCAGGGCTGTGAATGCTATTTGAATTTGGTTGTGAAAGGAAACTAACCACATCAGTGGCAGTAGGGGGGAAATTCAAGAGAAAATGTGTGTTTGTCCCATGTCCCCACATTTCTAAGTCTGAAAATGGCTCAGTTTTCGGAAACTGGCTTTAGGTTAAAAGGCTCAGTCTTGAAAGTAAAAAATGTTTATTAAAAGCTGCGTGCAAGAAAAGACCGGAAACTAATGGAATGTAAAAAGGAAAACATTTTTCTATTCAGATTGTTTTTTCCTCTTCTGCAAAAAAACTTAGAAAATGTCACATAAAATGAACAGTGAAATTTGTTGAAAACACATGAATGGTTGTTTTGGGTAGATCCATCCAATGCAGGGTCCTGGTGACGGCTCAGAGCAAGAAGAGTACAAGAACAAGGGAAGTTTACAAATACATTTTTAAATGCCACTGAAATCAGTGGCAAAATACCCTTGAGACCAAGATCCCACCTTGTGAGATTTTGAGTGCTTAAACCAGAGAGACCCAGTTCTTCCCACAAATGTTCAGACCTGCTAACTTGAGCCCCTCAGATGCCCTTCCCCGGGGGAAACCAAACCTGCATGAGCCTCTTGAAAGAACTTCTCAGTGCAGTAAACCTGCTGTACTTTTTAATGCTGCACGTTTCTATCAGATAAGCATCACTCTGCAATTAAGTGAGCTGAAACACTGCATACTTACAAAGTGAACCATGCAAACCCTCACACTGGAGGCCACTCTGCCCATGAAAAGAGCAGGAGACCCAAGGCTGGGATCCAATGCTGGGAGATTCCCACTAGCAAACCTGCACTGTAGAACAGGTAAACACAGCATTGACGGAGCTATGCCAGCAAGTTCTGCATTATGCAGCACACAAACCATTATAGTCACTATAACCAGCAACATCTGTGCACCACAGAGAAGGCATAAGCTCAGGGCAAAGGAAATTCAGTGATTGAGAATCTGCTCTACCCTGAACCTGTGCTGAAATCCAGCAGCCCCAGATCCGCTCCTGCAGGGACGGTGGGGTTGTATCTGCTGCTTCCACTAAGGGCTGGGTGAGGATTTGGGTGAGGTGTAGCTCTGCAGGAGCCGTGACTTTTGTCCTTTGGTGCTTTACAAGATCTTGCAACTTGTTTAAGGACAAGCATTTGGACAGGCTCCAGAAATGTAATGCCATGTTGCCAAGACAGGTTAATCTGCTTGTTTTTATAAATGCCCCCCATGCCTATGAAATCACTCGTAAAAAAAGAAAGGAGACGAGATCTGCAGCTGGCACTGTTCAGCAGAGGTCACTTCAAATGCACTTCTCTGCATGTCCTAAGAACCAGTCTTCCTAACTCTGGTTTTACCATACAATCGCACAGGCTTTCCCTCTGCAGCTGCATTTATTCTCCCCACCTCTCTTCTCCAGTGTAAGCAGCACAATACACAGCTAGAATTATCTGCTGCCATTTGCATTATATATTCCCACTTTCATCCTAAAAACAGAAATACACAGGTCAGAGTTAAAGCTGCGGACTGTGTGCCCCCTGAAAACACAGAGGATCCCCACTGTGTGTTAGACCTTGTAAAAAACACAGGAGGAAGAGCAGGTCTTCCTTCAAACTGCATCCAGTCTAAAGCCTTTTTCTAAACCTTGCATTTGTTTTCCCTTGGGAAGAATAACACTGGCATTGCTCAGAGGCAGCCCAGGCACTGCCATGCCCTAAAGGTTTTTTGACCCTGCTTTTGTGGGAGGACAATTGCCATCAGTATTGAGAGGAAGTGTTTAGGCTTTGGGAATGCTACCTGTGCAGAAGAATGTAATTTCTTTTCCCTAGAGAGCAGATGAGTCACCCATTAGGGAATATCAATGTGCAATTCAAAATGAGACGGAATTGTCTCACTGACTGGACCTGGCAATCGGCACCACTGACACAAACATGCATAGGCTTCCCTCTGCCTGCCTTTCCAATCATCTCTGGGCTTGGAAGACCTGTCAGTTTGTCACTCCTATCCCACTGCCATTGCGAACAGGTCCTATGGACAGCAGTGGTCGCAGATACATTAATACAAATGATCCTTCGGTGTTCAACCATTGCACTCTCTTCTGAGCAGCGCTGGATGGACACAGGGATCAAAATGCCAGGGCTTGGCTGCCTTGCCATGTTTGTCCATCTTTGCAGAGAGAGAATATTTCTGATAAGATAATGGAGAAAAACCAGCTGTGCTTTTGGGCACGTGAGCCCTTCCTCAGGTTTGAAACAGAAACATAATTCAAAGCTCAACAGAGTTAAGCAGTTGCTCTTAGGTTGATTTAGTTGCATGAATCCATGTAGCCATTTGAGGGGGAATATTTGGTGCTGCGGAGCAGGGGTGGGAGATGAGGACAGAAAAGACGTCATGCCCTTAGCTCCTACAAGGTCTTTCTTGGACCGCTGATGTCCTCCCAGCACATCAGTGACAAGAGCAGCCCTCAGGCACTGCTGCTGCTTCATGCCAACCAATGTGGGGTTAGTCCCAAGGGCAGATCTCAAGGGAGAGCCCAGGGCAGCCGCGCCCATACACTAACCCAGAGGCTGGCTGAGCAGCAGGTTTCTGCAAGCAAATCCTTTTCTGAACTAGCTAATCCTTAGCAGCTACAGGTTTCTATAGCTCCTTTGATTTAGCAGGTGTTTTTAATGGAAATGTTCTAAATAGATGCATGACTCAGGCCTGTTGCTTCCTTGGAAACAATTGCCTACAGAAGCAGCCTGTTCTGAACGGCTCACAGAGATGACCAGCCCTGGAGATCAAAGCCAGCCAAAGGCACCACCTGGCCAGAAGGGCTTTAACCACCTGAATAATCCCTGTGGTAATACGATGCAGTGACCCAAGAACCTTGGGAACCTGGCAGGTTAGGAGGACTCCAGCATCAAAATGCCGGTAGCTAAAGGGTAATTTACTAGTGAGGGGGAGGATGTAGGAAGGGGAGGAAGATGTCACAGGATCTCAACAGCCATTCCTCTGTATGCACAGAAAAGCTTGCTCTGATCCAGAGCTGAGGGAGGGGGCAGCAAGCCGAAACTTGCAGGGTGCTGGGAACACGTCAGCCCTATTCCTGGAAAAAAGACGTCACGTACTGGTGTCACGGTACCCTGCTGACAGAGCCCCAAGAGCACTGGAGGGCCACGAGGCTTTTCTCTTGCTCTTACGTGTACCCCAAACCAGCCTGAAGGCAAGAGCCTGACTTTCCAGCAATTGGTGGAGATGTCGCCTCTGACAGGCTCTGCCACGGGATGGGCTGGGCTGGGCTGGGCTGGATGCGATGGGCTGGGATGGGATGGATGGGGTGGGGACCAGCCAGCACCAGGACTACGCTTCCCGAATACTCACATGGGTATCGGAAGTAGAAATCATTCTCTATGTCGCTGGTCAGGTTCATCTCTCGCTTCTCTTCCTCCCAGTGCGCATCAGCTTCGGGGCCGAAGCGCACGAAGACCCCGAAGAGGACGATCATGGCCACCTCCCAGAGGAGGCATACGAGCGGGAGCCGCCAGCGCATGTACGTGTTCTTTGCCATCCCCTGGTGCCTCGGACGCTCCATCCACAGGGATCCCCAGGGGCCCAGCAGACCGTGTGAGCCCACAGTGCCTGGCCAAGGCTGGCGACATATATAGGTTGGAGAGGGCGAGGTGGGGCCCAGGGAGGTGCCTGCAGCAGGATCACGTTTCAGGAGCTTCAGCAGGCTTGCTCCTCTCACGCTCCTTCTTCCCTGGGAGGAGGAACAGGTCTCGGCCCCTTTTCTGTGAGCTGCTCCGAGGACCTCTGAACCCTGCCTCCCCTGGGGACGAGTAGCCGTGGAGGCCAGTGCGAGTGGGGATTGGAGCCTGGGCGTCCTGCCCCTTGCTCTGCCCAGTCCCACACCCCTTCCCTTCCCCTTGCAGGAGCACCCTGACCCCCGCCGCCCCGAATGCCCTCCCTCCCTGCACTGGGTGCTCCCCTCGCCACCCCCCCAAGCTCTGCAAGCACCCTTCCCCAGCTGGCACTGAGGGTGAAGGCAGAGCGCCCCTTGCTCCAGCTCTCAGCTGTCTGCCCCTGTCTCATCGGGCACAGCAGCAGCCCCAGGAGCCCTTTGTCCCGGGGTGAGACTGTCCTGCTCCTTGCTTTGCAGCATGCATCCAGACAGTTGGCTGCACCCTGTGAGCCAGGGTGGAGGTGAGCCCCATGCAGGGCAACTCCCAGAGCCTCTTGGGCAACACCAAACTGTCACCAGCATCCGCTTCCTCCTGTGAGCCTCTGTCCTGGGCGCAGAGATGGGGGGACACAGCCCTGCTGCAGCGGGGGTCTGCCTGGGGCTGCCCGCCCCCTAACCAGAGTAGATGGTTCTCTCTGACCAAGAGCAAATGTGGCTGAGCCCAGGGGCCATGCTCCCTTCCGACGACCAGGAGAAGATGAGTTGTGGGGCCTCCCCACATCCCTGCAAGCAGCCTGAGTCACTGGGCTGGGCTTTTGGAAAAGCAGTCTGTGGGGCAGTCCCAGGAGGAAGAGGAAGATATATGCTTCAAACCAAAAGCCAAGATCCTGCATGCATGCACAGGCACGCAATGGCCCTGCCAAGGCTGCCATATATCTATAAGGATGTTCAAGTGACACACGTCCCATCATTTCCCGGAGTGATTTACCCAGCACATCCTCCTGGCAAGACAAGTTGGGCTGGGGCTGCATGAACCTGGGCAGTACTCTGAGATGGTGCTGGAGATGGGGCTAGAGACCTCAGCGCTGCAGCCTAAATGTCCCTCCTCTGGTATGGGGCTTCCTTTAATTAATAAATGTAAACACAATACTCCTTTTTTCCCATGGTTTTGAACCATGTGCTCTTTCTCCAAAGAGCTGGGCAAGTCCTTCAAACACATCCCAGCTCCTTCCTCTGCCTGCAGATCCCCGAGATGCCTGTCAGTCTTCAAGAGATGAAAGACTGCAGCCCAGGCAAGCTGCCCAAATTTGCTGATGGCATCTAATTGTGGCCCGCAGGCTAAGCAAGTAGCACTGATTTCTGTGTTGATTAGGCAATAATTTGAGTTTATTAGTTTTTCTTGTTTGCTTTCTTCTCAAAATGACAGATGGCAGAAAAATGCTGTGGATGGTCTTAAAGAGACTGACAGCCACACAAAATCATTCTCCAACCTCATTTGGGCCCTGTGCAGGCAGCAGGGCAGAGGCAGCTTTGGGAAGAGCTGGGGAGATGCAGCTCAGGAACACTTTTCTATGGCAGTGGGACCAGCTAGTGATCCAGACACACCAGGGAGGGTCAGCTGGGAGTAAGACAGTGAGTGAACCCAGACAGCAAGGGAATGCTGGACCATGGGAGACCATTGGGGTGCAGGCTCCTTCCTGCAGCCCTGGGGGAGCACTGGGAGGTCGGGGCCGCAAACCTGTGCTGTGCTTGTCTTGGCAAGGGTCCAGACCAGCACCCCTCCCCTCCTGTCCATGCCTGGGCTGAGGAAAAGAGAACCCCATCTGCCTAGTCCTTACCCTGCATGAGCTGAGCTTCAGCTGGCTGTGGCTGGACTGGGGTCACTTGGTGGAGACACCTAAAGCAAGTGGATGTTGCTGCTGTCCTGAGGACGGGCACTCCCTCGAGCAATGCTGCTTAGGGCCCACCCACTACGTTTTTGGGTCTCCCATTACACACAGTTTCTGCAGGGCAGTCTCAGCTGTACACACTAGGAAAGAAGAGATCTCCAGCTAGAAAGAAGCTGAAATCCCTAAACAATACCTGAGCCATAATTGCTAAAAGCAGTGTTGATAGTTGCATGTTCTCCTGCCAGCTACGTGGTAGGACCAGTCTTCAGCCCTATCCTAGAGCAGCTCTTAGACAGCTTGAGAAAGGCAACACAGGGGCACAGAGGAGCATCTTATAACATAAGGGAACTTGCTAAGGTACCGTAGCCACCAGCTATTATGCTTTGTGACTACTCTTTAGCAGAAGAAACTAAACTGCTGAGCTTTTCTAATCTGTGGTCTCACTGAAATGGCAGCGTCCCCAGAAAAGCAGCTTGCGAAGCCCTTGCACAGCCCAGGAGGTAGCAGCTCTGTCCCACCCACTGTCCCCAGCCCCTCTCCCCTGTGTCTGGAGGCCGAGGACAAAGGCTAATGGCTTTTCCGCTGGCCCAATAGTCTCACCTTGCCACACTGCCTTGTGCTACCCCTCCTTATCGACCTGCAGATCAGTGCTTTGCTACTGCAGTCCCATCATGGCTGGCATGCTCCACTGACTGCCCATGCTGTGAGAGCCCTTTAAAGGACCAGCTTCTCTCCAGGCTCCTTTGCAGGGCCAGGGTAACACTGGAAAGGCTGACAGGGCTGTGCCAGCACGGGTGCCTGCAGTGACGCTGGCAGGGTGCTTCCTATGGTGGGTTAGACCAAGTCCTTTGTATCCATCCTATGAGGTACCTAACTGTGTGGTAGGACGCATGGGACAGATTTCACCATGCCCCAGTCACAAATATCAAGCTGCTTAAAAGCCCTGTTGGGAACTCCATGCTGGTGTGAGCCAGCACAGTGCCTGCTGGAGGCAATGCTTGCCTGCTCCACCACTGAATTTGGCCCATCATGTCCAGCACCCGTAAGACCGGCAAGGTTTCCCCAAAAAATCAGTGGGATGATGCTGGGGGAAAAGGAGCAGGTACGTTTGCCCTTCTGCTCTGGAGACATGGGAGTAGGGCTGGCAGCGGTCAAGTCTCAGTTGCCTTGGGAAGGCTCTGTGTGAGGGTTGTACAGTACTGGTCCCAGCTGGGTCTCTCCCAGTTTCTCACTTTTATGAGCACTAACAATATTTGAGAGATGTAAAAACAAATTCTGAAGCACACAGAAATCCCTCCCTCTTGCCTAGAGGCCTCAGGGCAATTTCACCCTGGAGAGGAGGGAATGGGGGCTCCTTGGGTCACTGCGAACTGTCTTGGCAGATCTTATCGCAGCCAACGCTGGGCCAAGGCTCTGTGCTGGCTCAGAGAGGTGACCGCAAAGCCAAGGACTCCGGGGGCCTGGAGACACCCCGGGGGAGAGCAGAGCTGGAAGCACCATCTCCACCATCTGCAGCATTGTGGGCGCTGGCCTCACAGTCCTTGCCTGCTTACCCTCGCCTTTCCCTCCTTTATCTCCTGGCAGCTCCAAGGATTCACTGGAGTGAGGAGAACCAGGTAAAACCAGGCAATACCAGAACTTCTCCAGAGGAGGGACATGAGGCTGGGCTAGCCCACATGCAGCAGGCAGCGATCCTTGCTCCTGGCTGGATTTACCCCAGAGCTCATGCTGGCTTGCCTAGCTCGCTGGCAAGCAGAAGGGAAACAGATCAAATTCTTCTCTATTAAGACAGAGAACTGAAGAAGTTGCCCCCCAGGAGGCACCAGTGACCTTCCACATCATGCTGCACCCACGCCAAAGCCACCTCCAAGGACTTTAACACCCAAGAAGCACAGTCAACCCTCCCAGCTGCCGCCTTCCCTTCCTGCAGCTTCCTCCCTTCTCAGACAACTGTCTGGAGATCCACCAAGGAGCCCTGTGCCCAGCTTGACTTGCTTTCCAGAATTAGTGGGCAAAGCAGCAGCAGCCACTACCAGTAGCCTTTGTGCATGTGGGGTGGAGAGGGCACTGGAAGATGACAATATGGAGAGGCTCAGAAGCCTTGATGCAACACAAATGAGTCTCTGGGCATTGCCCAGCATCAAAGGTGACTCATTGCTTGTGCAGGTCCTTGAGGAGTGTCCAGAAACCAAAGTGTCTGAGTCAATCCAAAACAAAACCTTTTTTGGCTGGCTCAGCAGAATGGCAAACAAACTTTCCACCTGGGTGGGAGAGAGTGGTGGTATGGTGGGAGATCAAACAGTTCATTTAGGTCTGGGTTTTCTCAGCCCTTTTTTCAGCCCTCACCACTAAATATCACTTGGAGAGAAATGTTGGAAAAAGGTCAAAATAAAGCAAGACTTTTTTAAGTTAAAAAAACCCCTATCTGGATCAAAGTGCCAACCAAATGTGAGCCCAATTTACAAATGGTTTTTCCTGTGCCCTCTCCTTCCTCCCAAGAAACCACATTTAGCAGCAAGTAAATGATTGTCCAGAAAGAACCCAAGGGCTCTGAGAGAGAAGTCAGTGTCCTTGGGGAGCAGGCAGAGAGGGCGAACATCTCTGTGAGCAGTGCAAGTGCGGGACAGTGCAAGAAGCAGAGGCGTGAGCGACTCCGGCTGTCGTGTTGGGAAACATGCAGGTCACTGGGGCTCAGCCAACACTTCTGATGGCTCTCCCAAGAGTTGAATGGGCTTCAAGAGCAAATATGCTGGAGTGGGGAGGAAAGGAGCAGGGGCTTGAGCAGCCGGTGGCAATTCCCGCATCGGGAGCTGGCGGGCTTTGCTGGGAAACTCCCCCTGTGCCCCAAGTTTGTTTCTGGTCCCAGGTGGACCGTGATAAGGCAGGTTTGGTCACAGTCTGCTAAGCGTCCTCAGCGGGCTGCTGGGACGGACGCCAGTGGCTGGGCAATGGCAGCGGGAGCATGGTGGGGTTGGCTCTTCTTCAGGGCTCATACAGGAGAGTGATGTATTGATAAGCAGCATGAGATGTCTCACAGGGCCAAGAGCAACCCCCAGCCAGGAGGAGGGACCCATGGTTCCCCAGGGAGCCCACATCCCCAAGACCACAGGCTGCCCGCCGCCCTTTCAACCAGGGAGACCTGGTGTCCTTCCCTTGCTCTTGGTGGCAGGTTACTCCTGCGCACCCAAGTGGATCAGCTCCTCGTTCCAGCTCATTAAACCTGCCTGCATTCATAGTCACCAGCGAAGCCGAGTGGGTGCCTTATTGCCCGCTTGTCTTTGTTGCTTTATAAATACGACTGGCTGCTGGTGACACTGGTTTAGGCTGGGGCATTCAAGCTCTGGAGAGAAGGGTGGTGCGGACATCTGGGCAGCTCTGGTCCGTGGGTCTTTCTCCTCCCTGTTACCTGGTGTGATCCATCCACACTTGGATCACACCTTGACTGCTAACACCCATGGAGTAAAGATGTGCTCCAAGACCTGCAGGGAGACGATGCTCGGGGGCAAGGCAGTTGACAACAACCCAGGGTCTTCGTCCTCCACCTCCCCAGACGTCAGCCCCTCTCTTCAGGCGCCCCACCCCTACACCTTTTCACCCATACGGGCCCTAGGTTTTCCTTGCTGTCCTCCGGGGAGGCTCAGGGAGGAGGATAAGCCCTGGGGTGACACCTCCCCCGGGTCTGCAGGACCTTCCGGGGGAAGGCTGTCCCTCCTGCCCTGGGCTGGGCCTGCCCGCGGGCGGCCGATCGGCGACGGGGGCCGCCGCCGTGCCGGTTTGCGGGCTGGCGTTGACCTCTAGCGGCGAGCGGGAGCCTGCTCGGGTGCGGGGCGGGCCGGGGCGGGAACGGGAACGGAAACGGAAGAGGAAGCTCCTGCGGCTCAGCCCCGCGCCCGCCCTGCCTGTCCGCCACCCCCGGCGTGCGCGACCGCCGCCCCCCCATCCCCGCTCTCCGGGCTCCGACGGCCGCGCCTCCTGCCTCGGAGACCCCGCCCCGGGGAGGTCACGGCGCTGACATCATCGTGGCGTCACAGCCTTTACGCCCAATGCGGGGGAAAGGAAGGCAATGACGTCACCGCTACGCGCGCCCCGCCGGCTTTAAATTTTAAAAAGGCGGCGGCGGCCAATCGGCTCGCTCCGGACGCTGGCCTCGCCCTCTACGCTCGACACGGATCCTGGCCAATGGAATGCCGCGCTGCCCCGCACGCACGCCGCGGCCGGCCAATCGGCGGAGAGCGCCACTCGAACGGCCGGCGCCCCACCTCCCTTTCGTCCCCCGCCCGCCGCCAGCGCGGGCGCCGCATTGCGCAGGCGCGCTACACCGCCGCCGCCGCCGCGGCCCAATGGGGAGCGAAGACTGGGGGGGGCGGTCCCTCGGCGGCGGCCAATGAGGGCGCGCGAGGCGAGGGCGCCAGCAGTTGTACCGGGTGATGGCGGCGGGCGCGGCCTGACGGGGCCCGCGCGCGCGGCGGGGGCGGCCGTTGGGCCGTCTGTGAGGTTGTGGGCGGGCGTCATGGCGTGCTCCCACAGCGTGGTGTTCCTGCTGGACACGGCCAGCCCGGGGCGGCGGGCGCGGCTCCAGCGCGGCGCCCTGCGGCTCCTCAACCACCTGGGCTGCCGCTTCGGCCTGCCCCGCCTCCGCTGGGCCTTCAGGTTCTTCGACTCGCTTGGGGGGCGCGGCAGGGCCTCGCGGGGCGGCGGCTTCCGCCCGCCGGGGCCCCACGCCTGGGCCCGCTTCGAGGAGGAGCTGGCGGAGCGGCTCGGGGCGCGGGGACCCGCCGCCGTCCTGCCCGGGCTGGCGTCCCGCGCCGCCCTCACCCACAACGGCCTCAAGGAGACGCTCCTCGACTTCCAGTGGGACCGCCCGGAGATCGCGTCCCCCGCCAAGCCGCTCCGCCGGAGCCGGAGGACGGGGCCGGCCGCCGGAGAGCCCCCGGAGAGCCAGACGCCCCCCGAGGGCTTTGTGAACGCCGTCTTCCTCTTCTCCCCCTGCCCCCACTCGCGGAGGGAGCTGCGGCAGTTCGTGTCGGGGAGCGACGCCCCTTCCTCCCCTCGTGAGCTGCCCACGGCTCAGGAGCTGGCGGAGAGACTCCTGCCCAAGAGTGTCCAGGAGTTGATTGTGGACCAGAAGATCACCCTGTTCTGGGTGGACACTGCCGAGTGGCCTCAGGTAATGAGATTTACCGCACAGCTTTCAGCTGTGGGTACTAGTGGGCCATCTTCTACACTACCTTCCCGTATAAGAAGGGAGAGCCGTTTTATGCTGTAGTCTTTGAGTGGTAGGGAAAGGTCTGCAGTTTCTGTCACGTAATCTTGTTCAGCAAGAGACTGAAATCTGGAATGGTAGTTCTCCCCGTGGAGATATATCAGCAATTGAGTAACTGTACAGTGTTTTTTGATGGGTCATCTTGTGCTTTGAGTTAGGTTGGAGTTACAGCTATTCAGAATTCCAGATAAACAATCTGACAATTCAGGAGTCTAGATACATGCTTGAAAATATTAGCTACCTCTTAATTCAGTGGGAATAGTATTTTTTTTATTGGGTTCCTAATAAGGTTAATAAACTCCATAAAGTACCTGGAAAGCACTGTGTTAAGATGCTCTGTAGGTGTTTCTTATGCCAGTTTTTCTAAAAGCGTGCAATCTCTATTTGTTTGGATGGAAGTTATCTCACTGCCAACATTAACTTGAGATCTCTCTGTTACTTTATTTCAGCTGATCCAATCCCCAGATCATGTTGGATACTGGACAATGTTTGAACTGATCCATCAGATGGGAGGCACCATTTTGCAGTCTGAAACTTTAGTGCAATGTTTGAGTCACCACAGGGCAGATCTTGCTCATGGCTTTCTTGGAGACTCAGGTTCCCCGGTGCCACAGACTGTGCCTTGGACCATGCTTCTGCCATTGGATGCAACTTTGAACTGCTTGTTCTCAAAGCCGTCTGTGTTTCAAGCAGTATTCCCTCAGCAAGAAGGAACGGTGTTTCTCAGCATGCCTGGTAATTAAAAAAAAAAAGAAATTGGTGTGCAGAGTAATGACTGTGATCTCTCATGCAGGGTCCTTGATAAGTTTCCCTTGTGAACAGTATGGGTATAAGTAATTTCAGATATTTAAGAGCCTAAGTTTAAAAAAAAAAATTCCTGCATGTGCTCTAGTTCCTCTGATAAGAGAGCTATTAGCTCATATTTCTGATTTAGTCTCTTCAGTTTTCCATGCTTCCAGAGGTTTGGATGCCTGAAGAGCTCTTTGCTGGTCCCACCTTATATAGGTAATACACCCTTTTCTTCTAAATGCTTTGTCTCAGCTTCAATTTGGCTAAAGAAAGAACACAAAAAGTACCTTCAAAAGACAGCAGATTAGCTTTAAAGCAACATGAAGTGCGCATTGTCTCTTTAGGTCTCCCTTTGTGCACTTCGCTCCTCTATGAGAGCTTGGGAAGATCAGTTCTGCAATATGCTTATGGTAGAACTATTCCCAGTTTAATCTCTGAATTTGTTTTTCTTGCATTGAAGTTGTCTCTTCATCTAGATGAAAAACCTGTTTTATAAGCTTTATCCTATCCTTGCACAGGAGGAAAGAAGCAAGAAAGCTGTGCTGTGGTCCTGGAACCCCTAGCCATGAGCCAAAGACAACTGCATTGTCCAGTCAATATCTTCCTGAAAGGTAGCTTGACGTCTTGGAGCTTGATGCAGGCTGGCCACTTTCTCACAGAGAGCTGGATACTGCAGAGCTCACCGGCTGAGCAGGCAGAACATAACAGGTCACTGTTTCATCAGTTGTTAAGGAGTCTAGTGACTGAAGAACTGCACATGGTAAATTTTTTCTTTGCCTTAAACTAATATCTGTTCTGAAATGAGCTGTGACAAAAGGGGTGACAATTTATCATGTTGTGAAGACAATAGTAGAGGTATTTGTTGCACTGCAAATTGCTCACTTGGAGCTAAATTCAGAACATTCTTTAGAAGGTCAGGTAAATCTATAACCTGTTTGTAAAGTATCTGTACTCCTTAGGTCTCTGTATTTCTAGATAATGTAAACTTTGCTTTTTTTTTTTTTTTAATGTAGGTTGCTGAGGTATCTCTATGTAAAACTTGGTGCCCCTGCACGGCTGTCTTATCACCACTTTCTGAGAGCACTGCAGTTCTGACTATACTTGGTACTGAGAAGACTGCTGAAGTTCAGCAGTGCAACCTTGAAGGAGCTGTAGTGGAGAACTCTGCCCAAGACCATGCTCTTCACATCCCAGACATTGTGAATAGTGTGTTGAGTAAAATTAACACATGGGTGGAAGATTCTCTGGCCGGTATGGGTAGGTGTCAGCCAATGCAAAACTACCATCTTTTGATCATCTCTAGATCTGATTTGGCGTGGAAAAATCTAAAACTAATAATTTCCTCAGCAAGGAGTCTCTCATTTTTGGGACTTGTTAATTTCGTCTTGTCTTCTGTGGCTCAGGCCTTGTAATGCAGAAATCTGCACTGTTGTACCTTTCTGTTTTATTGATAGAGCATTAGTTTCCATTAGCTTGTAGACAAAGCGCAGCTACTTGTGCCTGGGGACAAGTTTTTAGAATGAGGTTTCCTAAAATGTGTCACATAGGCCAGCCCCGGCCAGTAAAGCCTTTGGGTGGGGCTGCAAGGAGGCTGCTTTAGCTCACCTGTTTTGTGTTATAGTAAATCTTAAGAGTCTCCCTGCCTGATGTATTGGCTATTAAGTTGTCTCCCCAGGAGCAAAGGTTTGGAAACCTCTGCTTTAGAGCCTCTGTGGAGGCTGGGACCTTCTGCCACTTCATTTAGTTTTCTAATTTTTTTTTTTTGGTGTGTCTGCTCACAGGAGAAGAAACTCCTATGCCAGAGTGGGTCGAACGGGAACTGTCCCATACAGGGGGCTGGCATCCTTCAATGCTTGAAGCATGGTATCCTGCATCGAATGCTTGTGGAGCAAGCTCAGATCTGATGGAGTCATTCAGGTATTTTTCTGAAACATGTCTCTTAGTAATAATCAAGGATTTCTGCTTCCTGTTAATGGAGTATGGCTGCAGTGTTGCTCAGAGTTCTAGAATTAAATGCTACTCTTAGTGTTTTTATTTCTGTACTTAGTTTACTGTGTGCTTTTGCTTCATTATGTCTTGGTGTATAGACAAAAGGAACTGGGAACAGGATGTTTGGGTAGCAGTTTGTGTGGATTAAGTTCTTGACAGTCTCAGGAGTGATATAGGTGACTTAAAATGACCTTAAGCTATTTGGGGAAATGTCAGACTTCATCTGCTCTTATGGTATGATAAGATCCACTGCAAGATACTGAAGATAGTGGTTGTGTTATCACAGTTGGGATTTAGTAGGAATGAATAAACCTGTTTTCTTCAAAAAGCTTGTTGAGTGAAACAAAAAAAAAAAGCCTAATGCAGGATAGCTTAGCGCAAAGCTGTTCATGTAGTTTTTTTGGCATGGGTCAGTGGCATATCTATTGTACATCAGGCAACTCTTGTTATACTTTTTTCGAACTTGGTGTGACCCTCTTAAGAGGGTGGTTTGTTTTTTTGTATCTTTTAAGGAAGAGTTTTGGGGAGCAGGCATCGGAAAAGTACTAGCATGCTTTAGTCACACTACATTGCTGTGGGCTGGCACCTAGAAAAACTGGATTCCTGTCCACTGGGAGCTTGGGATATGCCTCCCACTCCCATATTTTGTGATAACTGTATTAAATGGTTCTTCTATATAGTCTCCTGCAGGTTCCGTGTGCTAATGGGAAGGATGATGCAGACCAATCTGAAGTGGAACTCTTGGAAAGGCTATGTGAGCTGTACCAGAGAAAATTCAGTGAAACATCTGCTGCAGCTGGACCAGGAAATAATAAAAAAAGACGTATGTATACTTTGGGATTATATGTGTGTGTTGTCAATTAAAGATCATAAAGACTTCTCAGCAGGCCTTTTTAATGCATGAACCCTAGAGATCTGTACTCTGTACTCTCCTCTGAGTAGCCGCATGCTTTGGATTTTTTTTTTTAGAGACAGCATCATTTACATATTAATATTAGGATTGTCCTTTAGTACAATCCAAATGACTAATTCAAGGCTGTGCAGTGACTGACAAAGCTGTTAAAAAGCAGCATGCAGAGCTTTGCAGTTTCACTAACTGTTGAAATAGGGACCGCTCCAACTAGTAGTAAATACTGCAACCTCTCAACTTTGTTCTAATTTTGAGAAATAAAACACTTTCTTCTAGAAGAGTTTTATCATTGCATTTCAGTACACTAACCACAGTTGGTTATATTCTGACCTGATGTATCCCTAAGTCTTGCTCTGTCAGCTGTTTCTATTTCTGTGACACAAGATTGCTTCCTATATATGTAACTTCTGGTTATACCTGTGTAAGTTCTTATGCAGAGCAACAGTTTTCACCTGCTTTTTACTTTTGGCCATGTTTTCCACTAGAAGGTTACTAATCTCACTTGACAGTAACACAGAATTCAGTATTATGCTCTACCTTGGGTTGATCTCCTGCCCCAGTATGTCTGACAGTAAAACTCTCTTTTTGTGGCATTGCAGGTGGGGTTCCCCGAACTCCAGTCAGGCAGAAGATGAAGACCATGTCCAGATCCCTGCAGATGCTCAACGTAGCAAGACTGAATGTAAAAGCTCAGAGGTTTCAACCTGATGGTGTGCCACCAACAGTCAATGAGAAGGTTCCGCAGAAACTTTCAGCAAAAAGATTGGATGAAAAAGTGGAAGAAAAGGAAAAGGCACTTAAAATATCAGTAGGTATGCATTATCAGTTCTGATATCTGTAGGAGGTCATATGGGATTTGTATGGAAGGGAGAGGGAAGGATAATAACGGAGTATTGGGTGCTAGGGAGAAGGTCAATGTTTGGGTTACTGTATCTTCAGCTTGGCACAGAGTGGTTATTTTTTTCCACCGTTTTCCCAGTTAGTTTCTATAAATGTTTACAACCTAGTGTTACAGCTACTCCTGGGGTTAGTTTCTTGCCTTGTCTCTGTCTGAAAAAAGCAATAAGGAACTATCTTTTTTCTTTAACCAAAAGGAGTAGAGGGGAGCGCCCTATTTACTAATTATGCAGAAGTAAAGGAAATTTGACTGCTACAGTAACCTGAAAGCTTGCTAATCTACTCGGAACTAAGCTTATCATTTGTTATGGATCTGGACCTGGGACTGCTTCTATTAGTGTTCTGTGGTCTGGATGTGTCTTTGCTGGAGAAAATATATCTTTTGATGACCTCTGTTCCCCTCTTCAGCTGGAATGGGTGTTTTATCAGTAAGGTGTGGTGAACAGGCATTTAGTTAACTTGGACCATTTCCCTTGCAGACTTCAAAACTGAGGAGGAACTGCAGTTCCATTTAATTGCAAGCTACCAGAAGGCTGTTGCTGAGGGAGTTCTTTCATCTGCGTGTGCCCAGAATATGATTACGGTCATTAAAAGGTTCTTGAAAGTACAAGATACCAAAGAGAAAGAGGTAGGTAAGAGCATGTGGGCAGGGTTGTTACTGATCTGGAAATGAAAGCTTTTAATATTTTAGGCTACCTTTCCTTGATCTTACCTGGAGTTTTTATGCACAGTTGCATGTAGTCAAAACCACAACTGCTAACTACTTCTATCTGTGCTGACTCAATAGCAAAAAACTGTAGGTAGTTGTAAAGAGTGTAGGAAAATCCATTTTGGTTATCAGTTTACACCTTTACTAAAGATTGCAACAGATGTCTTTTTCATTTACATTGACCTCATTCTGAATTCTAATTTCACTTATTCAAAGACACTATTTTAAAAAATACATTCTTGAAAACCATATTTTAAAAAAGATGTATCTTCTGTTTTTTCTTTATATGGCAAATCTAGGCCTACTACTTTTCCAGGAAAGAAAAATAGTTCAAGGTATTTCTTACAATCTTTAACACTACTTATAGATTTAAAGTAACTCACTGAAACCAAAATTGGTAAATTTGTGAGTAATTGAAAAAAATAGTGTGAAAGACAAATCTTATAGTTACTGAAGAAGGCCTGAAGCTGCAAGCAAGTGTCCTTCTCTATGATTTTAAGCTACAATTTCTTCTATGTCTCATGTCATTGTGACTTTGATACTAAAAGAAAAAGAGAATTCTTTTCCTTGAAGGAGAAGAGAAAAATTGAGCTATTCCCAAAAGAATGGGTCAACAGAGGAGGGGGGAAAAAACCTGTCCTGCAGACAGGGAACAGACTTGAAGTTTTTGCTGTAATTATGTGTCTCTGCAGGTGGCCTGTGTGGAAAGAGTTAGAAACCATCTCCTGAAGACCAGCAAAATGCTCAGACAACAGCATGGCTTACAGAAGGAGGCCAAAGTCAGAGAGTATGAGACACTCTATTTACTTCAACTTCTGAGATACTGTGGAGCTGGTTAGCAATTTTTAATGGTGGCTTTTTTGCACAAGTGGAAGAGTATTTACACGGGGTAAATATTCCAAGGAGAATCTCTGGTCACAGTAAAAACATTTCATTAAATTCAAATATACATACGCTGTGTGATAAGCATTGCAGCCTATATCTGAAATGAGGCATCTCCCCTGCCACCAAAATGAAATGCTAACCAAGTTATGCTGTCAGAAGGAGCCACTTCCCCTCCCATTGCTTTTTTGAGCATACCTTTTGCAGTAAATACTCTGTTTCCACCAGAAAAAAGGCAGGGAATGATTACTTGTTTTCTTAGGTGCCGACTTCAGGTGTTTTTGCGCCTTGAGTTATGTCTTCAGTGCCCTTCACTGCAAAGCAACAGTGACAAAATGGAGCAGCTGTTAGAAGAGGCAAGTAAATTATACACCAGGTTGTGTTTCTGGATGGCACTAGAAATGTGGACTTGGAACCTGTAGTTTTCCCTTGGTCTTACTGTAACACTTTATATTACTTGCTAAAGAAATCTGGTGTTGCAACTGTCACAACTTAATCTGTTTTCCCACTGACTTTCTCTTCCAGATGACAGATATGCTGCGCATTTTATGTCTGACTGAAGACCCAGGGTATCTTACAAAGTTTCTAGAGGAAATATTAGAATTGTAAGTTCTTTAGCATGACTTAAGTGTTACTGGGGACTGTGGTTTTGGTTGGATATCTTCTTTGAGTAAACAGCAATCTACAGCTTTGATTTCTTGCATCTTTGTAATTTTCAGAAGTTTAGGCATGTGCTGTTTGTTATATCTTGATTAAAGAAAGTAGCTGATAAGCAAGTAAACTAATGAAAGAGAGTTGATTTTCAGTTGTTTTTTTTTAATTGACACTTAAGAACAAAGATTTAGTTCAAACCTTGGGATTGAAACACTGACAGTTTTATGGGGCATTGTATTTTATGTGGGTTCTCTCTGATGCTCTAGGTATGTGAATTCTATACCAAAGACCCTTGGAGATATTTACTACGGTCTCGGTACACAAATACCCCTGAAGCTGGCATCTGTTCTGCCTTCAGACTTCTTCAGTGATGACTCTGTGACTCTGGATAGCAAATCTCCAGGCCTTCCACCATCTTTATCATCTGCCTTAACTCCCAGTGCTGTTCGCCTACTCACTGAGAGTGATCAGCTGGAGGAGCTGCGCACCAGATCTGCCAAAAAGAGAAGGTAATAATTCCAAATAGGAGGCAGCTTGTTGCAGCCTGGGCTGTGGCTGAGGAGTTGTCTAAACTACAGCTCAGTCATAGTTTCTGTTGCTGGAGAGCTAGTTGGGGCAAGCTGACACCTGCTGATAGCTCTGCAAGCCTGAGAGAAATATTAATTTTTCATTTTAACTTGCTATTGTTGACTATATCAAAGTGTAATCTTGATTCTGTATGTGTATCTTTTGCACAAGTAGAGTTCACGAGCATCTTCCATGAGAGAAAGAGAATGTTCTACTGTGCAGTAGGTGACCCTATATTGTTAAAGTTAAAACTGCAATTTACTGTAGACCTCTATGTGGGGGGTCCTGTGTACATCTTAGCAAATTGTGAAATGAGCTTTAATACCAACCTTAAAGTTAGGTATAGCTATTTATATTGCAAATCATCTTTCAGTTGTTGTAATGTGAAGTACCAATGCAATTTGCAATCTGAATTTAGGTAAAGACTTCCTATCTTTAGAGTCAAACCTAAGTTCAATCGTCATTAGGTTGATAACTATGCTTCTGATCTTATTTTAATTTAATCTTTGTATACTTTCTAAAGGAATAGTGTATTAGCCAGACACAGGAGCATGACAGAAGCACCACAGAACCTGCGTCAAATCGAGATTCCCAAGATAACCAAGAATCCCATCAGAAAGGTAAAACCTTCCAAGAGGATTGTGTGTGTTTTGCTTCTGTAGGGGTGCAGCAATGTTGTGAAGTGACGCTTGAGTGCAAAAACTTTTGCTCTGTATTCACTTAGTAAGTATGCCCTGTATCAGCTGTGCAGAGATCAAAATTGTTTTGAGGGAGAAATTGAAATAATGTGTGGTTCAGAGCTTACAGTTAGTATTCTTAATAATTAAACATAACATGCTGGTGAGGCTAATTTCTTTCTTGTTTCAGGAGAACTTGCGTTCTTACCTTGCCACCGAGAAGTCCCAACAGATGCCTTTGTTGCAGAAAGCAGCAGTGCAAGGTATATTGACTTCTAGCTTTTCCATGGAAAGGTGCATCTTCAGCACATGTTCTCCCTGTAAATTTTAGTGAGCCGTGATGAAATTATGCTGAAGCATGCTGGAAATCGAAGGAAGTTTTGCTGAATTCTGCAAAAACTTTGAGGAAAAAATAATCACTGTATTCTGTGTGTGCTCACATGCAGAAAACTTAAATCATGTATCCTGAAAAGAAAACCTTTCCATTCTTCCTTGAACCTTGTAATTATTTCCATCTTCTCTGTCCTGAAAAGAAAATGAGGACAAGAGTGAACTCCTATATCTGGAAACAGGCTAGCTCTCTGCAAAATACGTAATAAAATTAAATCCCACATAGCGTTCGCTGAACCAACATGTACTTCAGTGGAGATTTTGTAGCTCACTTAATGTTTCTCTGTCTGGGATGCTGACTGGTTGCTTTTTCTGCTACGGATCTGCTCATAGCTTATTGCTGGGATAATGCAAATTTGTAAGAGAAGTCCAGGATGGACTTGTTCCAGTAGCAGAAAAGCAACTTTTCAATGCTTTGTGCCCTCTAAAAAATTGTTTTTCTATGCTGGTATGTGATGTTCCCATCTCTAGTGGCCTGACAAAATTACCTTCCTGTGATTTCCCCCCCCCCCCCCTTTTTTTTTTTCCCTTTTAATCTGATCATTTCTTGCTTTGTCTTGCCTCACAGAGGTTACAAAGGTAAGGAGGAACCTCTTCAATGAAGAGATACTTTCACCATCGAAAAAGTCTATGAAGAAGATGCCTAGAAGCCAGTCAGTATCTGCTGTGGAAGGCTTAAGATACAAATGCACTGATGAAGGCACTAAAGGTAGGATATGACTTGCACATGTAGGATTGTTGTGGAAGAGCTTTTGCTAAAATTCCTATTTTTGCATCCTCAGTTCTATGAAACAATTAATTATGACGTTTTTAGTGAAAGAGGAAAATATTTTTAGGTCACTGCTGTGGTGTTTTGGAGGGTGAATAGGATGGTATTGAAACTGAAACCTATTTTTTATTGAACTCTCTCTGTCTCATAAAAAAACCTGTTAAAAATGCTTGGTTAAAAAAGGATCGGAGAATGAAAGTTATCTCAGTAGGTTAATTATGTCTGACAGTCAGTACTATTAATATTGAGGGAGTGGGAAGGAAGTGTAGACACCGGACTCATAGCTTATAAGCTATGATGATAGCTTATGCGTGCTGAGAGACTGATGCACAATGATTCTATATTGGCTGTCATTCTTCAACTGAAGCCTGTACAAAATGTATGTATGTATTTGTCCTAACTGCTTTATAATTGTGTGATGTTATAGCTCTTGCTTGATTTTTAGATCATCGCAAGTTATTGACCAAGAGAGTTGCAGAAACACCACTACATAAGCAGGTCTCCAGGAGACTACTACATAAGCAGATCAAAGGCCGGTGAGTAAGCTCTTTCTGAATTTCTTCAATAAGTATCGGATGCCTAATTAATGGCTGTGAGCGCAAGAACCAGGTATCTTCTTTGTGGTCAAAGTGTCGTCTTCACCTAAGGCAGTAAGAGAACCAGTGGGGGCTAAGTTCTGTTGTCTCACTGGGGAGAAATACTGCTTGCTTCATCATGTAAGTCAGGGTGCTTTAATTCCTGCAGCTAGCTACTGTTTAGGTTCAGCTGCTGTTTCGAGGGCTTCTGAAGAAAAGGCCTGTGCTGTGTTTTGTGGACTCCAGGCTGAAATTTAGCATTTACTTCCATGTAGAACTGTTACCTATACAGCTAGACAGTTACCCATACTCAATCAAATGTTAATAGGAGGCAAAGTGCTCACTAATTGCTCACTTAGAGTAGCCCACAAAGCAATATATTGTTGTAGAATAGAGTACTGCTTTTCAATCTATGTGGTAAGTTCTGTTTTTGGAAATGTGAACAGTATGCCAAGTCCAAAATGTCTGCTGTTTCTCAAGGTCTTCTGATCCAGGTTGTGACACTGGTGTTGTAGAAGAATCTCCAGAGAAAGCCATAAATGGTAAGCACTTATTTTTTATTAAAGGTGGTTTTGCTGTGTTGTAGCTCCTAAGAGGAGCATGCTTCAATTTAGGTAATTCATGAATAGTCAGTACAAAAGTATTGTGCTATTCTGTTGGTGGAGCACAGCCTTCTCTGACAGAACCACTTGCTGCTCGCTGCTTTGACAACCCTTTATAGTAGAAGTTAAGAAAGGTAGATAGTAACTCTCTTAAATGAAAATACATTAAGGACTTTGAGGGTGAACAAGATTCTGAGCTGCTATAATTACTGTCAAACCAGCACATGCGGGTGTTTTTTTTAATGTAACTTCAACATGTTGTGCTGTGGCCCTAACACTGCTCTGATTTCTACTGTAACAGATAGGCACCTGGCTCTGTGAAGTGTTTCTATGTTATGTTGGCTATTGCTGTTTCTTAGCACCAGGAAGGAAGGAGAAAACAGCATGGTTGGGCAAGTGGAAGATGAAATCACTAGTAAAAAGAGACAGGAGCATTAACTAATCATTTAACATGGATGTAACTTGAATCGAACATGGCTTTTCTAGCATTCCTTTCCATATAATTGCTAGAGAGAGGGATGAGAGTAATCGTGACTTAGAGGAGGGGGCATCATGATTGGAAGAAGATTTGTATGCATTAATGTGCCAAATCCCCAAGAAAGTTGAAGCTTTCTTCTTCGCACGCTTGCCTTCCTGCATGAGATAGTTAGCTGTGTGGAAGTTTCTTCTTAGAGTGTGTTCTTTTTGGTTATGAACTGTTCCTGAAGATGTCCCCATGGTTGAGGGAGAGAAAGAAGGCTCAATCTCCAATATCCTTACCTTTTCAGAAGCAGGCTTGAGAAGAAGCCCACGCATCAAACAGCTGTCTTTGAATAGGACCTGCTCTGGTGTTTTCTATTCCACTACACAGCCCAGCTCACAAAATTCACACCGAGTCCATCAGGGACAAGAAGAGAGCTGTACACTGCCAGATGTAGAAGGTACTGAATGGGATTTGAGCAGGCTGATATTGCTGATCTGAAGAGCTGACATGGATAGCTCTGATTTGATTTGTCTCTACAAGAGACTGTAAGAAGTTAAGAGCTATCATGTAGTATCTTCTGTAGACAGAAATTCATCCCCAGTAATTATTTTTGAACTGGGATACTGAATTTGGACGATGTTAAGGCAGCTATTTCTATGATGAATACACTCCCATCCTAAGAAACCAGTCAGGCCCATCTAACAGAATACCACTGATTGTCAGTCTGCATTCCCTAAATGCAGTGAAATCCCTGTAAAATATGGGACAGAAATCCTAAAGCTTACTTCCAGTCTACTTTGGCAGCATAAAGGAATGACTGATGGGATCTTCTTTGCTGGCTTTCTCAGTAGGATTATCAGCTATAAATGGTTCTTTATATTGTACTTACTAGAATCCTTAGTTGTGAACCAGAACTTTCTTAAGCTACAAGCTATAAATAGAATAAGAGGCTGAGCTATTTTGTACTTTTTTCTGCTAGAGCACTCTTTCTACAGATGGATATTAGTTTTGTATTGGGAAATAACAATAATTCTGGTGAAGCTTTAACAGTTGGCTAGAAAAGAACATGCCAGGGCTATAGGCTTTGTATGCTACTTGTCCATACATCTGAAGTGATTGAGACAATTGTTCGTGGCAGGTTACTTGGTGTTAGTTGTATTGTACTGTTCCACTTTATAGGCATTAAGCAGCATTCAGAGAGCCCCACTGTCCAGACTCCCAAGAGGTTTTTCTTTGGTGCAGTCATTGACGTGTGTAGTCCTGCAGTGAAGCATTCGCCTGGAAGGAGGAGAACAAGAAAAGATTCTTTAAACTTAGAGGAGCTGCCTGCCTGTCAGGTAGAAACACTTACCTCTCTCTTCCTATCCCCTTTTTCAATTCATGTTTAGTGAGACCTACACATCTTAAATTTAGTGTTTCTGTTAAGTCTAATCAAATGTTCTTTGTGTTTTAAATCTTGAGAAGTAAATATCAAGAGGGGTAGATAATACTGCTGGAATAGAACAAGCATGATTCTTTTTTTTTTTTTTTTTTTTCCCCTGCAGACTCCTAGAAAAACACCTCATAAATTTTCCCAGAAGCCACTGAATTCTGCCAGTAAGCTACCAAGGAGGTCACCTCGCATTCTCCACAGGACACCACAGAAGCTGGAGAAGGCTGTTGGCAAAAGTCCAGCTGCTAAGCAGACTGCAGCTAAGTGTCTGGGAAAGTACTTTTCTCATCCTGTACAGAGGGTCAAATCGCCATCTGCGTTAACTGAAAGTAAGAGGGTTCACTTACTCCAAGTAATTTCTAAGGATTGTTCTCCAGCAGAAGGACTTTCCCCTCCTTGCAAAGAGGCTGGCTTACAACTACCAGAACCTGAAGGGTTTGCAGTGCTCAATGCTTCATTATTACCTCTGACATCTTCAAATCCAGCTGCTTCTTCCCTCTCTGCTGTCCAGGAAAGATGTTTTACAGAACTGCAAACTCCAAGACGTTCTTTGAGATACCTCTCAAAATTAGCATCTCCAGTTAGTACTCGGAGGCAAATCCTCTCAAAGGAAATTCAGGTGCAGTCAGATCCGTTATCTCAAGCAATTAAAAGTACTCCCAGGAAACCTGAAGATCCAGGTTCAAAATTATGTACCAGCCCACTGAGTGCAAAAATATCACAGCTTGCTGTGAGGCTAGAGCCTCCCTTCAGTTCTCCTCTCTGTGAAAGTTCGACGAACACTGTAGCAATCTGCTCTCCTTCCCACACACAGGCTAGGGAGCCTGACTGGGAGCTTTGTGCATTTAAACCATCTTTTCAAAAATCTCCAGGTATTGCTGGCACTTCACTGAGGTCCCTGCTTCACACATCCAAGCAGGCCAAATGTGGACCAAATTCTGGAGGAGAGAACCTCACACTTGCATGTGCCACACCTTCTGAAAATAAGGACAATCATCATGATAGTGGTGGTAACTCTTCTGTAGAAAGCCTTCAGCTTTGTCAGTCCCCAGTTACAGAAAATACCCCTTTATCAGAGAAAAATAAACAGATGGATGTAGTGTCTCGAAAGTCTTTTCCAAGAGAGGAAGCAGAAGACTTGGAAAAGCATTTGTCTCCAAAGCCTTCTGCTGGAGGGCAGGTACATGCACAGAATGCTGAGATAGAGTGTGAGCAATTGGTTAAGGAGGGAAACTCCAGTGCAAATACCTGTGAGTCGTTCCTAAGTGGTTCTCAAACAGTTAGTGATGACTTGGAACCAAGAACCCTGCTGAGAGAAGAATATATGGGGCTGAAGGCTCCAAGTCTTAAGAGACATTCCAGATTTTCCCTGAATACTACACCTCCTATGCCAAAGTCTGCTCCTGCCTATTCTTTACGCTGCACTGCAGACAGGAGGCAGCGGGAGGCTGCAGCACGGATGGGAGATCCTCAACTTCTAGCCAAGTTCTCTACTCCTAAAAGTCGTTGCAAACCGCCTTCTGCTAGGACACCGACTTACGAGGTTGAACTTGAAATGCAAGCTTCAGGCCTGCCCAAACTTCGCATTAAGAAAATTGGCTCTTGCTCATCGTTGGAAGTTCAACCTGAAGCAAATGCCAGCAAACCCAAGGGAGGACAAAGCCCCTTTGGTGATCTTGCTATGACCTGGTGTAGCAAGCACCCGGGAAAACTAGCAGCTGCCTGTGTTTCGCCATCCTGCTTTCGCTCTTTCCACAGTACACCTGGGAAAGGTAGAGGACAGACCTACATATGCCAGTCATACACCCCAACAAGCTGTGCCTCTAACGCCACCTCGCCATCCCGCTTAGAAGCAGGAGTTCCCCGGACGCCTTCTCCAAAGCAGAAAGGGAAGACTACCCCTGATGGTATCAATGATTGGCCTCGGAGAAAGAGAGCAGCAGGCAGCACTGCTAATGCTAGCTGTGGTCAAAGTGAGAAGAATGCTGATGAACAGAAAAGAACGTCAACAGGCAGAGGAGGAGAGATGAAGATCTTGGAGCATTGTAGCAGCAAAGTAACAAATACTCTTGGGGAATTTGAACTGGAAGGGATTTACAGGCTCCAGGACCAGGCATCTCCTAGTGACTCTGAATCCAGGGCTGATGAGGACTCTGCCACGGGAACTTTTGGCTTGAAATCTCGGAAGCGGGTCTTTACATATCTATCACCAGAAAAGGAGGAGAATCATGATGCCAAGAGATCTTGCACCGATAGGGGCAACTTGGATCTCACTGACTTTTCCAGAGATGAGGGCAACAGAAGCAAATCAAGGATGGACTCTGTACTTCCTGAGAAACAAGGAGCATGTGCGCTCATAACTCTTGAGCAGTGCAGTTGTGTAGGGGATGATGATGTCTTCCTTTTGTCAGGTAACTAAGTGGCATGAGTGACACTCCATTGAAATTCAGAGATGGTTAAAAGTGTGGGGTAGACAAAAACAGGAACACAATTGTTTTCTGTCTGACTATCTGAGGGAGAATGAGGTGGAGGGGGAGAGTGGGTTGTAAATGACATGGAAGTTAATTATGTGGAGAGGCAGACTGGATGTGAGGAGTTCATCAATGGAGTGTTAGCGATGGGAGAGAGAGATCAGAGAAATATGAAAGAGCAGGAGGCTGGAAGAATTAAAAGGAAAGTTTGAGAACTTGGGGAGGGAGGATCCCAATTGCATATGACTGGTGATTTATTTGGGTCTGTGTTGATGCTGCTAGCTGTTTCTGCCCAGCATCCAGCACTGAAGCCAACTGTCTTAAGTCTAAAGCTTTAGTATAGACTGGAGCCCTGGCAGGGTTAGTCCTGTGGATGTTGGTATTTACTGGTGCTCCAATTCTATCTGCCTGCAGTGGCAGGCCCATTGAAAGTGGGTATCAGAAATGATTGCCTTGCTAGCAGTAATGTTGTATTGGTAGGTATTTAACTTTACCTCTGCTTTTGCTGTGGGTACTGATGATTCAGCTGACCTTGATGAAACAGGCTGTCTCAGCTCTGTAAGCAAGGCCTTCTGAATTTCAAATACTTAATCCGTATCGTTCTAGAAACTAGGTGTTACAGGGGACTATGGCAGATGTTGTTCTGTAGTCATTGCATGCCCTGAAGCATTAAGCTTTAGTGTCTGTTTCCTCTTGCAAGGAAAGGTTTGTATACAGAGGCAGTGCCTTACTCATTCAGCAGGTATCACTGAGAAAAATGGGCAAACTTCAAAGCCACGTTAGTCCATATTCAGGACAGGAAATAATAGCAGTATTTAGCCTTAAGCTGGTCCTGTAAGAGGACAGTACCTACAGACCTTGTTTTTTGTATTTACAGATCATCATGGTTGTAACAGGGTTTTTTTCAGGACACATGAGTTAACTGAAGAGTAACTATGTTTAATACGAGTGAAGCGCTTTTCTACTAAACCACCTAAGAAAATTAAATGTGCCAAGAGCTAATTCCAGACTGCCGTTTACCTTTCTTGATGCCAGAAGCCCACTGTGCCAGCCTAGATTTTGTTTCAGATAAACTCCAAGTATCACTTGTACTGATGGAAATTTTGAGGTAGAATAAAGGCTGTGTATGAAACTTACGTGAAAGCACTCTTGAGTTGTCAGTTTACTACAGCATCTCACTGTGCTTCTCTAGGCTCAACTCCACCAGTGAAGAGTGTGCTCTCTGCTACCAGCCTTCTAGCACTGACCCAGTCTCCGCTGTTGTGCCAGGGGCAAACACCACCATCTCGGAGAAAGTGTGTTCAAGGTAACCACCTGTGCTGTAAGGAAAGCCTGGGCTTGAGCACACTAGGTGTGCTCTCTGCTTGCCTGCAACTAAATGAGAACAAAAGCATACTGTGCTGGGGATTGGTCTTTGTGCAGAACACCTGTGGCTGTATCTGCCATTTCTGCATTCAGTGTCCCGATCTCATATGCTTCCACAAAGCTTGGCATGAAGTGGGAAGTTTGGAAGGGAGGGGGAGGTATCAATGAAGAAAGAGAGCAGCTTAGCAGGAAGGGTGCTGTACTGTTCTTGTTTCCAGTTGGTATTTGGCTTCTTGGAGTCACCAGTAAACTTTGGCAAACTGGCTTTAATTTATTCTTTCTATTTTGTAGAAGAGGAATGTGATGCTTTCCAAATTACTGCCAACCAGGAGCTGTCTCCATTCCACATCATGGCTTCCAGGAAGCATCCCCTTAGCAGGACTTACTCACGGAAGAAGCTGCTCAGCTGAAGTTTGGAGCCACAACAGTATGGGAAACTTTGCATTATTCCAGCTGTACAACATTGTTTTCAACAAGGACCGTATATTTGGTGCTGGACTGGAGCTGTTTTGTGTTGGTAGGAGACTGGATGCAAGCATATGACAGTGGAAATAAGGCCCACTCTAAAAGTTTGGGTTTTTTTTAACCTCAATTGCAGCATCTCTCCACCCATTCAAAGCCTAGCTCAGTCTTTCTGGTACTTCTCCTGCACGGGGTAGCCGAGTTCTGCAGTGAAGGTTCAATTCTGCTATGTAAAGAGGGAGAATTGTCACTTTTCTACAGCTTTCTTGTAAAATAAACTGATGTGAATTTTCATTGTGTCACTTAATCAGAAATCTGTCTTTAGCCCAAGTCATGGGCAAGGGATTGGGGCTGCAGGAAGAAGGATGCTGGAGGTGAATGAGTACAAAACAAGTTGCATGCTCCTGCTGTGTATCTTGTCCTGATACTAACTGGATCCCTCTGTTAGTTGCATCTAGTTTGCCACAGCTTAGTGGGAAAATAACAAGCAGATTAACTCTGATAGAGTAAATTGCTCAGCAATGCTTGACAAATGCCAGAAGAGTACAGAGGAAGGGAAGGATAACTTAGCTGGGAACAGGGAGGGAGAGGAGTTTGATTCTCCCTCTTTGTAGATCACTAATGGTTTGGTGTATCTGCTCCTAGCCACTGCTGGGTAAGCAGGTGCTGATGGAGTAACTTTGTTGTCCTTCCCTGCAAACTTGCAGTGAGCCAGAGAGGACTGGCTGGGGAAGCTTCCTTGAGAGATAAAACTTGGATGGACTAACTGGAGATGACAGTTCAAAGACTACTACTGTACCAAACTGAGTCACTGATTAAATAGTGATTTAGGTGCCTGTGACACAGGTGCCTGCATTCTAACCCCATGAAGACAGCTGGAGCTGTGATTCAGTGCCTGAGATGTAGCCTACAAGGGGCTAAAATTGTGCATTATCTTGGAAGGGCTGAGTTTTTTTTCCTTTAGGATAGCTATCTGTTTGTGCATGGCAGGGTATTGGGGAAGTCACCCTACTGTGTCTAGTGAATGGACAGGAAGCAGAGAGCTATGAAGATAGTGTGAGGTCATCCTGAAATCAGGCATGGCAATGCAGAAGTTTGTTACATAGCTTTAAGGCTTTGAGGGGCTAGATAGTATTGAATGGCATTTGTTTCCCAGAAACACTTGTTTGTTGCAGGAAAGCTGACTTTCCTTCTTCTAAAAGAGGAGGAATGCTGTACTTACGAGTGATTCTTTTGCTTGTGGGAAGGGTGCATCTGCTTCAAGGATGTGGGTTGATAAACAATCATAGAGCTCCAAGACTACTACTTGAAGCTTCCAAGTAGGATGGATTCTCCTTTTGCCTACTGAAGATCTTTATTTTGAACAGCAGAAAAAAAAGTCTCTGAACTTAAATCTTGTGGAGCTCTGCCATACCCAGAGACCTCAGTAATGTCCCCCCTGAAAGCCATACCCCTACAGGCAAGATCAAGTATGTAGGATGAAGTTCAGAAGGTGGTTTCTACTTCAGATGCTGGCTTTTAACTTGGTGTGTGTTACTCCTCAAATGGTAGTTGTGGTACCTGTGTTCCTCATGATTTCAGGCTGAAGCAGTGGCTTGCTTTCTGGGGTTGAGTCGCCAAGCTGCTGTTTTCCCCTCTTGCCCTTCTTAAAGCAAGTATCTGGGCTTTCTTGCTCCGCCAGAGTTAAAACTTATGTCCCCCTTCCTGAGGTAGATGGTGTCAGTGTTAAGTTGCAGGATTGTATTTAATCATCTCCCTCGCATCCAGACTGGAAGTTTTCCCAAGAATATGGAAACGCTGCTTAAAGCAGCTTAGAGACACCCTGGATGCTTCAGACAATTGTGCTGGCTGGAGATGCTTTTCCTGCAGCAACTCCATGTAGGAAGCCTACCAGCTCTGGCTGTGAGCACTTTACAAAGCAGATATTTAAACATTAAGACAACACTGTGACAGCAGCTGAGTTCCCATGCAGTGACGGTTAAATAAAACTCCTTTCCTACATACCTGGAATAAGTGACCACTGGACCCTCTGACAAGTGACTGCTTCATAAAAGTCACTCTGCTTTATTAGAAAAGTTACAGTAGAAATGTAAAAAACCAAAGTTACTACAAAAATCTATGTACAAGTTCTGCAGGACTGCAGAGCATTTCCCTCTGAGGCTGCTAGGGCTGAGCAAGCCCCACAGCAGAGGTTTCCAAATTGTAAACAAGTTTTTTAGTGTTAGAGGCCAGGATGGAAGGTATCTCCCACTTCCCAGTGTTTAAGCTGCAGAGGGTGCAGGAGGGAAGGTGTGCAGTCAGCACTGTCTGGACTGGCAGCAACATGGAGAATGCAGGCTGGTGGTCTATACCTTATGTGTTCCTTTATGATGAGAAGTCAGGTCTTTTTCTTCCTCAGGCCTCTGAAATGTAACAGGTTTGTAGCCAGGCTGGCTTGAGGGGCAGGAAGGCTCTTAAGCTCACGCCAGCAACATCTGCTCCTCCCTGCCCTGTGCCAGGTAAGCGTTAGGCCTGTGTCTAGAGTGGGTTCTTCCTCACATCTATTATTGCTGGGTGGTAAGGCACTGGGGTCATGTTCAGGCTGGCTCTGCGCAGCTCCCGGCGGGGCTTGGAGGCAGGAGCGAGGCTCCATAGCGGGTGCACCTCGTGGGGCTGCCCCGCTCGCATCGAGTGCTCGGCATCCCTCTGCCGAAGGTCCCCAGGGCTGTCGTTGGGCAGGGAGGAACGCCTCCATGTTGATGGCAGAGGGGCATGCACCAGGTCCCTGCTGTCGTCCCTAACCCGATGGCTTTCTTCAGCAACAGCCAGAGGCACGGGCTGTTCCCCAAGGCTGGATTCCTCGCAGGTCCCGAGCGCAGGGGGAACTCTGTCCCCAGCCCCGTGAAGGCTTCTCTCCATCCCTCCTGGGAAAGATTGGGGGTACAGTGAGATGAGTATCAGGATCTCTACGTCCTCATCAAAATTACTGCCTGTAGAGCACTTGCTCAAGGACAACATCCACCTACGCCCGCACTGCTCCTGACTCTGCTCCAAGCTCTCGCTCCCAGGGAAAGGAATTTAAACTCCCTCCCTTTTAACTTGGTAGGAACAGCAAAGCCCCAGCCTGGGTTTCCCCTCACCTTTGGTCTGTCCAGGATGGAGGTTCATGTTACTCAGCCTCTGGTTCAGCTCCTGGTTTGCCCACATATAACGGCTCAGCTCCTTTTCCAGCACCTGAATCCTTGCCTCATACTGCAGCTTGCTGCTGGCCAGCCCCTCATCCATGTGCTCTACAAGGAAAAACAAGGCCATTTCAAGCTGTGAGCCCTACGAAAGACAAAAGCCATGCCACTGCTGCCCGTTTCAGGAGCTGGGGGGGTTACCGCGGCTCTGCTGGAGCAGTAACTGCATGTTTTGCTCGTGCTCCTTCTGCTGCAGGGTGAGCTGGCGGTCCATCTCCAGGCGCTGGCGCTCCACAGCTGCCTCCAGCCAGTACACCAGCTGCTGCTGCTCCTCCAGCTGCATCTCCAGCTCTGAGAAGGCAATGTGCTGCCTGTGCTGATCCTCTCGCAGTGTCACCACCTGGCCAGGGCCCAAGAGCAAGAAACATCTCAGCTCCCTTCAGAGCTTGGAAGCTTTCCTGCACCACTAAGCCTGAGGAAGTTTTTTGGTACAGCGTATGAAGGTTAGTAGTCCTGGGACGTCACAGCTGCCTCACACAGGGAACAGCAACGTGTGGCTGCACTGATGTGGCAGAGCCACCACAGGGATCCAAGCCTCCTATGACTAGTTCAGCCTCTCTCCCAGGTGTTGGGACAGGTGGGGATCATGGTGCTGTGGCTTTGTGGCCTGACCTTACAGGGCAAAAGTACAATAGGAGGCAGGCAGAAAGCTTGAAACTGAGGAAAACAAAGAGTTTGGCTGGGTACTACAGCTCCTACCAGCACAGAGGGCAGTTGTCTCCCACCTTGTCAAAGTACTTGCAGAGCAGAGCTCGGGTCTCGGAGGAGGAGAGGTAGCTGAGCTTGGCCATGAGGTTCATCTCACACTGGGACAGCAGGCTGGCCGAGGCCCGCAGGACTCGTTGCCTGCACGTGATGGACTCATTCTTGTACTCGATGGCTGCATCCAGAGCCTCGATTGCCTCATCCAGCTGGAACAAGATCCGTTCTTCCTGCCAGGGCAGAGCTGCAGTTACTAGGGGACAAAGGGTTTGCTCTGTCTCACCCTGCCCTAACTTCCCTTCTCATCTCAATAGTGCTGGCAAGAAGTTGGGATGTGCACAGTTTGGGGACATGGGGGAGCATCTGCTAACCAGCCCATGCTCAGGTCTTTACTTCTCTCTTACTACCTCATGCTCTTGCAAGCAGAGCCGCCCAGCCCAAGAAGAGGTACCTCTGGGGACAGCAGGGTGCCCTGACGCAGCTTGTTGTCGAGCTCCAACCTCTGTTTGAGCAGCTGGTCCTTCTCCTGGCGCAGGTTGTTGATCTCCTGGCGGATCTGCTGCTGGTCGTGGGCACTGCCATGACGCAGCTGGCCGTTCTTCTCAGTCAGCTCCTTTTCCAGGTGTTCCAGGCGGCTGGACACGCGCACTATGTCATCTGTTAGGGCCTGCAGCAGAAGATGCTCAAGGGGATCCGCTCTAAAGGCAAGTCAGGCCCTCAGCCCCTTTCTACTCCCTCCATAGGTCAAGTGACCCCACACGCACACATAAGCCAAGGCCTATCAAACCAACTAGCTCAGAGGCACAGCACAAGCAGGCTCTTCTGTAGAGGCAGATTTCCTACCCGCTTCCCAACACCACCTCATCCTGGCCTGCAGCCCTCTGCCAGACCCAGGATGGCACCCAGGTCTTCCAGCCTCCCACCTCTGCTGGAAATCAAGCAAGGGGTTGAGGTGTCACACTCTTGTCCCACCTGGCTGGAGCGCAGTCGTTTGCTCTCCAGGCCGTTCTTCTCCTGCAGCAGGGCTTCCTTTTTGGCCACGATAGCTTCCCGCTTGCTCAGCTCATCTTCCAGCTCATCCAGGGCCCGGCGCTGCTCAAGAACTTTATCCATCTCCATGTCCAGCCACTTCTTCTGTTCCTCAATTTTCTGACGGAAGGAGAGGCAAAGGGCACGTGTGTGCACGCGTGCGTGCAGACAGCAGCAGCAGCAATGCCCAGGACTGCTAGACTAAAGAGCAGTGGGGCTGAGATTAGAGCGAGAGTCTTGATCCCATCTCTGCTAACCCCTATAGCCCAGACTTCACTGGTTTTATCCTTCCAGCTCCTCCAAGAGGCAGAGCTAAGCTAAATCCCCAGCTGCCAAGGAGTCCCTGGGGGCCACATCTCCCACCACCCTTCTGCTAACAGACAAGATTTCACAGCTTCTTTACCAATGCTAGTATTTAGAAGAGATCCTGGTCCTGGGGGTAAGACAAGATTTAAGTCCTCTGCTACTAGATGCAAGTGACATTATGGACTGTCCTCCTCAAAGGCAGGATGGGCTATGTCCCCCGTCTCAAGCTGAGGTCCCTGCTTCCAGATCTCCCGTCAGCCTGTGGTCTGCCAAGCAGTCCCCTTCAAACAGGAGACAGGAGGCAGGCTCGCTCTGCCTGTACCTGCTGCTGCTCCAGGCTGATCACGGAGCCGTTGCTGCCACTTCCGCCGCTTCCTCTGGAAAGCTGCGATTTCCTCTGTTTTGATGCGCAGGATTTTCTGGTGCTGCTCGTGCTTCAGTTCCAGTTCCTGCATGGGAAAGAGCAGCCATGAGCGTTGAGGGGGTGGAAGCTGTTTGCCCTACGGCCAGGGGCTGAGGGACAGGTTATGTTCTCTCCTAGCTCCTTGAATACTCTTAAAAAAAATCCTCTCGCCATCTCCATGCTCTCCAAGACAACCACAGACCCAGCCAGAGCTACCCTGGCCTGCCCAGCAGCTTACAGAGCCAACCCATCGTCATCCTCGCAAATACTGCAGCAGCACAGCTGCTCCTGCCCATTCCTACCTTGACTTGGTGCTGCCGCTTATTCACCTCCGTCTCCAGCCGCCGTTTCTGCTCGCTCTCCTCCCGCAGCCGGCGCTGCAGCCGGCCCTGCTGCCGCCGCATCAGCTGAATGTTCCTCTCCAGCTCCTGCACTCGCTTCTCGCTCTGGGCCGAAAGCGACACCAGCCTCTCTGTCGCCTGCTTCTTCTTGCACAGAACCTGCCGGAAGGCGAAAGCTGCCCTCGGGCTCGGCGTCTCCCCTGCGCGCTTTGCAGAGATGCCCCCAACTCTGCCCCTGCCCACCTCCCCGGGTGGGCAGAGCCCTTCCCACTCACCCGTGCCTTGTTCTGCGCGGCCCGCCACGCGTGTGCGGTACTCCTGCAGCTTGCACTTCTCCCCGGGGTCCCACAGCTCTTTGCCCTCCAGCTCCTGGAGCTGCTTCTGGCTGTCAGTCAGCTCTGCCCGCACCTGCTCTGCCTCCTGCTCCAGCTCGCTGATCTTCTGGCAGTACTGCCTGTTCAGCGCCTGGGCATCCTTGCCTGCAACACAACCCCCCTCCGCCATGACCTCCAGGCCCCCTTCCCTCGCAGCCAGGATCCTGCTGAGGGACAGACCTTTCCTCTCTCTCCCCAAGTATTTTTGGCTACAGAGACTGAATGCTCCCTTTCCCTCAGCTACTCCAGGGAAGGGAGAAACCAATGGGAAGGGTCTCAGTCAGCCGGAGGGACGGAGAAACAGGGCTCTGCTGCCTGCAGGAGAAGGGACCGAGCATAAGCAACGCAGGGAGGGAAGGTGAGGATGGGAGTAGAGACCAAGCATCACGACTGGGAGGAGATCTCATGGGGAATGAGTGCATATTTCCACCAGCAGCTCTGCACCTGTCTTAACAAGCTCCGTGATCAGCTCCTCCTTCATGCGGATGTTGATCGCCAGCTCTCGGATCTTCTGCTGTGCTTGTGCCAGCCTCCACTCGGAGTCCTTCCCTGGCAGGCGCTCCCACGGACTGAGCAGCGGCTCCCGCCTCCGACAGACCTCTGCAACATGGATTCTCAGGTAAGGAAGGTGTCCCATCTTAGCAGCCGGCTGACAGAAGGACAATCCGATCTCAGATCTATAGCCAAGATCTGGCACAGCATTGCCCAGAGTCACCCGAAGCTTCCACCGAAACACCCAGCTGTTGCCAGATCCCAGCAGTTCAAGTTTCTCCTTAACAAAAGCAGCTAGACTGTCATCTGCTCCATTTTTGTCCTCTGGGCTCATCCAGGTGGGACATCAAGAGCACCCAAAGAAGCACTGCCAGCCTGAGGAGGACTGTCCAACAACTTACGGTTGCCACTTGCCTTTTGATAGCTCCAGCTGCTCCTCCTGAATCGAGTGGGCATTGCCTCCGCTCAGCTCCTCGCTCAACTTGCAAATCTCTTTCTTGCTCCAGCTTTGGATCCCGTTTCTAGAAGGAGCAGCAAATTAATCAGTTGGGTCTGGGCACTGCTAGAACTGTTCCCAGTAAGGACCCTCACTTATCCACAGGCTTCAGAGGGAGTTAGAAACAGTAGCTGTGGTCAGGAAAGATGGTAATTAGCTCCCCAATGAGCAGGCAGCTGTCTCAGCAGAATCACTGACCTCAGTGGCAGCATTTGCTTCTACATCCTACGTGAGATGTGGGACTGCCAGGTCACGCCACTGCCAGGGCACTGCACAGTGCTGAGACAGCTTCAACTCACCGGCGCTGGGACAGGGACCGTTTCTGTTCCCACTGCTCCTCCTCCTCTCCCGAGGACAGCTCTGATGGCTTCTCCAAGTCCTGGCTGAGCTCCCTCCTCAGCACCACATCTTTGACCTCTGGGTTGCCGGTTGGGCACTGTGCGTGGTTCAGGTGCCAGCCTGCCAGGTCCTCCTCCTGGAAGGAGGGGTTGCTGTCGAGCTTCTGGGGCAGAGAATTGGAAAGAGAGGAAACATGCTGCATGAGAGCCAGTGCTAGAAAAAGCAGCTCTCAGCTGGGCATCGCTGCTACACACAAAGAAAAGCAACGAAATGGAGTTGAGCCTATTTTCAGGAGAACTGGTGTGTTGCTAGACCCCGCTGCCTGCCCTCCTGCCTTCTGCTGCTCAGACGCTGAACAAATCTGGAACCTGCCTGTAACATCAAAGTAAAAGCCTCAGTTTTAAAGCTGGGCTGTTTTTGCCGGAGTTGTGAAACTCTTTGGATGTGAACACTGACTGCAGTCCTCTGGACTATTCCTCTCACAAGGTTCACGTTCAACAGAAGGAAAAAAGCAGTTCCTACAGTGGAGGGCACCCAAGTGAAAAGGCAGCAGCTCCTCAACGGCACAGACTTATGCCCTCACCTTCCTGCAAAGGGCTCTTCCACTCTGCTCGGTGGGAAGGAGCCCCGAGGGAACCTCGCTGAGGCCATGGGACAGTGCAGCATCCAGTGGGGCCGTGTGAGGTCTCTGGCTGGCAGTCACCAGGTGAAGGTTTTCCAGCAGTCCTGGCACACACAGGTTTGGCATTGCCATCTCCAAGCGCACGTGCAGCTCTGAGATCTTATCCTGCTGCTCTTGCAGTTTGTCGCTCTAGGAAGCAACGAGAAAAATGTGGTTATGTACACGTGGATCCCAGACCTGCTGCAGAGGAACCCAAAAACTGGGCTGTGCTCTCCTGGGGAGGACGGGGAGGAGTGGGGCCAGTCCCTGTAAAGAAAGCACAGCCCAGAAATACCTGCAGCTTATACTGCTCCATGGCATCCTCCAGGGCAGCCAGGAAATCACGGTTCTCCTCCTCCAGGCGCTCCACTTGCCTCTGCAGTTTGGCCACCTGCTCATCTTTGATGGACTCACACCTCTTCTCGGTGTTCACCTGCCCCCCAAAATATAAGACAGGCGGCATCAGCATCCACCTTTGTCCTTCCCTTCCCATGCTGGACTCTGCACAGGCACAGCAGCTTTGTGGACCCTGGTTTTTCCTGCGAAATAAATCTCTCGGCTGCAGATGAATCCAACTTCTCCCTGCGTGCTGGGAGGACCACGTCTTTCTGCCTCCCTACAGTCTCTTGGCCAGGTTGCTGCTTCTCCTCTCCCTCTCCTGACCCTTCCACCATGCCATGCTGAGGCTGCTGCCTTCAGTGGCCATCGGATGAACCCAACCTCAGAGCTGCAACACCCCAACCATTACCTGGGCTTTTGCCAGCTTTGAGCCTTGTGCCTCAGGGCTCTGGTCTTCCGCAGAGGTGCTCTCGATGCCGCTATCCAGCCCGGCCGACGTCAGCTCACTCCTCTCGCTCTCCACCGCGCACAACCACTCCTTAACCCGCAAGATCTGCTCCACCGTCAGGTTACTGTCCTCCTGCAGCTCCATCAGCAGCCGGTACGCGGCATCAGTGCAGGTCCGGTAATGTGCGCACTCCGCCAGCAGCCGAGCCGTGGGGTCTGGCATGCATCGTTTGGTGGTGGCCGAGCGGTTGATGATACGAGTCTCAGAGCGGTGCCGCTGTTCCAGCGCCTTCTGCAGGTTCTTTATCTGCAGATGAAGCTCTTCGACATGCTCCGTCTCCTTGCGGCAGTTCACCACAGCCTTGTTCTGGATGTTTTGAGCCCGGCTGGCGTAGTTCAGCGTGTTGAGGCTCTCATCAAAGTCGGAGGAGGATGGGCTGACACAGGCTATCATCACAGTCTGGGCGTTCCCCCCCAGAGAGTCTTTCAGGATCCTAGGGAAGAGCACAGTGATTAAAATAGCTGAAATACAAATAATGGAGGAACCAGAAGGTTTCCAACCCTTTTCAGAGGTTAAGCCCAAGGAAAATGATATCCTTGCTCTGTGGCTGGTTCGGCACTAGTGAAGTGAGCAGAATCATTAAGGAGAGGAATAACAGTTTGCACTGTGGCGAGGTTCCATCTGAGTAATTCCTGAGGCTGGGAGCTCCCTGACTTGGTGATCACTGATAGGCACGTGCTGCACGGGAACCTGTTGGAGATTGCAAAGACCACCCGCTCGAACTAAAAACTAACTGCAGACCATCAAACAAACCTACTGGAAGCATTTTTTATTCACTGCCAGGCAGGAAGGGCAGGATAACCCATGGTGACACCCCATCTCAGCTTCAGCAGCATGACTTATGCAAGCCTCGTCTTCTGCAGCACTGCAATGAGCTAGTCCGTCATTTCGATCCTGGCCTCATTGCTCCTGAAGCCTCCCTACATGAAAACCATAGAGGGTACACCTGTGTATTGGGTCTGAATGAGACGGAGTTAATACTCCCCATAGCAGCCCTCATAGCACTGTGCTCTGCATCAGTAGCTAGAAAGGTGTTGATAACACACCAGTGTTTTGGCTACTGCTGAGCAGTGCTGGCACAGCATCAAGGCTGTCTTTCCAACATTTTTGCCCCCCCCTCAATGGCAGGCTGGGGCAGGGCAAGATCTCGGGAGGGGACATAACCAGGACAGCTGACCTAAACTAACCAAACAGATATTCCATACCATATGACGTCAGCTCAGATATAAAAGCTAAGTAAAGGGAGACGGAGGGGGGGCATTTTTGTCTTCCGGAGCAACCACTACACGTACTGAAGCCCTGCTTCCCAGGAAGTGGCTAGACATCGCCTGCTGATGGGAAGTAGAGAATAATATCATTTGTTTTTCTTTGCTTTCGCGCGTGACCTTTGCTTTCACTTTATTAAACTGTCCTTATCTTGACCCACAAGCCTTTTGTTGTATTTTCTCCCCCCTGTCCAGCTGAGAAGGGGGAGTGATAGAGTGGCTTTGGTGGGCACCTGGCATCCAGCCAGGGTCAACCCACTACAACCTGTAAACTGCTGTGAGGCACAGCGGGTCAGCTGGCCCCATACCATCAAGCAGTCAGTCTGAGAGCCCTGGTGTGAGAGCAGAAGGGACAACTGGCCCTGCAAGCTCCTCTTGGCTAGCCTGGGGACTCTGCCACCAAACCTGGCAGGCTGGGCATGGGAAAGGCAGGGAAAAGCATCACATCCCTCCTGCTGGGCCATGAGCCCGTGAGATGTGGGGGTCCTGGCCCCAGCTGTACCTGGTAATTTTGGAGTCCCTGTAGGGGATGTGGCTGCTCTTCCTCCGAGGGTCTCCCAAGGCACTGATGACGTTGCCCAAGGCCAGGAGACCACTGTTGATCTGGATACTCTCCTTCAGCCTCTCCCCCGTGTTTCCCGTCTTCACAATTCGCTCTGAGCCTGCCAGGTCCACAAAGTGAAACTTGGAAACCAGGACCTGGCCCGAGGCAGGGACAGAGGGGAGGTGGTGGTGCAGGGGGAGGCGGCCAGCCCCACGCCGCTGTTCCATGGTCACCGTGAAGATGGTGTGCGAGCGGCTCGACTGCCTGTTGACGTGGGTAGCTCCCGTGTGCTTGGCTGTGTTCCCCATCTCCAGCAGGCTCAGCACCTCGTCCAGCCCTTCCACTTCTGACTCCTTCACACCGCAGAGCACTACAACGGCAAACGGAGCTGTGGCTGGGAGGAATGGGCTGCCCGAGGATGCAGCTTCTCTGCACAGCCTGGTGCCATCGCCCTGCCCGTACTGTACCATGCACAGATCGCCTTTCTACACTGAACAGGACTAAGCACAGCAATCTGCTGCAGGAGAGGGACGGAGGGATGGAGGGAGAAGACCTGGCTCTGCCTTCAGGGATAGATAACCCAACCCTGGCCTCGGGCACGGGGAGAAAAGGGAGCCCACGCGCAGCCACACATACCAATGTTCCCCTTGTCATCCTCCCGGATCTGGATGTCTTTGCTGGCTGTATCCACCTGCAGCAAGTCCCGAAACTCCTCCTTGTACACCTCCAGGTAGGACACTCGGACCGTGTAGTCGATCAGGTCATTCTCATCGATGAGCCTGAAGGTCTCAGCCATGGCTCGCGGGATGATGCCCTGCTCATCTTCATTGATGGAAGCTGGCAGAGAGATACACGTGGTCACGGGGAGCAGCGAATGCCCGGGGAGCCCATGCTGGCCAGGGACAGAGCTGCAGGCAGGAGCCTGCCTGCAGCACACGTCAGCTGGAAAGAAGCAGCCTCACAACCCTCCCACAGCTCAGCCCTCGCAGCCCACATTAAACATCCCTCTGAGTGTTTCTAAGCCACAGGACCTTGGGGCAAATCCTATCCTACGGCTGTGCTGGATACCAGCCATGCTGTTCGTTTCCAGTCCTTCCTCAAGAAGGAAAAGGCACGTTAGCGTTTCAGGAGGTAGCAAACACCATGCCTGCAGCTACAGCATGCTGTCCTTTGAAGCCAGCACAACTCCACAACTTTTCCCAGCTCCAAGAAGGTTTTTTTGTGCTTGCAGCCTGCTTGTATCTGGTCACAGCACCCTGCTGTCTGAATTTTAAATGATTTTGCTTTTGTCTCCAACAGCTGTGTAAAAGGGCAATCCCCAAATCTGGTGCAATGATAGCCTGAAATGGGAAACTGAAAATAGAGGTAGATTGAAAATACGGAAACAATTTAGTGTTTACAGACTATGCAATTAACTAAAGCTGACTGAAACATTTACAGTATGTCTTCTGCAAGATATCGTAATACCGTTAAACCAGCACTTATAGGAAGGAAAAGCTTCCTCTTTCCCTGTCTCCATCACATAAACAAACTAACAGGATTAACCCCTGCAAACCTCCCTCTCCTTAGGGCTTATTTCAGGACAAGGCTGACAGATTCAAGCCAGCTGAAGGCAGCGGTGCCCTCGGAAGATCACCACCACCACCTCCAGACCAGACGCAGTCCTCTCGCTCGTCCTGCAGCGGTCTAGGAGAAAACCTCCACGCTGCGATCTCAAAGAAGGTGTTGCCCGCGGCGGGGGGGTGGTTACAGCAGCGTGGGTGGTGGTGGGGAAAGGCTGTTGGGGTGGGCAGTTTGGGAACGGGTGGTGGGCGGGTTGGTGGGCTTGGGCCGGGGGGGGGGCCGGCAGCGTCGAGCGGGAGGGCGGGCTGGAAGGATCGGTTGGGACGGCGACGTCGGCAGCGACGGGGCCGGTGATGTCGGCGGGTCCGGGCGGAGAGGGCGAAGCTGACGGGATGGGGGGGGGGGCGGCAGCACCGGCGAGGCTGGCGGCTGCGGAGGGGCGGCCGGGCCGGTGGCTCGGCTTGGGACGGAGGGAGGCGGCGACGCGGCGCTGCCGGGGAGAGCGGAGGAGGGTGGAGACGCCGGCGGGACCGCGGTGCCGCCGGCCACGCCGCGACTCACCGACGCTGGCCTCCCCGATGGTGTAGGTCTTGCCGGAGCCGGTCTGCCCGTAGGCGAAGACGGTGGCGTTGAAGCCGCGGAAGAAGGCCCGCAGCAGCGGCTGGACGCAGGTCCGGTAGACGGCCGCCTGCCCCGCCGCCTCGGGCAGCACGGCGGCGAAGCGAAAGCGGCGGCGGCGGCCCAGCGCCACCTCGCCGGTGGCGGCGTCGCCCCGCAGGCAGGGCCGGTGCCCCCGCAGCGCCTCCCGGGGCAGCAGCGGCCGCACCCGCACCGCCACCCGCACCGCCGCGCCCTCCGCCGCCATGGCGGGGCCGCCCCGGGCAGCGCGAAGAGCCCGGCCCGGCCCGGCCCGGCCCGGCCCGGCGCGCCGCGATGGCGTCAGCCGGCTCCGCCCGGCGCCGCGGAGGGGGAGCGGCCAGCGCGGCCCCGCCGCCCCCGGCCTCGGGCTCGGGCTCGGGCTCGGGCTGGGGGCTCCCGAGACGCTCCTTCGCTCGTGAGATGCTCCCTCACTCGTGAGACAACGCTCCGTCACTTGTGGAACAACGCTGCACCGCTTGTGAGATGCTCCATCACTCACAAGAGACTCCGTCTCTCGTGATGCTCCACCACTCGTGAGATGCTCCACCACTCGTGAGACAACGCTCCATCGCTTGTGAAACAACGCTGCACCACCCGTGAGATGCTCCATCGCTCACAAGAGACCCCGTCTCTCGTGATGCTCCATCACTCGTGAGACACGCTACCACTCGTGAGATGCTCCCTCACTCGTGAGACAACGCTCGTCACTCGCGAGATGCTCCCTCACTTGTCAGACTGCTCCATCACTTGTGAGATGCTCCACCACTTGTGAAACAACGCCACACCACTTGTGAGACACTCCACCACTTGTGAAACAACACGCCATCACTCGTGAGACAACGCTGCACCACTCATGAGATGCTCCACCACTCGCGAGATGCTCCATCACTTGGGAGACAATGCTCCATCACTCACGAGACGCTCCACCGTTCCTCACAGGCATTCCCACGATCACTGTGGGGAAGGGACAAGGGGCTACGTGGCCCTGCCAAGGGACGACGTGCTTGAGGTGCAGGCGTGGGCAGCCTCCTGGGATGCAGTTTGTGGAGCAGCTGGTGCAAACAGCTGGTGCTTCCCAGCCGCCTGCCGTGCTGGGAGCTGGCAGGGCCAGCTCCGGGCACTGACAGACATTCGGGACAATCTGAGCGATAACAAAGTTTTTCATCTGGCCTCCTGCAGCTCCCTCTGCACCGCCCCTGCGGCTGTGGGGAGGGGTATGGCCCTCGTGGGTCCCCTGGGTGCCGTGGGAAGCGCTGGCTCCTCGGCTGTGCGGAGAGGAGTCGCACACGCCGCTGGGACCGCTGGCGAGGCATGGCCGTGCTCGGCATGGGGCTCCGGCTCCCGCTGCGCCGGAGCGCCAGCTTCACCCCTGACCACCCTGCCCTCATGGAGATGCCTGGCCCCACTGCCCTGAAGATGGAAGCAAATGTCCTCATTATGGGAGCGGACAATGTGGGGAAATCAGGTAAGAACCGACCGTGAGCTGGGAGCAGGGGTTTCCCAGGCAGGGAGACCCATTTCTCTCCCACAAAAAGGGTTGAAAACTGCAGCAGCATTTGGAGAACATGCTGCAGAGAGTAGCCCCACAGAGCAAGGCGGTGAGATGGGGCTGAGCTTTTGGGTGCGGCCGTGATTCGAGGTGGGGAAGCCAAGCACAACCCTGTAGGCAGTGGGCAAGCAAAGGTGGAAGGTATTTTCTGCTGAGCTGCAGTTTGCTGATGCTGCAGTTCATGCTGTGCCTCTGCTCTGCTCACAGACCTGCTGGTGGCTGGGAGAGAACCAGAGGTCGTTCCTGCTAGTGGGAGTTTACAGGGGGATGGTGCCTGACTGCTGGGTTGAAAAAGAAAAATCCTTCAGGTTTAGGGTTATGATGATGATTCTTATCCTTCCCTCTGCAGCTCTTACTGTGCGTTTCCTGACCCGGCGCTTTATTGGGGAGTACGGAGACATGGGTGAGTGCCAAGCCAGGGCCAGGCCAGTTCCCGTTAGGGACTGGGGTCAGGAGGCGAGCCTGCTTCTGCCTGCAGGATTTCATTGCTTCCCATCCTCTTCTGCCTTTCTCCAGAGCCTTTGCCTGCTCCTGGGGGGCTTGATAGTTGTATTTGTTCAGTGACCCATCTCTTTGCTCCAGAACTGCTTCTCTGGGGTGCAAAAGGTCCTGGGTGGCAGCTGGTGGCACTGGTGTGCCCAGACTGAATGCTGGGGTGGAGGCAGGCTGGGGCAGTCACAGCTGTGAAGGCCACCATGCTCCATGTGGTTGTTGCTGTACAAAAAGAGCCCCCGGACCTTGCCTTGTGGAGCATGGTCTCCCAGGGTGCACGTGACAGGCTTGTCCCCAGGAGGAGAAGACCTGGGTTGAGGGAGCTATCTCTTGGGTCCATGAAGATGATGATTTTTTTTGTTTTGGCAGAATTCATCTACAGCCACAACCTGACTGTGGATGGCCGAGAGATTCTCTTCCACATCTGGGACGTCCCCAGTTCCCAGGTGAGAGGGCTCCACTCCTGTCACCCGTTTTCACCCCAGGGACAAAAAAAATTCTACTAAAAGTTACCTCTGGGGAGCCACAGGCTGGGAGCTCCAGCTGAGTAAAGCTCTAGCATCAGATGGTTTGTAGGTGACCAAACCCTTCTTGCCTGCAGAGCACAGGGCAGCAGCATTGCTGGCAGGGTAGCAATAGTCACCGTAGCCCATGGTCCTCTGGCTGAGGACATTAGAGCTGAAGCACCAATATTACCAGCCCAGACTGAGCACAGGACTGTGCTAATGAAGTGGAAGTGCCGCTCTGAGGTCCCCACGCTGTTATCACCTACAGCCTGCAGTGCTTGGCAGCTGGGTGATAAAGTGAGGACAGTGATGCTGAAGCCCGAATCGTGTCCCCTTGGTGAGGTCTGCCAGGAGCTGCTCTGCCTTCCTCAGTACGCTTCTTTCTCTCTGTGCTCTTTTGCTGCTCACTAGCCATCCCTGTCCCAACAGGCTCAGGATTGCTGCACCCTGTGCTAGCAGGCAGGCGTGGAGGGAGGGAACAGATAAAAAAAACCCCTTCCTTTTCTCTTTCCCCAGGAGCAGGCAGAGGAGGGCTCCTCAGAGGAGAAGCGAATCCAGTGGGCAGACAGCTTTGTCCTGGTCTACAGCATCTGCGACCGTGCCAGCTTCAACATCCTGCCCCTCAAGATCCAGTTCATCAAGGCAGCCAAGGAGGGGCAGAGCCAGGAGAAGGTGCCCATCGTCATTGTGGGCAACAAACGGGACCTGCACCACCAACGGGTGGTGTCCAGCGAGGAGGGCCGGCTCCTGGCCCTCTCTTTAGACTGTGGTTTCTACGAGGTCTCTGCAGCCGAGGCTTATCACGGGGCCCTCATGGTCTTCCATGGACTGGCCGAGCGCATCCCTGACACCAAACTGGCACTGAAAAAGGGTACGGGGATCCGTGGCATCGTCAAGACCATGTCGGCCGTGTTTGCCCGTAAGCGAACAGACTCTCTCTGAGCTACGGCATGGGTGTTGCTTCTCTCTGTGCTGCCCGGCTGGACCAAGCCTCCTCCCTGGGTGCCCATGGACATGGCATGTGTGTTTCCATAACTATGGTGGGTGGGTTCCTTGTTGTCCTCCTAATGTCGGGGTCTGGGTGTCCTGCCATACACAGCCAGTGCAGCCAAGGACTGTAGTGCCTTCCTCTTCGGCCCCATGATGGGGCAGAGGCTCTACTCTTCGCTGTACCAGCTTTTCAGGTGCCTCCTGCTTTCTCCTTCCATCCTCCAACACTGGAAACCACCAGGTGTTTTTGCCACAGCTCCAGGCAGCGTAATGCCCAGCTCCTTTGGCAGGAGCTGCCAGGGCTCTCAGTGAGCAGGGAGGACACGCCGCTTCTGCACGGCTGCCCGGCTCCCTGTCCCCCCGCTCCTACCCTGGGATCCTTATTCCTGTTTCACGCTCATCAGGGTGCTCTCCGGTAACACCGGAGCACCCATGAGCTGGCAAGGTGGGGGTTTCTCCGCCGGGGAGCCACCGGCAGTTCCCACATGTGCATCACGGTGTCAGAGTGTCCCAGAGCCTGTGGCACCAGCTGACCCCAGAGGACCTTGGTGAGGGCTGACGCCTCCCATCCCACCCGCCTTGCTTTTGAACTGTCCTGCTCATGTCCTCTCTCCCACAGCCTTTCAGCGATCGCAGCCATTTCCCTTGTGCGAGCACTGTACTGGCTGTGCCTGGGAAAAACCAGACGCGTGGCTCGTTCCCAGGATGGGGATCGCACCATGCGCCTTCCCAAGCCACTCCTTCTGTAAGGCTGCCTGTCCCTGGGGAGGAAAGGAGGTGGGGAAAGGGGCTGCTGGGCTCATCGCTGAACCCTTCTGCTGCTGGGAGGTTTTTCCCTGCCTTTCCCCAAACCCTTCCCCTCGTGCGCCTGGGAAAGCGGTGTGTTGGAAGAGGGTTTGTGTGTGTGGTACAGACACGGATTTCTCTGCTGTGTTCTTCTGGAAATGCAATAAATCATCTTTGGCAGGAAGCCCCCTGCTCCTCGGGGCTGTGAATTTGTACTCAGGGCATGGGAAGAGACACGTACTGTGCTGGGCTTGAGCACCCACCGTCCCTGTGGCAGCGACCCGAGGATGAGTTTCCCGGTCCCTCGGCCCTTGGTTGGGTGTCTTTCCCCACTCTGCTCCCTCGTTTTGGTGGCTCGCTCCCATAAGGCAGCCGAGCAGACATGGTGAGTGGCAGGTTGGGAAGGTTTATTACTGCAGCGGATACAACAAGGTGTTGCGGGAAGCCAGGCGGTCCTGCGGGAGAGAGAGGCTCCAGGAGCTCCACCTGTTCTCACCAGTCTTCTTCCTGACCCCACCATCCATCCCACCATCAGCTGGGGTGGCTGCCCAGGGCTTTCAACTCATGAGTCCTGCTGCTTGGTGGGGACTTTCAGCTCCTCCATGGAGGAGCAATCTGTGGCCAGGGATGGGCCCTGTAAGGGGGGATGGAGCGTAGGAAGGATGGGGAACCGGGGTTGCTACGGTGATGTTTGATGGCTTTGCTGTCCAACCTGCTCTGTGCACTGTTCTCAATGTGTAGCCCATCTAAATCCACGCTATCTGCTCAACAGGGACCAGGGTGGCCCAGTGCCAGGCCTGGCTGGACCCTTTTTCTCTTTTCTGGTCTCACCTTTGTTTCCGTGTCTCCTTTACCTCTCTGGTCCCCTCTGGTCCCACCTCCCCCTACCTTCTCCTTCCACCAGCAGGGCTTTTGGCTGCCTTTATTCCCCCATCCTGGCCCTGATGCACTCCAGAAGAAGACATCTCATGGCACGTCTACCACTTTGAGCTCCTGTCCTGGTACAGGGGTGCGTGCAGGCAGCTGACGGGGGCCCGGGCAAAGCGTGCTGTGGGGGGATTAGAGGGGGGCTGGGATGCGCTCATCCTCCCCACCAGCTCAGTCCTTCTTGAAGGCAGGACTGTAGAGGTTGGTGTAGTAAGCCCGGCTGTACATGGCCTCAGGGCTGAAGCGGTAGGAGCCCTCGCTCACCCGCCTGTTGTAGGGGGCGAAGGCGGATTTCCGTGGGAGGGGGCACTCGGGCTCAAAGGCAGGGCTGCGGTAGAGGTTGTGCCGCAGGAAGAGGGGGTCCTCGAGCCCCAGGAAGGAGAGGGGGTGATGGCCACGGTACAGCCGCCAGTCGCCCCTCAGCTGGGATTTCTCCTCAGCGGAGGGGGCGGCGGGCTTGGCATCCTCCTCCTTCTGCTCCTTCTCCGGGCTGGGCTTGCTGCCCGCAGCTGCCTCCTCTTCCTTCACTGACTGCCTGCGGAGCTGAGAGATGGGGTGAGCACCTGGCCAGGCTGTACCCACCCGCCAGCCCTGCTCTCCCTGTGCTACACAGCCCCCCCCAAAACTGGGGGAACCTCAGGACAAGCCAATTTGCCCCCAGAGAGGTCCCCAGCAGAGGGGAGTGGGTGGCTGTAGCCCCTGGGCAGCTTGCGGTGGAGAGATGGTCCCAGGGGAGCAGCAGAGTGGGGGAAAGGAGAGGGGGCACGGTCTCAGCCTGAACTTTCACCTTCCCAGGAACTCATGGTCGCACCCTGGCTTGGGCATGAACTGTGTGAAGGTGCCACTGCTGGCTGACCTGCTGGCTCTATGGGGGGGACTCGCTGTCACGGCTTGGGGGGATGCTCAGGAGGAGGATGGGACTGAGGTGTCCTGACAGCACCCATCTCACCCCTCTAGTACCCCCTGGCACTGCCCGGAGCTATGGGGTGCTCATGGGAGGAGGTTGGGCAAAATGGGGTTTGCTGGAGATGGACGGGACCCGGCTGGGGACAAACTCACCGGCACGTAGCTGTACAGGGTGCCCAGCAGATGCTTGGGGGCACTGACGAGGGTCCCCCCGAGAGCATCCACCGTCTCCATGGCCTTGGATAGCCTGCGGGGGGTGAAGAGGATCAACCCCTCCGCCGCATCCCAGGCCACGGCCGGGACCTTCTTCACGCTGGAGATGCCGGAGGCGCAGGCAGTTTGCAGGTTGTGAGCCATGCTGCCAACCAGCCCAGGGTCATCCCCTGCCTGCAGAGAGAAACCAGCTCAGCTGCTGGCCCCCGCCCCACCAGACCGGACAGGGGTGGCCCTGGGCTCCCCATCCCCTCCGCAGCTTAAAGCCCGAGTGCTTCGGCTCGCTGCTTTGCAAAAGCCACTGCAGCCCTTTGCAGCAGGGTTGCTCCCTGTCCCCCCCCCCCCCGACTCCCCCCACTCCCAGGCCCCTGGGGACCCTCTGCCCCAGGCTGCTCTTCCGCTGCAGGCAGAGGTGAAGGGCAGTGACCCCGACCTGCCGCTTCCCGTCCCCACGTCCCAGCGGAGCCATTCCCAGCCCCGCCAACTCACACCACCCCTGGCTGCTGGGACCATGGCGGGGGATTTTTCGGGGGTGTTCAGGGGCTTGCTAGGGAGCTTGGTGCTGACACCCCACAGCAGCAAAGAGGTCTTGAATGTACAAGCCAGGGTGACTCTGCTAGGCGCAGAGGCTGCCCCCAGCCCCCAGCTTTGGGGAGTCGGGGAAGGGGGCTGCTGGGGCTGCCCCCTTGCCAACCCCTCTCACCTCCTCCAAGCTGCAGTTCAGGGTTCAGCAGAGATGGGGGCCTTGTTCCCAAGGGTGTTGGGGGGAACATCCCCCATGCTGGCATGGTCCATGGGCAGAAGGATGCTTTGGAGTACCCCCGGCTTGCTGGCCCCCTTTTCTCCATACCTCCTTGGTGTGGTTGTTGTCTTTCTTCCCCGCCTTCTCCTGTTTCTGCTCTGGTACCTTGCTCTGCCGCCGGCTCAACCAGCCGGCCGCGGTGCTCTGCCCATCACTGTGGACCCGTGGTGCTTCGGGTACGCTCGGCTTGGCCAGGTTGCCCTGGAAAAGGAGCAAAAAGCCACCACTCGCAGGGACCTGGCAGGTCCCATTCACCCCATCCTGCTTAGCCTGAGGATTTCACGGGGGGCCCTGGGGTGTGTAAGGAGCAGAGGGTTTCATTTATGCACGTGGGAAGAAATCCTGAGGGCAGCAGGGAGCTCCGGGATTTTGGCACTGGTCAGGGAAGGGATTCCCACCGCAGTGCTGGGTAGGAGAGGAGAGGTGCCTCCTTCTTCCCATCTTCTCTGGGCCTCTGCAGGGGCTTTTTGCTTTAGGAAGGATGTTATGGCAAGACCATAAATTAACAATATATATTGGGAGCCGGCTAAAAATAACTTGTCCCACTAATAGGGTACAAGGTTGTGTGTGAACATGCCATGGGAACCACTGGCCCTGGCTCATCCTGCTGAGCGGGGGAAACAGCAGCACCCACAACTCTGCTCTTGGATGTGCTCCTAGGAGCCTGAAATGTCTCATCCGAAAGCAGAATCAGCCCAAAAGATGGTATGGGGGAGCAGGAACCTGGCAGGTGGGTTTTGGCACTCACCAGGATGGGGATCCAGGTGGCCAGCTCCTGCCCTTTGGCTTTGGCACGCTGGAGGCTTTGGGTGGTTTGCTGGTAAGCGCGGTGGGAGACAGTACCAACCAAGGCGCCGATCCGGCCCAGGGTACTGGGAGCACTGGGAGTGCTGGGCTGCTGCTGGGAGACCTTTGCTACTGACTCACGTGTCTCTTTGGGCTTCTGATCTGAAGGCAGAAGAGCACAGGCAGAAGAGCAGCAGGGGGTTTATGTCTGGTGGGACAACCCTCCCAGGTAGCCCTACACCAAAATCTAGGAGCTTCCTCCTGCCACGTGCACCCCATGAGTGAGGTGCCACCCGCGTACAGGCAGCCCATGTCAGACAGCCTCAGAGGGGATTTGGGCATTGGGACTACCTGCTTCTTCGTCCTCCTCTGGCAGCAGGTACTCCATCAGCTTCTCCAGCCCTCCCAGGGCTGTGTCGACCCCCGCGGCTGCCATCTGGCTCACCGAGTTCCTCCTCGTGTACCTTGCCGTCGTTTCCACCGTGCTCTTGGTGGCCTCATAGCCCTCTGCTGCCAGCTCTATGATCTTATCCACGGAGTTGCCAATGGTGCTTTTGGCACTTTGGAGGGGGGAGGAGATGGTGCCCTTCAGTTCAGATGCAAGCTGTGGGCGGAGAGATGGAGAACAGCCCTGCCGGTGTGCTTGGGGTGGCATGGGACAGTCAGCAGGACCATGGGGACCCCAACCATGGCCATGCCAGTAGACAGCCCCGAGAGGGGCATAACAGATCTCTCCAGCCTGGGCTGGAGGTAGCTCGCAAGGATGGGACACAGGATGCTGTTGACCTATATTAGGGAGCACCCCAACCCCCGCCTGGGCTGCAGGAGCCCCTGAAGGAGCCCTTGCTTGGAGGTGCTGCCTTGTTTCCCGCCTCAGCAGCCCATCACCATCCAGAAACAAGACCAGAGGAGACATGCTGTGGGCTCTGCAGAGGGGCTGGGGGGTCCCAGACTGTCCTGCCTGTGACTTACCTTGTCGACAGGGTACTGGAGGGCAGGGATCTTCTCCTCCAGGTGGTCCAAGCCCCGGCATGCCAGGTCGTTAGCCACAGCAACTGCCTTGGGCAAAAGCATGGGGTGGGTTGGTAAGAAAAGCTCACGGGCTGTGCTAGGCACCTGCTAGTGCCAGCGCTGACCCACCAAGAGAGGCTCTGGTGGGCTCCCCCCGCCGTGTCCCCCCTGGTGGATGGACTCACACTGAGGCTCCAGCCTGCGCACCATGGGCTGCACGCTCCACATGGCCAAGGCGCTGGCACCCTGCACGCCCCGCTCGTAGACCTCGCACACCGAGGCCATGAGCGGGTGGGCCTCCTTGGTGCTGGCGTAGGTGCGCTGGAGGCTTTCGCAGGTCGAGCTCACCACTGGCAGCTGCAGGACCCTCTGCAGCGCGTTCTCCTGTGTATGCAGACAGGCATCGGTTAGCCAACAGCCCTTCCCCGAGGAACGCCCCATCGTCCACGCACTGGTGGCATTTGGTGTGTTGCAGTGACCACAGAGGACCTCAGCTCACGCTGGAGGAGGAGGGCATTTCTCGAGCCCCATTGAGGGTCTCCCAGCTACGTTTCATACGGCACAGCCGTGGACAAGCAGGCTGGCTGCTGCTGCTGAAGGAGCAGGGACACCACAGGCAGTGTTGGAGAGGTGACGGTCCCCACTCCCCCCATCTCCCAAGCCCGACTGTCCAAGTGCTCCCGCTGGCTTTCCACCCTGCTCTGCTGCTTCTTCCACCTGACCCAGCCCTTGCTCCTGTCCTTGGGCCAGCAAAGACCAGTGCCTTTGTGGCACCTCTGTCCTGTCTGTCTTGTCACCACTATGACAAGTAAGGGATACGGACCTCAAAAAGGAGAAGGGGAGAGGAAAGGAACAGGTCTGTCCCTGAGGGTGCACAGGGCTTTGGTAGGAGCCATTGCTCTAAGAAGAGGGCACCAGAGCTCTCCAAGGCAGCAAGGCACTATGTCCCCACACCCTGCTAGCACGGGAGACGTGGGATGCCAGTATAAACCAGCACAGCTGACACCTGTGTGTGCTGCCAGTGCCAGAGCACAGCTGGAGGTAGGTCCCTCAAAGCTGGGTGAGCAGGATAAACCTGCAGCTTCAACCCTCTGGTCCTGCTCTCGCCCGGTGCCCACCTGGCGAGGTGAGACAACTGAGAGACATTGCAGCCCCAAGGGAGGACCGAGGTGAACGTTGGCTCATCACAGCAGCCATGAGGCAAGAGCTCTCTGGGTTGCCCGGGACAGAGCAGAAGAAGCAGCTGAGCTTTCCCCTGATCACCAGTGGGCGAGAGGCCACGTTTGGCTTCATGTCCCACTTGTGACCACGACTGGGCTGTGAATCTGCATATTTGAGAAAACCTGTATTTTTTGGTGCTATATTATGCTAATTTTGGCTTGACACAGAGCAAGTCCTCCCACAAATCCCACAGTTCAGCAATCCCGGGGGCTCTAGCTGTTCAGAGCAGTGCTGCAACCACAGCAGCATGATTGCTGGCGCTTTGGGGTCCACAGTGGGGACACAGGTGAAGGACAGGCACTGCCGGGAGGCATCACCGAGAGCTCCCATCAGCTCAGGGTTAACTTTCTTGATTCTGAACTACTTAATTTCAAGCAAGTGAAGGCTTTTATCCTTTCCCTTTGATGATGCTCTATATTGTTGCAAGTAAAGATCCATATAAAGATAAGAGGGGGACACATGAGACCACATGAGATGTGACTCATACTCATCCAGCAGAGCCAGTACATGCTACGTGGCGCCCTTGGCACACCTCTGCCCTCCCCTCTCTCCCTCTTCCCGCACCCACCTTGGCACTTCCATTCTGCAGAGTCTGATTCTTCTTCACTGTCATCGTGACACATCCACCTGCAAAGCAAAGTTGGGAGCCGCAGACCCCGCTGCGAAGGCAGGGCTGGCCTCGGGCTCCCCCCACTCACTCCTGCGCTCCCCCCTGAGCACGGTGGTGCTGGGAGCTGGGCTGAGACACACACCTCCCCTGGGTACAGTGGATGCGGCATTGCCTAATGCTTGACTTTTCACCAGTTAAGCTGTAAGACTAATGACTCCATACAGCCCTCCCCCGCTAGTGTGTCTTAACACCCAAAGATGCAAAAAATTAGTTGAGAGGCATCTAGTTTGGAGGAGCTACAGTACAAAGCAGGATAAAAAGCACTGGCAGAGCTGTAAAGCAAACTCAGAGCAACCAGGATGCTCATAGATGTGGATGAAGGCCAGGCTGAGAGATGCGGGCTGAGAAGGGGTAAGAAGGCAGGACAGGAGCAGAGAGAGGAGCTGCAGGTAGGGATGCAGCGAGCTGCCCAGCTGCAGTCAGCATCCCCCTCCCGGACACCTGCAGGCAGCTCTGCCACTCACAGTGCCAGCGCCTGTCCCTGCACAGCCCCAGCTCGATGCGGGGGGCAAAAACACTGCGAAACACCGGTCTCCACTGCTCCTGGCTGGGTGACACCCGAAAGCACCACTCCAGCTCTTAGACCCAGCACAGACTCCCTTTTCTTAGCAGCAGATGAAATTCAGGAGATTCAGGGAGAGCGGGTGATCCTTGCTCTCACCCCCCCCAGTCCCGCTGAAGCTGTCCCTGGAGCGCCCGGTGGGGACCGGCTACTCACCAAGGGGCAGCCCGTCCCCGGCAGAGCAGGAGCAGAGAGTGGTGGCTGCACCGTCCTTTCACCCAGGTCCTCTGAGAGTGATGCACCGTGCCCCGGCCACTACCACCACGAGGCCCCACCTCCCAATTGCACGGGTTTGGGAGCTGGCGGGTTGTGGTGGAAACTGGCCAAAGAGCTCCCTGAAGCCACCGTAATTTGGAACAGATGACGGCAGAAAATCCCCTTTGTCGTCTTCTCTGCAAAGCCCAGAAGCTGTGGCACAGCTGGGATGCACCAGAGTTTAATGCCTCTCCACCAAGAGAAGATGAAAAGAAGCTGCCCTTGGACCTCACCACCTCAAAAGCAACAGATCATGAGCAGCCAGGGAGAAGGGGAAGAGTCAGGCAGGGTTTCCTAAGAGATTAAAACCTTCCTGTATTTCTGTAGCCCATTATGCCCTGTGGTGGACCAGGATCCTATCCTGTTGGGAAACGCAACACAGACCAAGAACAGTTTCTCCCCAGGAGAGTTTACTAAGTTTACAATAGTTTAGAATTTACAATGAGCAGAAGGCAGGCATGGGGGACATGTCCTGCATAAAACAATCTGGTTTGGCCAGGTCTGCAATTTCTAAGAGAATTCATGGAGGGTATTGGCGAGGAGGCTTTTAGCTGAGTGTCACGGTAGACACTGCATTAGGAAAGCTCTAGGCATTTGGAGTGGACAGAAATGGAAGAAAAAATCAGGTTGGAAGTGATCTCTGGAGGTCACCTCATCCAACTCTTGCTCAAAGCAGGGCTACCCTTGAAGCTAGATCAGGCTGCTCAAGGTCTCGTCCAGTCTTGAAAATCTCCAAGATTAAGATCTCCATCTCTCTGGGGCCCAGCTCCTGTGCTAAACATACTCGTGGTAAACTGTTTTTTCCTTATATCCAGCTGGAATTTTCTCTGTTGCAATTTGTGCCTGCCATCTCTTATCATTGCTCTGTTCATCTCTGAGCAAAGTTTGTGCTCCAGTCTGCGCTGGTACGGCATGTGATCCATGCCCCTAAATGTCTTTCTTACCCTCTCAGTGATCTTCTGCTGGACTCTACTCAAGATCTTTCCTGTGCTGCTGGGGCCAAAACCTTTCCCCAAATGTGGCTTCACAAGTGCTTCATAGAGAGGAACAACTGCTCCCCTTGACCTGCTGGCAACACCCTCACTACTGCTGCTCTTTTGTGGCCAGCCTGCCTCACTGCGTGGGAGGTACTCTGCTGACTCACACCATAATTAACAAATCTGTTTGCAGTATTGACTGAAAAGAAAGAAGACACCACCTGTATGGAGCTACGATAGGTTTTGGTTATTGACTATGGAGATCAAGGATGAGCTACACAGATGAGACAAGGACAACATGGTGGAAAGAGGACAAATGCTGGAGAACAAAGCAACATCCAAGGGAATCAGTCCAGATGAGTGATCCAGGCAGCCTGCTGACACAAGGCTGCTGTGTGTCCTGGACCACCCGGCATAAGGCAGGGAGACCCTTGGCGTGTGACTCGGCATCAGGGGAGGCCCAAGCAGCAGAGCCAAGTCCTTGAACATGCGCAGCTGCCTGGCACCCCTGTGCAGGACAAGGAGGTGTGCACCCAACACGGCTCCACGGCTCCCTGCTCCTGGCTGTGCTGCTCATACATGGGGGTGGGAGACTTCCCAGGGACGTGGGAAAGCCACGCATGGGAGGAAAATACCCCCTTTTCTCCCAAAGAACCTGGAGTTCGCTTCCAGCCTGGGCCTCTGCAAAACTCGCAGACCTGCCTTGCTAGCTGGGTACGGAGGCATATGAATGTCCTGGGCTGTCTCCAGCTCGGTGGTGGGGTGAGTCACTGCTCTCCAGACAGCGGGACAAAGGGCAGCAGCAGCCTGCTCAAAAGTTTGCTCTCTTGGCACTGAGACTTTTTCCAGCCCTGCTGGCCTTGCTAAAAGCGCAGGGGCCATGCCAACCTTCTCTCTGCCTTGGCCGGAGTTGGGATCAACAGACAACGCAGCCTTTGCCCTACTAAAGCCTTCGCTCATCCCCTCCCCTTCCTCCGGGGCAGAGGCTGTGCCAGCCCCGGGCTCTGCAGTGCAAAGGTACCACCGCCTCCCCCCCCCCACCGCACCGCACCGCACCACACCAGAAATACTTTCTGTGTTTCTGCAGGCAACGTTTAGAGCTCACCGGATCAGCTGGGTGCAGGGAAGCAGTTTTACACCCTTGCCTCCACAGTCTGCTCCATGCCCATTAATATACCATGGTGAGGGGATGAGCCAGATCCCCAAAGACCTGCAAGGCATCTTTACATTTAGGTCTGGGAGGGGGCTGAAGAGGTAACTAATTCATTTTTATGCCCTATGGCAGGATCAGCACCCCCTAAACCACTGCTTGCAGATGTCTGTCCAGTTTCTTTTTAAGGACTGCTTTCCTGGGCAATCCATTTAGTCTTTTATTTTACAGTTCAAAAAAAAAGTGATTTAATTCTCCTTTGCTGCAATATAAATGTATTACCTCCTGGATGGATTCAGAGACCAATTGATTGCCTTCCTCTTGGCAGACAACCTTTTAGATGCTTCAAGACTTCCCACACCCTCCCCCAGTCACCTTTCCTCTACAGAACCAGTTCATTTGGTCCCTCCCTGGAGATGCTGGTTTTCAGACCTTTGATCGTTCTTGCCATTTACCTGGGAATCCCAAATGGCTCACACATTTCTTGAAATATGCTAAGCATGGTATTAACATTAGGAAGGCCTTGTCTGTAAGTAAAATAGAAGATGACTTTGCACATCTCACACAGACCACTCACCTGTTAAGTTTCCATTACGAAATGTGTGTGAGACCAGTAATTCAAAAGGAAACTTGTGCTAAAATGTTGCTGAATGCAATGCTTTATACATTGTTCAGGAACTGACATTTTGGAGCTTCCAAGTTCGAAAGGCTCTTACTGCAGGGGATAGGAGCTAACAGTAAGCTCGGTTTTAATGGTTGTCCCGGCTCCATGCCTCCCCATCTCAGCTGGAGATGTTACCCTTCACTCCCTGCCCTGAACAGACGTTGTTAAACAGCTGCAGCAATTTGCCCTACGACACTAAGACCCATCCAAATGAAAGGTTGTTTATAAGATACTAAAATGCAGCTACACCCGTTCCTTTCACTGTAGCTGTGCCTACACTGGGCAGAAGGCTCCAGCTCTCTCCGCTGGTACTTAAGGGCAACTGATGGCAATTCTGAAAAATGTCATTTTGCATCAGGGCATGTCATATGCAGTTTTACCATGTACTCACGTATTTACTTCTTCACGTTTTTGCAGCTGAAACGGGGATTGCCAATGAATCTGACGAATCTGTCTGCCACCTTGCTACTGCGAAAGGACAGCTCTATAGTCCAAGAGCAAATACAGGCGCTGTCTCTTTAACAGCATCATCCTTCATAAAATTCAGAGATCAGAGGGAGGATTCCTCCTTCGGCATCTCTTTTCCCCACCCTTTAAGTCACACACAGACACGGTGTCACACTCATCTCAGTTTATTGCTTGTGTTCAAACAGCTGTCCTTATTTCAACTGCTGTATTAGAAACAAACAAAGGCACTGAAAGGATTTTCTCCATATGATCGTGATTCTATGGCTTCAGTCACATTACATTAAGGTATATTAAATTGCTAGCCTCCAGCTGGGATGCAGAAGGCAAGTATTAGTGCTTAACATCCAGTAAAGAGAGTTAATCCTCTAAGTTCCAACCCACATCATGTAGAATGGGACAGGTAAGGCTGAGACAGGCTGAGACAGGCTGAAAATTCACTGCCCCATCTCCCACATGAAGTCCATACTTGCTAATCCATGCCAGTGCCTACAGAAGAAACATCAAAGCCTGGCTCACGGCTTTGCCTGGCACAAGGGAAAACCCCACCCTTCTCCCTCCACAGGGCACAGGGAGGTGTAGCTGCCTAGGGGCCATGTCACTATATTAATTCATTTCCCTTTACCTCTGAAGTACAGGAGAAAAAGACAAATCAGTTCACAAACCAGTGAAAGAAGTATTTTGTGTCTGAGAGCTCCCCTGAGAGGAATTCAAAATGCATTTTTTTGCAAGAAGATGAAATTCTGTAGACAAAAGGCAGCCAAACCTCTGCTGCCAAATCTTCAAGACTCCTCTTCCTTCCTTACGGGGGTTGCTACACACTGGGGTAATGATCAAATCTGACCAAGGGGAGGGATAGGATCCACACTGCCAGGAGCTCAAAGGCAAATGGAGTAAAGAAACAAAAAACCCCATTGTTAAAAAGGAGAGAAAGCCCTTGAAGACAACATATCCCATACATAATGCTCTATTATAGTCTGAACCACCAGTATGCTCTACTTTTAATGGTATTCATTTCTATATGAAAAAGAAGAGCTGCTGCAGGCCACATTTGGTCTTCAAGCACACTTAATTACCCTGCCCAGCAATGTCTTTTCTCAAACACTTCATTGGCACGCTAACACTTCAGATTCAAACTAGAAGTAATTCCAAGGCCAACCATGATGACTTAAGGTAAACTGGGGCACTGCCTTACTGTGTCTACTCAATTCCACAGCCTTCACCTTTTAATAGAGACCAACACCTTTAAATTTCTGTTTTCAGACAGCATCAGAATTAATAAGAGAGTACCTTGGTCCAGGTTAGCGTAGTCTCTGTTCACATCTCCTGACAGATTAATCAAGGAGTCCTTGTACCAGAAAGTAGCAGAACACACAGGCCTAACTCTGATGAAGAAATATGATAATTTTTTCTCCTATATAATGTGCAAATTTTTCTCAGGTGGTGTCAGAACTGGTACTCTGCAAAGTCAGGAGCAACAAAGACTGCATGCCGTGTTAGACAGCCGGACACAGCATTTCTCCTTTAACCTAGATTACACTGCCAGGCAATCATTCCCAGCGACATAAGTGATGAGCAATAATGCAGTTGCAGGGCAAATGTAAGGCATTTTCAAATGGTAGAACCCATTCAGCCAGCGAGGGAACACACAAGAAATCTTGTGGTCATGAGAGGGGAGGATAGGGGGACCTGATAGGAAAATCTAAACCATGAATGCCCAAATCCAGTAATAAGCTTTCCTTGTCACAGGGGATTCTGATATTATCATGACCAAGTCCATTCCCTTCCCTCCAGGAGCTTACACAACTAGAACACACCCTTGCAGTTTTTCTGACTCAATGAGCTCTGGGCCCGGCTTCTCTCCTTAACTGCAGGTTCCAAAGCTCCTTATTATACTGGAATTTTTCACATAAATTTAAAACAGCAAAACAAGCTCCTTATCACAGTACGATTAATGGAAAATTGTTGCACTTGGAATCACAGGGGTTTGGGAATTAAGGTGCGTGTATAATGGGAAATTCAGTGCTTGTGAGTGATTCCAGATTCACAGCTTTGGAAACCCAGTTCTCTAGAAATCACAGCATCATCAGCACTCAGACAAGCTTCTCCCACACACTGTCCTTCACCAAAACCCTCAGCCATGGCCTGCTGAAGAAGTCAGAGTTGGTGGCCAGTGGTCCTTGGCTCACATTAACGAAGGAAAAGAAGAAAGTGCTGATTTCCTGGGATACAAATTGGCACTCGCTAGACTACAGATCCAGCGTCACCAGTGCACGTTACAGAGATCATTGGAAGGTCTGATCATACCTCTCTTCAGTTAGCATCACACTGCATTCAAACCACTGCCTACAGGTAACAGGATCCATCAACCCAAACCCATCAGAACACTCGTACTTGACTTCAGGCCATTTTAACCACAGCTTCTAACTTGCCTGAGCCCATTATAGAAAATCTGACTGTAGGAACCTTTGATGGGTGAATTCCAGCTTTCCAGTGTAAACACAATTAGTTATGAGTCATATACCTATTACAGTTGTCTATGCAGCTATTTCACAACCCTGTATTAAAATATAGGAACATCAGTATTTCCTTATCTAGCAGCCATGTTCCAAGTCCTGTTTCTCTTTGTGAAATATTACTCTGCCTTCTCCCATCTCCACTCTGTCAGGGAGCGTGTCATAGCACCAAACTCATCTGCAAAGACATGGGGAAGGAAAAAGGGTAGAATTCACTTATTCAGAGGACAAAATTAATCTTGAGGTTACTGTGAGACATGTTCATTTTGAAAGTGCCATATGGAGGATAAAAACCTATCAGATGATCAAAGCTGTTGGCTCACTGCACACTATGCAGCTCCTTTTATGTCACTGTTTCAGCTTCAGCTGTGGGCTTGCTAATGTGAGGATCCCCACCAGGGAGGAGAGGACGCCACAGAAACCAATCACTCCTGGGTTGGTCTTGCAGATCCCTAGCATATCCAAAGGACCTGAGAGATCACAGAGATTCTTCACCAAGTCCAGCAGCAAAGGAGGATGTCTTTTCAGTATCTGAAACAGCAGGAGGAGAAAACTGTGCAAACCATCACATCTCACACAGTTTAGTTCCTGATTGTGTTTGTCCCAGAAGGAATTCTCCTTTGTCTTTTCTTCCTGTACAGCTTGTTCCAGCCTCCAGGAGATCTCATACCAGTCCCTGGCTAGATTCATCAGGAGTGAAAAGTAGTAACACTTGGTAGCCCAATTCCGCCACTTCAGCTTATCGACATCAGGTCGGAGCCCAATGCTCTTCAACCACAGGACAGCATCGCAGACGAAGTAGAGGGCACGGGTCAGGTTGGAGGCTGTAAGGCAGAAGCGAGGAACCACATCTGGCAGCTGTGTAGTTCTCCTGGCTGCTACCAAGGCATGCACCATGTTGCCCAGTCTGAACACTGCGAGAAACCCCAAAAGGTTAGCATGGCCTAGCCTTTTCCGCAGAGACACAGCCCTACGCAGGACAACTTGGCATGTCACTGTCCACATGTACTTTTAAAAGTGGGCTTTGGGCATTTGTATGCTTAAGCATTTTCTTCTCACAGCGTGAGACGCTAGTATTAGTGAGGAAAGGGGTGTAAACATCTCAGTTCTGTCCTGCACCGGCCCAGGACCTACACACAAATTTTGTCAATAGCTAGGACTTGCAGCCTTCTCCTGACGCTCTGTTCTCAGCGCCTGGGTGCCCTCTGGACCAATACCACTCACACATCTGAACAAGTCAGTGTCAGCAAAAAACGTGACACAGAGCCTCCAATTTCAGCTTCACTGGATTTCACCTAACTCTGTGGACAGGAGATGTTACAGCATTAACCCCACTGCAACCATGAGCTACAACTTTCCTAAGCTTCTGTGAAAGCTGGTGATTCATGTGCCGAGCACACTGAGACCCAAGTCCCTCCTCAGCCATGAATTTGTCAGAGGTACACGTAGTTGCCTGCAAACAGGAACAGCGTATTCCATTTCAAGCTATAATATATGGCAAGCCTGATTTCATCCACTGCACAGTTTAGGTTTCACCCTGTGAATGTTAATCCAATATTATGCAAAATACTTTTCATAACCTGCTGCACCATCACAGTGACAGATGTTGGCAGCACCCAAGCTTAGTGGAACTGCAAGAGTCCTGAATTTAGGCCTGACGTCTATCAGCGAATTGTTTAGCAGAAGCAGCAGAATTATGGCTATGCTGATAAACCAGCTGGCCTCTCGGCTAGAAATCACCATACTCTGGAGCTAACTGGAATTATAAAACAAATCCATGGTAACATATTAAATGAGAATATTTGCCTCATGTATTGAAATTGTTCCAGGATTGAGCAACTGGTAAGTAGGTGTAAGATCAACCTGAAAGCAAGCAATACAACCACAGCAACAGCGTGACCATAATGGATGCAACTGTGACACAGAATGAAGTGATGGAAATGGTTAGACTGTGAGAAAAGTATGGAAGGGTATATAATTTAGTAGAGTATAAATGCTGAAGAAAATTAATATGTGAAGTAGGATATAAAAAGCCATATTGAAGGATGGTCCTTCAGAGGTGATTTTATTGGCATGATGATCTTTGACGTTAGGCCATCTCAACCCATTAGCTGGAAGGACGAAGGAAAGCTCAGTAAGCCAGCCTTGCATCGTAACTCTGCAGTCTGTCCTTCAACAGAGATGACAACTCGATGTCTGCAGCAACCGTTGACTGTTAACTTATTTCTCTAGTTCTCTCAGCGATAATTAAGACTGCCTGATCGGAGAGGAGGCTGAGGAAGCAATAAATGTCTCTCTGGCCCTATCTAGCCTGGCAAGCCAAGGCAGGGAAAAGGTCTATTGACAATTTTGTGAATGTACTAAAAGAGGTTTTGTGGCTCCAGGCAAGTTAACTACAGAAAACGCAAGGCCAGGAACTGTTTTGCTGGAAGGAGCAAGTGAAGACGGACTCATCCCTCTAGACACCAGGTACTTACTTTTCCGGCCAGAGCTCATGCTAGATTCCAACTGCTTGAGTTTCATTACCAGCTTCTCTTTATCAGCCTTATGCTCTATTAAATAGCTAAGCAACATGCATGTGTACTGAGTGGCTCTGGAATGGAAAAAATGAGGAAAACGGCACACAGGTGAAACACGGAGAATTTGCAGCAGGGGCAGCGTTTATTTCCGAACTTAAGGTCACCCCCCTCGCACCCGGGCGGTGCCGGGGTGAGTTATACCCCTCGGGGGAAGGGGCACAAGCGCAGGTGGGGCGGCTGAGGACAGGCAAAGCGGCGAGCGGCGCGGCAGGAGAGAGGCCGGGGCCGGGGCCGGCCCGGGGGGACCGGGCAGCTCTCCTGCCTGAGGCAGGGGGCCCTAGAGCGGCGGGGGGCTGCGTGAGGGGCCGGCCGAGGGCCCCAACACCCAGAGGGGCGGTGGGGATGCTCCACCCCACGGCGCCGCTGGCCCCACGGGGGTCCCCGGAGAGCCGGCACCCAGGGGCCGGGGCCGGGCGGGCTGAGCCCCCGGCCCGGCACGGGGAGGCCGCCCGGCCCCGCACTCACCGGAAGAGCTGGTCGCGGCCCTGGCTGCGGTTGGTGAAGTCCACAAAGCCCTCCATGGCGGCGGCGGCGGCGGCGGCAGCCGCGGGAGGTGTGCGGGGGCCGCGGCCGCCCCGCCCCGCTCCGCCCTGGCGCCGCCCCGCTCCGCCCTGGCGCCGCCCCGCCGGGGGAACCCTCCGCTCCGGTGCGCGTTCCCGGCCGGGCCCTGCCGCGCCGCGCCGTTGCCACGGCGACCGTCAACAGCGGGGCAGGTGTCCCCGCTAAAGGCTCCCCCCGGCCGCGCCGGCGCCGTCGGTGGTTGCGGCGGTTCCGCTCGGGGAGGCTGGAGCGGCTCGGCTCGGCGCGGCCCGGCCCGGCCCCTCGGCTCCCGCTCCGAGGTTAGGCCGCTGTGTGGGGTGACGGCGGTGGAGGTGGGCCCTCCGTGAGCCCGGCTTTGGCCTGAGGTGCCCCAGCCCCAAGGGGGAAGCTCAGAAAGCACCCGGGGGCTTGGAAATGAAGTTTATAACGTCCAGTGAAACCACCCGCTTTCCAAATTAATTGTTGGGATACTATCTAGGCCGAATAAGTCTTTTAATGAAGAACAAGCTAATATTTTTTAATGCTGTGTCGTAATTCTTGTACAAACTCGTGCCAAAGCTTTTGCCCGCCCGTTTTCTGTGGGTAACCTACAGCCGCCTGTGTGGCTGATATTCCCAGAGCAGGACAAAACCCCTGAGTAACAGAGGCGATGCAGCGAGTAGAAATTAGCTACATAGAACAGGGTTGCTCTGGCTATCGATACTGAAAGGAACCCCCCCTTCCCTCCTAGAGATCATTAATAATCTTTTTCTTTTCCCCCATTACCGCATGAAAGTAGATATTGCACGATTCTTCGTTCTTCTGCATCTACTGTGATTCCTGCATCTGTGGTGTGTTTTGCATCTGGACTGGCAGAACCATGGCTGTGTATATCCGGAAGGATCCCCTGGAGATTCCTCCACCATCTGAAAAGGACTGGCTAAAGGAAGACGAGGAAGATTTCTTCCTGCAGGATCCTGATCGAAAGCGTGATGCGTTGCCTCAGCCCTTCAGGATGGTCAACAAACTGGTGATGCTGGTTTTTGAGAATGCTATGGAAATCATTGAAAGAAGGGAGATGTTCCGAGAAGTGCAAAAACTAAAGGTCCAGCCTACAAAATGCTTTCCTACAGCTGAATTCCAGGTACAGAGCCCCTCACAGAAGAGATAGCGTTAGTCACCATAGCAGTTTTTCCAGAGAATAGCCATTCAGTTGATTTTACATTCTTCTGTTCATCACCTTCCTCAGAATCCACCACCATCTCACTGATTCACTTCAAAAGGCTGCAGCTTCTAAGCTTGTCTGACAGGTTCTGCTTCCCACCCATCTATCACACCTCTCTGAAAAGAGAGAAGCAGATATTAAACAGCACTAAATTCACCTTCTGCTTCTCAGGCTGGCTCCACCCATGTTTGCCAAGGAGAAGTAATTAGTCAGCAGCACATAAATGGGCAAACTCAGCTCTGTGTTACGATGAATACCCTAATGGGAGTGTTGTGAGCAGAAGGGCAGCGCTGCCTTCCCCATCGTTATGTGAAGGATACGCTGGCGTCTGCTGGTGTTCTGTGACTGCCCAGAGGAACTCAGCATCCTGTCACAGCTCTGCGTTTGCAGTGGGAGGGCTGAGTACTACTGAGGTCTTGGCCTTTAAGGCCCCTTCTGCTTATCAGAAGGGAAAAGGTGGGAGCAAACTTTCTCATTCCCAGCACAGGAACAATCTCTGTGACAGAGATGAGAGCCCCTCCCCTGCTCTTCTGATGAAAGCTCATGCAAAAATTTTTCCCTTGTAGAATAAATCAGCATTTTCTGTTGGTGAAAGGGTAGGATTGTATCGCTAGTATGGCTGATGTACCTTCCACTGGGGAAGCAGTTTGGTACACTCATCTTTTCCCTTTCTTGGTAGGTAACTGGAAGAGCCAATTGCCTTGCAGTGTCTGGAAAATACATCTTTGTCGGTCTGTCCGTGGGTCTGGCTGCCTTCAAGGTGTCTGACTGTAAGGAGGTCTGTGCTTGGGATGCAGTCAAGACGGAGATTTGTGCCATCCATGCTTCGGATTCGGGGAATGAGAGCCACGTCCTGCTTGCTGTGGATGAAATGGGTTAGTGTGACATGGATTTCCTTGACCTAGCTGGGGATGGCTGTGCTCTGGAGCTGAGGAGTTGGTAGCTGCATTATGGAAGAGTGCTAAGTCAGGAGGAACATTAGAATGGCTGACAGGTTTCCTAGAAAGCCCTGCAAAGAGGGCATTAGATAACAGGTTGTAGGGTGACAGAGTGGCCCTTAGGGCCTTGTGATTAGTAGAGGGTGGGGGTTTGGTGTCCTCTCCGGAGCAGCAGAGGCAGGTGCAGAGCTGAGAGTGAAGTGCAGTAAATTTTAGGAACACCTTGGACCAGGGAGAAAGAACCATTGCTAGGTATGACCTCCTGCCTGTGCTTTGTTTCAGCACCTGTAATTGCACAGCCCTGTGGTAAATAGGTTGGTTTGTTGATTCATCTGAAATGTATCAATTCTGGTGGAGATACTTTTCAAACTGGCTTATCCATCTCTATGTACAATCGAGTGTTTGCTCGTGCTGGCATAAGGAAGCCAGCAAAAATTCAGTGCTGGAAGCGGTGGGATATTCTTCCTTGAGCCCAGGAGAAAATGTAGTCCTGTTCACTCTCCTGCATGTTTTAACAGCCATCTCCCAACAGCATGGCTACTATCTGTTCACTTCTCTCCTCCTGCTACTGTTACTTTTGTATTTCTATTCCAGGGCTTGTCTGGCTCTTCTGCTTTCACAAGGGAGGCTTCCTACTCGTTAAAATCCTAAATGAAGTGGTAAGTACTGAGTTAATTCCATAGACACTGGGCAAAGGCTGGTAAGTAATCACTCATGAGGAGTACTAACTGCCCTCAGGAATTTCTGTCATGGGCAGCAGCACTCCAAGAGTGCTGCCCCATATTTTTTCCTGTTCTTCCAACAATCTGTCTGGCCTTCACCCTGTTGAGAACTGTGTAGGGCCGTGGAGCTCTCTGAATCGATGATCTTGCTTTGATGCCAGCCCGTTTTTCTTTGGCAGGAGGATATCAGCAAGCGAAGTACTTGTGAGGAGGTGGTGCTGTCCCCAGGAGGTGATTATGCAGGAGTCCTGCTGCAAGGCAAGTGCAGGAACATGGTGTGTTGGGTGATGGCTGTTGTGTTCTAGCAGAGGGGCCAGCAGCAATGCTTTTAAAATGCTCAAAGTGTTCTGGGTTCCAGGGATCCTCTTCCTAACCCTCCCAGTCCTTCCTGCAGCTTAGAGAGCTGCTCCTGCCACTCTCTGTCCTCTCCAAAAGGCCTGGTATGGATCAGGACTGATCCCAAACTGAGCTGTCTGGAACTGGTCAGTGCAGTTCCCAGCTCCCAGAAGGCTCAGTGAAAGCAGGTTTCCCACTCATCTCCAGAAGTACCAAACCCAGTTCTTCCTCTGGTTCCCTACGGCTCACTGTTACACTGGAAATATGTACACTTGAAGAATTTTCTCTGCAGACATAAGCCAGACAGCATAGAGGCAGTCTTTAAAAACACTACAACAAACTCCTTGCTACAACGTTCTTCTGCTTCATGGCAGCTGCCTTTGTCAACCCATTTGCTGCTAGCAGGTTCTTTGAACCTGTTTGGTGGAATCTGCCTGGACATATGCTGAGAATGAGATGCGTAGCATCCACAGAGAACCAGTGTGAGACCATGTCTCACTTTCTACTTTACCTCAGAGGCTACAGGTCAAATTCTTTGACTGAGTTGCTTAATGGAATTTGTTTGGTGGATGTTGGACCTCGAGGACTTGAGGTGGAGGCTGAGACGTCAGTCTCAGTCAAGCATGTGAAGCATTAAGTGGGAGGAGAGGTGGGCTGCGTGGAGTTCACAGGGATTTTATATTTCAAAAAATATCCAAATCTTGTTTTAAGGATATAAGATAACAGAGGCTGCTTGCTTGAAAGACCTTTTCTCCTCATTTCCAATTGCTCAACATGGTTTCCCAATGCAGACAGCACAAAAGCTTGGCTGGAGATCTACCGATTGCCTAAGGATTCCTGGCTGAAGGAGACAGAAAAGAACCCAGGAGCTGCAGCAGGGCTGGCTTGCAGGGAGAGGAGGCCAACTTGGACATCTGTGGTACAAAACAGATCCATCTCCCACTGTGCTATTTTTTCTTGCACCCTTTTGCCTACAGGTCTTTCCCCAAGCCTTGCTCCTGCAGACAGCGACAGCAAGATACAGGCTGAACAAGTCTGTCGGCCCCGGGGAGATGGAGTATATGTCTCTACAGCTGCTACAGCCACCCATCCCACATTTCACAAGGCCTTTTTGTTATTGGGACATGTTTACTCTCCCAAGACTGGCTTTCCAACGAGGTTCCCTTGGTCCCAGGGCTAGCATTCCTGTTGCCCCTCCCTGAAACTGGCAGCTCCTTTCCCAACAGTATTGCCCCATCTGAGGAGGCCCTGTGTAAGGGTATTCCCACAGGGCTTCTCCCTTATGTTACTGGGGGAAGGTGAAAGAGTGGGAATCAGGCCTGATAGCTCCACTTGGGAGTATGGTCCTGAACCAGGGTTTGTGTTTTAGGCTGTCTACCAGATGAGCCTGGTGGGGTCACGTCCGAACCCACTAGAGCAGGGCAGGGTCTCTGCCTGTTTGCACTAACCACTGCCACCTCTGGTTCTTTGGCAGAAAAGTCTGGAGCTGCATGGAGACGGTTCTGCAGAGATGGTAACTGGCCTCGATGAATGTCCTGAGCTGTTATGGGGAATTTTAAATGCTGAGTCAGTGCTTAACCCTCTCCTGCATCGCTTTCACCCTGCTAGATTTCACTTCTCAACCCACAGGCACCTTCTGCTCAGCACCTCCAGCTAACCCTCTGTGATACCTGCCTTGTAACTCTTCCCTTCTCCTTCAGCAGAGGCTTTCCTGGCCATTTAAGAGGGAGCTGCTTCTCAGCCCTGTGTTCAGGGCAAACATCCCTCTTAACCTGGCCAAACAAAAAGCAAACACCCAGGTGTTCCCTCTTTGCTGATTCCACGTAAACTACCCAAGTTCCTGTCACTTCCTTCTCAGTCATGGTTGATTATTTAGCCAGATCTTTTCTATTTAGTCAAGTGTCAATGTGTGTGGGTGGGGTGGTAGGGACAGACTGGTGCTAGTCCCCTGTAGTACTTTCTATTCCTAGCCAAGCACATATGTGACCTCTTCCACTCTGGGCTTTCTGAAGTAAAATCTGGTTGTTGTATTCAGGAGCACTCTGCAACCTTTAGTCCTACTTCTTCTTTTTTTTTTTTTTTTCTCTTTTTTTTTCCTGAGCCTTGATGTGCCCCACCCAGGCCTGTGCTGCAACAAGAGTATTTCAGAGAGATTAGTAAAACCAGAAGTGGAGGTTATTTAGGGCACAAAGACAGGAGGTGTCTGGGCAGGACATCCTTTGTAATGTTGTTGAGAAAGCAGTGACCTCCCTCAAGCTTCTGTGTTTTGGCCTGAAGAATGGTCTAAACCCAGTATCTTCTAGGCAGTGTCAGCCAAGCTTAGCATACACTTATGTTAGGAAGCGTTTGATTCCCATGAACAGGTGAAAACTCAGCAGCATAGGGCACAACACAGTTCTCAAGCCAACATTTTTCTGTTGCAGGAGTCTCCTGTGTCTGCAAACCAAGCTGATGCAAAGCTGAGTCTCCCAGTGCTGCTGCTGAAAGTGAAGCCACCCAAACCCATTACAGGTTAGGACTGATTCTGTACTTGCAACCTGCAGCCTCCTTCAGGTGGCAAAGGAATCATGGCTCTTATGACTACAGAACAGGTCAGAAAGTTTCAGTAACATGCTCCCTGGTCCCTTCCTGACCTGTCTTTGTAGTTACATGTAATCCTGTAGTGGGAGTTGCTTCTTACCCAACCATCTCACATGTCACCTTAGCACAAAATACTTCAGCATGTCTTAAAGTGGGTGTCATACACCCTCGGCTTCATTGTCACCAGAGAGGGAGGAGGTTGTTTCCCAGATCCTAGCAACCTGACGGCACCCCTAGTTCACCGCTCTGAGTCCTGAATTCATAGGAAAATGCTGAGAATGGGGACAGAGCAGACCTTATGCTGGGACACTTTCAGGGAGAATGACACAGAAAGGCAAGGTGAGCTGGGTCCTCAGATGACTTGCCCTAGTCCCTGCCTTCAAATACTGGAAAATGGGCTAGTGATATAGAAAGTCCCACAGAATATATTCTTAATGTTGAAATACTTCTACCAGGAAGATGCAGTGTGTCCCTCTTCAAGACAATGCCACCCTGAAGGCAGGATGGTCAAAGTGCCTCTGAGCACTCCATGGTGTCTGCTTCTCCAGGGCTGTGCCTTTTCCCTTTGTGTTCCCAATCCAGGCAGTAGTTTTAAAAGCCCTTTGGATGCCTTGAAGAAAGTGGATGATGAGAGCATGCTTGGCTTGGGGTACAATCACCTAATCAAGGACTCCCAGTGGGAGCAGCAGGAAGCAATCTTCCGCAGCACTTATCGGGAGTATCTGGAGGCTGAGGGTGTGAGAGAGAGCAAGGAGGAGATCCCCAGGTGAGTGGGAGCACCAGCCAGAATTTCAGTCCATGAGACTTCAACACAGGGCACTTTTTAAGTGTAGATGGAAGCCTCTGTCTTAGCTTTGCCTCCTTCATCCCAAGGCTTCAGGGCAGGGGGCTAGAGCCATTCCAGGTCTTGTCCCAGTGCTGCCTACTATCAAGGCCTTTCTTTTATATGTATTTCATACTTCCTTTTTTTCAGACATGCTACTTTTCATTTTCTCCTGCCTAGCCGGATCCTACAGGTGGGACCTGAAATGAAAGTACAGCCAGGTAATCCAAATGGGCAAAAAGCTGTTAACATATGAAGCACATCATTGCATGATGTAGAGCTCCAGTTAGAGCTCAATGGCTCTGGCTTGGTTCACTATATAAATTCCATCTCCAAGGACATAAGCCTGGATAAAAAATGTCAACCTTAAGACTTATAAGTCAGTCACTGGCATGGAGTCAAACAAACTTATCTCCATAGTTAAAAAAAAAAAAACCAACACTACACAAAAAAACCCCAAAACACCAAAAAAGATGAGGGGGCACATAGGCAAGATAAAAATAACAGGCAAGGGAAGAGTTTGTTGTGGTTTAGTTTCTGTGTGAGCAGAGTTTCTGTAAGTTCCATCAAGGAAACCGTGAGAGCTCTAATAAGAGCTTTCTAATGGTATTTTAGTGTCCTGGATTGTTCCTTTCTTTGTCTCCAATAACCTTCTCTTTTTTATTGTCCCCTTCTTTGTACCAGATGTTCCAGCTGGCATCGGTGTGCACTGGGATGGAAGCCACAATCTCTGCTTGTACTTACTTAACCGTCCACTCAAGGAGAAATCAGGTAAGAAAATCTTGCTTTCTCTAGCAGAGCAGTCTGTGGGGAGTGGGAGTATTCAGTGGCCAGTGGCTGTCATTCAGTCAGATCTTCATGATTCAGGGAAATGAGGAATGAGGAGGAGAGCTGCCCCATATATTGTAGGTTAGGCTGGATTGTAGGGCTCCATGTTGTGTAGGCTGGCAGTATTTTGAGTGAAGCCACTCTGGCAGGAGACCCCAGAATGGTGCATATTTTATTGGGAAACTGGAAGCTGGTACCATGAGAGAGAATGTTCTGCACCTTCTTACAGTTACCTCTCTTCATGTCCTTCTGTTTAGATTCTGATCCAAAGCCTGATGTTGTGTGGCCATGTGCAGCTCCAATTGCATGCTCGGCTGTCAGCTCCTGCTCCAGGTACCTGGCACTGGCATGTGAAGATGCAACAATAACTATTTGGGATAAACACCTAGGTGAGCTTGCCCTTTGGACTGTGTATTGGAATCACAGTGGATAAATTGCTCCCTTCCCTAGGAGTTTGAGGCTCTGGCTTGGTATGAATAGGGGACTGGCAGTGACTTTACAGGCAAAACTGAAAATAATTTGGACTCCTTCATGGGATGCTTGGCCAGAAGTTGCCAATGCAGTGTGACTGCCTTAGCCCTGACAGAACCCTTCCCATCCACAGCAAAGGAGGGGCTGTGAACTGAGGACTGATGCCTGTCTTGCCCTGAGGCTGTGAGACAGTCACTGCTTTGTCACTGCACCCTCAGGTCATCTTTAAGGCTGTTGTGGCATCACAGTCCAGGCTGCCATCGGTGCTAGTGTCATCCTGCCACGATGCAGGGATTCTTCTGGCAGAAGAATCTTCTGCCATCAGGATTGTTCTGGTGGCTGCTGCCCCTGAGCAGGCCACAGTCCAAGCTAAGCTTTCCTTGGATAAATTGCCATTTCCTTTTTCTTACTAAATTGCTGTCTTCTGTCTTCCCCCCCCCCCCCCCCGCTGCTTCCTCAGGATACCCACTGTCTGTGACTGCCATTGTAGGGGAACGTCTCATCCGTAGTATCCACTTCCTGCGGTGTTCTGCAGCTGTTAGCGACGAGACACCTTGTCCTGGCACAGATTCTGTCTGTCCCATCGTGCAGCTTCTAGTGCTATGTACAGACAGCTCTTTCTATTTGGTGAAAGCACCCAGGGCCGGGAAGTCCAGCATCACGCTCCTGGCAGACAGGTGAGGTAGACTGATGGACCTTACACCAGCCAAAGAAACCATGTGGTATAGTGGTCAGGTCCAGCAGGGAGCCCCAGATTTCTATGGAGTAGAGAAATTTCTACTGCTTTTACCCAGATAGCTCTGCCGTGCTGCTGTCAGCAGCAAGAGTGGTTTTGCTAGGAGTCAGTTCCAGTGCTAAGATCCAACGGTTGTGCCAGAATTGGGGGTGCTTCTGAGTTCTTCTGTGCACCAGAACACAAGTGCTTGTAGCACTACTCCAGGGCTGAAGTTCAACTAGCTGGGTCTCTGCCAGGTACCCAGGGGAATTTTTTCTTCTCTCTTCTGCCCTTGCCAGAGTAACTTCCCCCTAGAAGTCAGAGTAAACATTTCTTGCCAACTTCCTAGCAATTTTATGTTCACTTATCCCCTTTTGAGGAGAAGTGTCAACTTTGGGGAAGCTGCTGCTCTGAAGGCTATGGTTTCATGCTTCCATGGCAGGCAGGGGATTTTTATCTCCAACATAGTTCCTAGGCAGGTTTGCACAGGGATGGGCCTTGGGGGTTCCTGCCCAGGAGGAGGCAGGCTTTGTCTCCATGGGGAAGGGGCTTGGCTGGAACTTTATGCCAGACTGTGCCACAAACTGCCATTGTCATTATCGCAGCCTCTCAGTACGTGCCAGGTACATGAAACAGTGGCATAAGCCTGAGTCTGTTTTACAGGCCTGAAGATCCAAATCTTGCTGTCAGCGCGGTGGTGCCTGTCCTGGCATTCCCCAGTGCAGTGAGTATTACTGCCAGCTCTCAAGAACTCTGTGAGAACACAGGTCCATCTGGCCTGGGATCCTGTTTCCAGTAACGGCTGTAACTGTGTGCCTAGAAGATAAAGAACAGGGCAATCAGATATGGTACTGCCCTCACATCCTTTCCCAGCCTCCAACTATTTTTAGCATGGGGACTTCCTGCACCAGTTACAGGTCTGTATGTAGCTGGTCGCTCTCAAAGGATTTCTCTTCTGTGATCTTAATCAGTATCCCCTTGCACCCATGTCCTCTAATTGACCACTGATGTGGGTGGCACTGAAGGCCTTCTGCACATGGATAGGTCCAACTGCAAAGACAAGAGGGTTCAGCCATGAAGCTTCAGGCATCAAGGTCAAATATGAGAAGGCATCATGGTGAGCAGAATTTACAAGCACAAGTCCAGCCAGACCTTTCAAGTGGCCTCAGAAAGTTTTCAGGCATGGGGAGAAAAGGACTAAAAGCTGCTCGCCAGAGCCAGCCATGCAGAAAGCTGGATCTAGTTAATTTCTAACCTTCCCTGCTGCCTTTTTCCAATCCCAACCTGCAGCAATTCCAGTCCAAGTTCCCTGCGTGGCCTATTCTTGATCTGCTGTGGCCCTATGACTACTGGGCAGGCAAAGAAAACAGCATCATAGTTGGGGATGTGAAGTCCTGAATGTCATTCCATGTCCTTTCCAGGAAATGCCTTTCACTTCTTTTACATCTATTTCTAAGTGTCAACTTGCTGTTTCAGGCCCTGGTCTTCTCCTGGGATGGCACGGTGTCCCTGATGAATGCTGCCACATCGCAGATTGTTTACTGCTTCAGTACTCCACCTTCTCATGCTGTAGCATCCTCCTGGCAGCCAGTGTTCATAGTGGATGGTGTGAATCAGTGCTTGCTGCTTCGAGGTGGGTAGCGCCTTGGAGTGGTCTTAGGTACATGGTCACTGGGTGCATTCAGCTGTGCACTGATCCTTGATAATTCTTACTGGATGACTCCTGATGCAATAACCCACTGTTCTTTTTTCTGTCTAGGAGATAGGCAGCAGAACACAGATGCACTGGCACAGAGCAGAGCCAGTCACAGCACCATCTTCCTTTTTGACTTCAACTCCTACCCACTGAAGGAGGCTTTCCCAAAGGAACCAGATTTGCCTCTGAAATCCTTGCAGAACCTGCCATGGATTGAGAGATGTAACATTTTCTTACATGATAGGTAAGGTTCTCCTTCAGACTGATAGGTAAGTGCACCTGCATTATTGTAAGCTGTGGTGTTGCTCAGGTCCATGCAAGGTCTCGCCCTGGAGCTTCTGGGTTCTTCTGTGTGCTGTGACAGATTTATGTCTGGGTAGGGTTGATGTTCAGGTAGCTGGATTCCTGACAGCCACCCAGAACCCTTCCTTGTCTCGTCTGTCATTCCTGGAACAACTTAACTGCTGTAAGTCAGGATGCCTGGGGCAGGCTCATCATTCCAGGTAGAGAGGGCTTACTAGTTCTAATGTGCTTTTGTGCAACACAGATTGTGCAAGATTGTCTGGGATATGATCCTCAATCGTCTGCGTCTTTCTTCTGACCCCATAGCCAGGCAGAGCTGGATCTTTTTTGTACCTTGCTCCTCCTCTTCGTTTCTACGTTCACTTGATGTTTAGGTAGATTTGTGTTGGAGGTTTCTCGCTTTGAGAAGGTCTCCAGAAGCCTCAGGCCGAGGTTGCAGTCAGAGCTTAGCTGATGCATTGAGTTCATGCCGTCGCTAGATGGCAATGTGACATCTCTTATTGGGTGACTTTTTCCTTGAATTACTTCTTTTGGCAACCTGGAGCCAGATCCGCGTCAATGATACTCTGCTTGTTCTTTTCACTATGCCTTAATTCTCCAATTTGAAATGGAACCGGTGGGTGCAGGTATGACCTTACAGCACATATTACCTGGTAGCCATCCCTAATTCCTTGTGTCCAGTGTGAATCCTGTGGTGTTGTCTGGCTAGTTAAATGCAGAAAAGTTTCATCCTATGCTACCAGCCACCAGTTCTGTCCCTCATTCTCATAAAGCTGGAGAGGAGACTCTTGTCTGCCTTATACCAGAAAAAGTGGGGAGACATCACCTCCAGGGATATCTTGCTCCCTGGGTACTGAGAGCTGAAGCCAGAGCAGAGCAAATACAACTGCAGAGAGACCTGTGTCTATAGAGGATAACAGGCAAAGAGAAATATGGAGGTCATTGCTGTCAAGAACAGCAAACTTGAGTGCTGAGGGGCATGAGGGAATCACTGAGGTTTTTTGGACACAAGAAGTCTGAACTGCTTAATTTGTTTTGAGACCCAGGGACCCTTGAGGGAACCAGGCTAAGGTTGTCTGCGCACTGGGGGAATGGCAGGGACTGTTTTAACCACCCTTTTTTTCCCTCGTTAGGCAGCAGAGTCGGCTGGGACTCAGGGAGCAGTTGCCTGAGTACTGGAGTCGGCTGCAGGCACAAGCAGCTGCCATGGACAAGGAGAGACAGAAAGTGAAGGGACAGAAGAAGCTGTAGTCAGCCTTGCATCCTGAGGGCCAGGCTCTGCACTATTACAATCCTGCAGACCCATGATCCAGCACTAATATTTTGACAGCAACTCTATTCAAATCTATCCTGCTGCTTTCCATCCTGGGGCAGTTTGTCATCTGAAATAACTGCTTACCTGCCACTGCTCAGCCACAAGGATCTGCACCCTGCCTCTCTCCTTACCTAACCCTCAGCCTGTTCCAGCAGGGTTCAGCCACCCCTCATCGGAGACAAACACTGCTGATGGAAGAATCTTGAGGTAGGAGAGGCCTCTCACCAAGGTGGCAGGCCCAACACCTGTGTGGTTCAGCTAAGTATTTGTGCTGGGTCTCTGAGTCCTCCGAGACCTGGAGCACCAGAGCAATATGGTATGTTACAATGTCCCTCCTTAATAAAGCCTTTTCTCCAGTAAAAGTCTCTTGCTCTTCATAGGACTGGGATTTTGTCAGACTCTGATGTTCTATCCTTCTGTCTCTGGGGCTCACCAATGTGTCCCATCTTCTGCTCTGACCCAGATGGGCAGGCAGCAGCATCCTTGTGCTTAGCAAGAGACCTGGTCTTCAAACCAGGCATCAAATCAGCCATGAAGGTGGCATCCCCCAGAGCATAGCAGTGACACTGCAGAGTGTGTCAGGCCTGACCTAGGCTGTTCCGCAGTCTAGTTGTTTCTTTTGACTTCAAAGCAGGCAGTTTTGAGATAAGACTGCTTAGGAATTGCAGCCTGGAAATGTGCAGACAAACTCTGTGGGTTAAGGTCAGGCTAGAACTGGTGTTAGAGCCAAGAATTTGTCACTGGGAAGCAGGACAGAAGCTGGGGGGTTCAGAGAAGTCCGGGCTGTGCTGAGCTGAAGACAAGCCAGGAGCATGGCCAGCACGTTGGTCAAAGGCTATAAAAAGCTGAAGCGTCCCTCCTACAGGCAACACAGGACAAAGAACTAGCAGGGACAATTCAAGGCCAAGCATCCATATCCATGTATTTGTTTCTTACTCCAGAAGTGTATTAAGTTAGTAGCTTGCCCTGTATGCTTGACAGATGGGGCAAAAAAGTATGCAGGCTCCCTGGTCAGTCTTTCACTTGTCAGTATTTTCAGGTCTGCAGTGCCGTGGGAGACTGGCAGCATCTAGATCTTGGCTGCAGAGTCTGATTGCTCAGTCATGGGCTGACAGCCTACCTGCATTTTGCACTGGGCATTTTTGTTGCTCTTCAGGCAGTCAGGGGTCCTCTGAAACCTGAGGGGCTTTGGGGCAGGTGACCCAAAATATCCATTCTTAAGTATAGCAAACATATGCTTTCTTGAGCATAAAAACCACGAGAAAGTCTCAGTCCTTTTACAACTGATTGTGCTTCCAGGATGACTGCCTAATCCACAAAGAATCTGACAAATTTGCCAGCAACCACTCCAATCTGTGTGCATGGGTGAGCTGTACTTTTTCCAGGTCTCCCTCTAGTCACTCCCCCAAAGGTTCAGCAAAGCATCAATGCAGGGTGCTAGGGATTCAGCACAGGCTGAGCTATGCAGACATTCCCATGCCAAGGTCCCATTTCAGTTTTTTATAGCAAGTTGTCTTGTTTTGTTTGAGTTTTGATGGGAGGTCTCAGCTCATCCTCTGGAAATAAAATCAGTCAGTCTGTTGTGGAGGTAGTCTTGTTTCACAGTCTCAGATGCCTGGTTTTGCTCTGGAGAAGGACAAGATGTACGAATTAAACCTTCCTATTTGCTACCTTTGTGAAGGGCTTTGAGGGCCATAGTAAAGCCTTTTGTGCTGTCATTTTCCATCTGCCACAGATTACAGCTTCACAGCTCATCTGATTGTTACGGATATTGATACTGGGTTGTGTGAGCACTTGCCATCTGCTTCAGTGCAAAGTCAAGAGGGTTAGCTCAAACCATCTTCAATGCCTGTTTAAACTGAGCCACCTGGTTCAGCACTGAAGTGAACAAGGAACAATACTTGATCTTTTCTTCTGTTCTTGCTGTGGTGGCAATAACAACTTAATTATTTTGTTTCTGTGGTACTTTAAGAAACAATGGACCTTCTGCCATAACTGGGCACAGGGGATTACTCAGGGCGGGAATTCCTATTCCTACATTGCTTCCTGTGCTGCAGAGAGCCAGCACAACTAATACGTGGCCCTTTGAACAGCACTGGGTCTAGTTCTTGCTATTTGTGCAAATGTAAAGGGCTTGGGGATCTGTGCCCTTAATCCTACCCCATCTGCTTTCCATTCAGAAGAGGAGCAGGGCTTGCCTAGCATGAGAAGAGGCAAAACAGGATCTGCTAAACGGTTAGATGTACGGTGCCTCCACCAGTTTGTGTGTATTCATCTTGATATGTGCTTGTTTGTTTGCAGTTTGAATTTGCTCTAAAACTCTAATCATGTGCTTGGCCAAGATAACCAGGAGCTGGCAGGCTCCACAGAGAAAGGAAAACAACAAGCAGCTGCAGGAGGCTGATGAAGAGCCTTTGTTTTTACTCATGACTTCAGCAGGGGACCATTTGTCTCCTGATTCTTCGAAGGGATACAGAAAAATTGGTATGATCAGCATGTTGACATGTGCGTTGGTGATGGAGCTCTGTACTAAGCTCCACAGCACATTCTGGAGAGGACCAGAAGCACCTGATCGCTTATTCCAAAGATGATGCCCTTGGCAGCTATTCTTCTATTCCTGCTCACTCCATGAGCCCTAGGCAGCTGTAGGTCTGAACCAATTTGAGCTATTCTGCTGCTGGAAACTATAGAAAGGCCTTGAGAGGTATCATAAATATCACCATCAAAAGATGAAACTGTAAGACTTCTGGCTGGGCCAACTCGTAGCTCAGTGCCAGGTTCAGTGAACTCAGAGGTGCTACCTGTGTCTAATAGGAGCAATTTGGCTCCATATTTAAAAAAAATAAAATAAAATTAAAGAAGCAGTTGGTGGTTTGAGGCTTGTGAGAGGGAGGAAGAAGAGCTCAGATCCACAGAGAGGCGCTCGAGCAGCATCGTTCCAGCGGAGCCAGGTTACTGCCTAGCCATGCAGAGATGGTTTCTGTGGGAGAGGAGGCTGTGCTTTAATCTCCCTAAATTATCTGCTGTTCTCTGCAAGAAGCCAAATGTCATCTCACTTCTTTGCATACTTGCTTGTGCTGTGGAAGCAGAGGAAATCAGAGGCTGATCTGATAAGATTCCCCCACTCCTGAGGGCCAGTAAAGGTTTGGGCTGTTTGGGTAAGCCATGTCTGTGCTGTTGGAAGGAGTGTGGTCCTCAGAAGAGCTGAAGTGTCGTGTGCTCCGGGAGCTGCACTCCTTGCACCTGTGTTGCCAGCTTTAATGCAACAACCCACATATCCCATAGTTCCTCACCACATACAACCTGAAGCCATCCTAAGGAGGAATCTGCAAAGACCTCTGTGTCCCATCTGAGGCAAATAATGTCCCTGCAAGACACTGTGGGACATGCAGTGGTGCTTAGGGCAGGATAGTCCCAGCAAGTGCTTTCTCTGTTTGCTGTGGAAATAGGGGCAGCACAAGGTCAGGCTTTCACCCCTGCTTTACAAATCTGTGTCTAGATATAGGTGAACCTGGTACTGCATCCCATTCCTAATTGCTCAAACAGGTCTTGTTGTCCAAACTAGTGTTGCCTCATTACCTCTAAATGCCAGTTCCCTGTACCAGGGTACAGTTTCTTGTTTTCTTTTGAGTCCAGGCTATAGCTGTCGAGTTGTGCTGTTCAGCCAAGCTATGCAGATTAACTCTTTTGATCCTCCCCAATGCATTGTGCCAGACATCTCAGTCTGGTTTAATTTGGGGTTTCTGCAGACCCCTTCCAGTTTGTCTGTTTCTGTTCCAGTTTGTTGCTGTCCAGTGTTTCTGGTACTGCTCTGTCAAGGACCTGGTACAATATTCATGTGTGGTCTCTCCTGGGGCATGGGGAGCCAGGTTCTGCTGGCCTTCATACCTGATTTTGCAAGAGCAGTACCATTGGCTGGGATGAGAAACAAGCTGTGTTTTCAAGGCCAAAATACAGGAGGAGGTTAGCTGAGCCTAGCTGAGGGTGCTAGAGAGAAAAGAGATTTCCATGATGACTAGGGTGATGCTGTGTTTTGGCTCTCGCCCTGTTGATTTACAGGCACTTTACACAGCTGAAGACGGACAGGGCTCGTGCTGTGAAGAACTTGCACCCTACGTAAGCCACGTGCTGGGGCCGGGATGTAGTGCAGAGGACTGGTCATGCAGTAGGGGAGGATTTGTCATCGCAAGAGCCAGGTCTTCACGTGGCACACCTTTGTGCAGTGCCATGTGTTGGCTCGGCCCCGGGAAAGTCCATGCTTTAAGCGGAGGGGAAGGCAAATGACTCGTATCACTGCAGGGCTGCTGATTAGGCAGGAGGGAAATGTACAGTATCTGAATGGTGAATTGGCCTGGGCTGCCAAGTGTGAAACACTTTGCCTCAAGCTTGTCCCACTGAACAGCTTGTTTTGTTAGAAACTTTGTTTCAGCCCACTTGAGCAAATGGCAGCTCTTCTGCATGCGAAGGGCTGGAGTTGTTGGGGTGAGGGAATAAGTTTGTCTTGTGAGGGGGCGTGCATAGGAGATGGAGATCTGTAGGGGGAAAAAAACAAGTCCCGCACTGAGCAACAAGGAAGAAACACTAATTAGGCAATGAAGAGAAACCTGCCAGGTTGCAATCCTGACCTAACAACCAATTGTAGGATAATATAGCACAGTAATGCAGGGTAAATACTAAGTAGAGGATGTTTCTGAATTAATTCCTTTTTGAAACACAGTGATCATTTAAAAACATCCGGTATCCTAATTTTAAACTGCCCATCATAGATGCCAGCACAGCCTGTAGTAAATTGTCCCAGTTGTTAAATTACCTGCGCTGTTTGAATTTGCACCCTGTTTCTAATCCAAATAGGTCACATTCCAGCCTCCAGTCACTGGATCTCTGGGAGATGGAAGTGCCCACCAGCAAAAGGTGTGGTTTGTGTGGAAGGACTTACAAGCCATGTATGTGTGCAAAGCAGATGTAGGGAGACTAAACAGTTCTCTGTGTCCATGGTGGAGCAAAGTAGTGGATTCAGGTTAGGTATGAGGGGAAATTTGTACTGGCTGTGAGGACAGCATTAGCATAGTTTTTCTGGGGAGTCCTGCAGTGTCCATCAATGGACGCCTTCTCAAACATCTGCCAGGAATGGCATCATATAGACCTTGCCCTGACCAGGGAGATACACTAGTACAGGGGGAACTCTTGAGTTCTTTCTAGCCCAAATTTCCTGTGATTCTCAATTTCTAGAATTAAAATGGTCTGGGTTCCTGAAGCTTTCCCCATACATTCTGTGCTCTGGTCCTTGCTCTCCCTGAAGGCTATAATATACTCTTAGTGTGGTGGAGGAAAACGAGGAAAGCATTTAATCCAATTCCTGGGGCAGTGCAGAGAGGCAACAGGAGAGGGGAGACAGACCGGGAAAAAGATTTGCAATTGCCCAAATGGGAATTGAATGCTCAATTCCATTACTAGTAGCTTTTGCCCTTTATGGATCTCCCCCATGACAGACTCCTGGCAGAGACTGCGGCAGTGATGGTGGATGAGACAGGACTAAACAGATCTGCCAGGTTGTACTTCCCTCGTGCTTCAATAGCTCTTACCCTTCACAGTGCTACTTCACAGTGAGTAGGCTTCTGGTGCTGTCTCTGTGGAAGTTCATATTTTAGCAATTCATTTCCTTAAAAATATTTCTGCTAAAAGCATTACCAGAAGGTCCCTTGGCACTGGTAAATGTTTGCAAAGGCTGAATTGTGTTGATCGGCATTGCGGACAAGCACCCTTCCTGCAGATTAAATCGGAGCCAGTGCTGCTCAGTGGAGTAACAAGGGGTAAAGCAGGTATGAGTGATAAAAAGAGGAAGCCCTGAGTTATTCGGCTTTGCTATGATCACTTTAATCAGTGGTTTTCAGGAACAAGCTGTATTTTTCTTCAGTGCACATTACCAGTGTTGTAAATCATCATTCCTCAGGGATCAGAGAGGCTGAGGTTATTTACTTGGTGGAACCAGAGTGAAGAGGTAAAGATAGAGACTTACACATTCCTTTACAAAATGAATCTGAATCAAACGCCTTCCTCTATATATTCTCTACCTCTTGAGGGAAAACCTGAAATCCAGATCTGGATTTTACATGCGCATCTTGCTATGACTGCGCTGATCCTAATCTTCCAGATTGGGGAAGAAAATACAGAGCCTAACTGTCATTTAGGCTACGTGTTCTGCTTATGCGCTTCCATTTAAGTCAGTCTTAACAACAGTTTCTCTTACTGAACACATTAGGGCAGTCTCATTATAACATAATTATTTTGTTGAAAGACATGCATCTTGTTGCCTCATTCCAGAGCTTCCGGAGGAAAAATGCTAATACAGTCTGCAGTTTGATTATCATTGTGGTGACAGTTGTTTTCCTATTTAATTTTGACTTTGTTTTCATTCTTTGGGAACAGAGCAACTGCTAAAGCCCCTCTCCCTCTTTCAAAGATGCCATCCTGCAGCTAGGCAATGTTTAGCAAGGCACTGGGGCAACAGAAAAAACACATAAAAGGCACATAATGAAATATGATGAATTGTTGGTGAAAAGATCAACCAATTAATGCTTTCAGCTGTTGCAGCGCAAAAAAGACATATTGCCTCTCCCAAAGGTAGATCAAGTACTGTTATGAATTCCTAAAGCATCTTTAGAGAATTTAAATGCATCTTCCAGCTCTAAGCTGTGGACTCACGTAGCATTCCAGCAATTATATTTTCCCAAGGATGAACTGTTCCTGAACAGAATGGCCACTGAAGTGCATTTCATATGAGGGATTTCAAGTTAGCAGGAGCTTATAGTTCTATAAGTAAGGCATGTATCATCTGTTGGAAAGCTAAGCATTTCCCCAAGAAGTCTGGAAAAAATCCTGTGAAGACATTTTCAAATTCTGAGTACAAATCCAGTGTTTTTTTCACTTGCCTTTATTATCTAATTAGAGGCACAGGGTGAAGAAGGAATAAGAACACTAAGGACATAGGTTTTATTTTTTTATTTTTCTCAAAGGAGAAATATTGCTGTATTTTGTTTCATTAATTAAAAAAACCACAATCCTTTTCACTGAAACGGTCTTTTGAGCAAAAACTTGTTTCAGCGAGCTCTATGCACATGCTCAGTATTTTGGTAAAGAATAGAGGCATGGTTTTCAAAACAAATGAGTGATCTTGGATTTCTTTACCTTGTGATACTCAACTAGACTTCCATCAAATGGACTGTTTTCATTGTCCCCAAAAGGAGTCCCTCAAATCAAATCAGAGTATCTTAAGGTTTTTCAGATGAACATAAGATATTTGCCTAGAAAATGCACTGAAGTTTTGGCTGTTATTCACGTGAGGAAAAAACTAAATCTTCTATTGCCGCATAAAAGTTCACTAGGCTAATGCTGCAAGGGCCATTTGACTTGAACAGTTTCAGTGTCCACCTGAGACTGTGAAATAAACTTCCCTGGGTCAAATTCACTCCTTGTGTGGCTTCCTTGAATGTGCTGACCTCAGTGGATTTACACGAGGAAAAAAACATTTCCTATTTAAATCAACAGGAGGGAACTTTAGTTACTTGCAGCCACACTGTTGATTTATAAGCGAGCAGAAGGTGGGTATTACTGAAGTACCCCCTATATGTCCCTCAGGCATTGCATCAGGGGTACATTTGCAGAGCCATTGGGCTTCACTGCTTCAGAGCAAGGGTCTGCTAAACTGCAGTGGCTCTCTGCATCTCCAGGCAAAGGCAGAGCCTCATGAGCTTCCATCCAAACCCCTTCTTCTGGAGCAGCATGGCCACCCCAGCTCTGAAATGCAGCAAAGTAGCAATTATATTTATCAGCCTACTTGAACATTAAGTTCTGGGTAAACCATGAGCTGAGCCCTGCATTTGCTGCAACCCCTTGGGCAGAGCCAAAGGCCTGGAATCAGAAAAGCTGAGCAGGGCTGAAATTGTGGACACATCTGCAATTCTGCCTGCAGCCCTCCCTGCTAAAGCTCTGTGCTGGTGACAAATGGCTCATGTGAATGATATTGTCCAGCAGACACAATGCAGCTAATGCCCAGGCAGGGGCAGGAACCTGGAAATTGCCTCCCACGTTGCTGAGAGAGTAAGGGGAGTTTGAACTAAATCTGCTGGAGACTCAGAGGTCTTCTGGGAAGGATGCTGAAGAGGGCAGGGAGCTGCAGGTTATCTCTTTTTCAGGGGCAAATGCCTTTTATGCAATTATTTTAGACCCCTTCTTGGCTTCAGTGCCCTCCCCACGACAGTAAGGCTGATTATTTGTGCTAATGTCCTCATCTCTGGTGAACAATATTGCTGCTATATTTAATATGAGGGAGGGTTATTACAGTATTATCTAGAATAAGCCATAACCATTATAGGTTACTCTGTATCTCAAAGCTAGTTTTAATTAAAATTGCCAATAACTTTTGAGGTCTTTGACTTCTGGAGTTGAAGCAAAGGAACAAGATGCTCAGGTGGTTTCATTTGATTGTACGACTAATTATTAGAAGGGTGGAATCAGGTTCACTGCAGCTGATCCCTGCAGTTTCCGTGCTAGCTGTGAGAGTCCATCAGAGTCCAGCTAGGCTGGCCTTCCCAACACACATGTATATTTGGGAGCAGGTTATAATTTCCACAGGCCCATGGAAGGACATGTTATCCTCCCTCACTCCACTCAACTTGATTTTATTGTGAGCCAGAACTGTGGGACTTCATCTTGCCTGGGATGCTATTTGAGCAAACGCCCCGCTAGCGAGAAATAAAGAACTGGGTCCTCAGCAATTGCTTGGTCTGGTGTAAATGCAGAGAGTTTTCCTGCTCCCTCCTGAGCTTCAGCAAACCTGGACACCACATCTGCTGCTCTACCAACATGTGTGACAGAATACGAGGTCATGTCTCCCTTTACCTGCAGAAAGTAGAAAAGAGCCTCACAAGTGCAATATTAAAAGACTGTAATGAACATGCAATTAGAGATCAGAGAAGCCTTCTTGCAGGAAAGTGCTAATTAGTCCAATCAGAATTTCTGTGTCTCTCTTTTCCTGTGCACATCAGAGTTCAAGCTGTTGATAGTCACAGTAAACTTGGAAAAATCCATTTATATCCAAAACCTGATGGCTGGTATAAGCTATGTAATCGATCTTCTTTACCTAGACCTTTGCCTATGGCCTACATGCGATCAATACGCAAGCGCGGCAGAGGTGAGCTTGAGGCTGTAGTTGACACTGAAGGCAGTTTGCAGTTGGATACACTCATTGGTTTGAAGCAATTCCAATTCCCCCTTTCACCACGCCCCTCCTCCACCCTCTTGCCCTGTAAGACTGTGGACGTGTTTGAGAAGTTACAGGTAATGCATGGGGCAGATTTCTAGCAGGGAGAGGGGAAATGGACTGGCATTTCATGCACGTTAATGCAGCTTTGTGAGGAGGGGACCACTTCAACCCCAGAATCAAAGAGGTGTAATGAAGAATTAAATGACCTTTCCCTCCCACTTCCTCTGCCTATGCTTCCTCTCCTGAATATCAGGACCCAGCAAATTTTCTTCTCTGATGTCCGTCGATGGGCAGTTTCCCCACCTCAAGTACTGATGGGTTTCCACTATTCACTAACACCTCCCATGTGCCAGTACACTTAGCACTGTAATCACTACCTCCAGGAGAAGAATCATCCCAGATTTACCCTTATAGGAGATTTACACTCAAATTTACAACCCGTCCCTTTCCTAGGAGCATAGAGACAATCCTACACCATTACATGGTTTGAATAATCTGGAATCCCACCAAGTCATCCATCCCATTGCTGCAATGATATGATTAGAGGCCTTTGTAAGAAACCGTGTGTACTTGGGCTTTATTTTGGTATCTAATCAGTTCACATTGAATCAATATTAGCACCGTAACATGAGGAAAAAGACAGCATATTTGTTTGGGAAAATAAAGGCAGGCAACGATGGTATGTGTGAGTGATATTCCTTCTTAACTGTGCCATGAAACCATTTTTTCTCAGCCTGAAACTTCAGTCTTGATTTCCTTAATAGCCAGTTCTTTCATTTTGTTCTCCTTGTTCAGCCTTAAAAATTATTTACAAGGTACTTCTAAAAGCGGGCGATTTAGACTGCTCTAATGCTTGGTTTGTTTTTGTCTCATCAAATTGCCTGCTGACCTGCAAGCAGCGGCCAAATCAGACTGAAATTAAAAAGGTGGTGGAATATGCCCCAGTCTCTCCTCAATCAATACCAGCCTAAATTACTGCAAACCTGGAGCCATGGTGCATGTAATACATCATTTTGTAACCCCATAAATTGCTTTTAGCCAGTCTCTTCTGATTTCTTTTTAATGGCCTTTCAGCTAAGATCAAGTGTAACATCGGTTTCGCATCAGCTGCGTACCCTACCCGGGGACCGTCTCACACTGGCGCTGGGATGAGCTCAGCCAAATTGTTGTAACTCCTCGATGTTGGTCATTTGGAAGTTGCTCTGAGATGTCCCTGCTTTGTGAATTGCATTCAGAGAGGCAGTACTTGCCTGCCACGGACTGTGAAGTGCTGCCCGGGGCTGGGTTCTTACTTATCTCATCCTTGTTTTAGGGAAGGAAGGAAGAGAGGTGGAGAGAAGTTATTGGACTTTGGGATTTAACCCGTGGGTTACATAGCTCCGAGGCACTAGCCCTTCCTACGGTTTCTTTTGGGCAAACGGAGCTGTTTTAATCCCCAGTGGGGACGTCCAAAAGCTGTGGTCCCACAGACCTCTTGCTGTGGCCTCCAAAAACCACAGCTGGGGAGGTGGTGCCCTGGGCAGTGCATCTCCTGCTCCTGGATCATCCCTTTGCTTGCACAGAGCCATGTGAGACTCGAAGAGCAGGTGTCAAGCCTCCTCTCCTCCCGAGATGGCCCTGCAGCTTGTGCTGAGATGGAAGATCCTCACCATCTGCTAGCATTGCTGCCCTGGCCACACCACTCTTTTCCCAGCAGGTATCTGCCTGTATCACAAAACCCACTGCAAGAGAGGCCCCAACCTGCCTTTAGACCAGCTGCCTCCACAGCTGAGCTGGCAATATGATGAGCACTGAGAGAGCAACTTGATCCCCTCCAGTGATCCTTTCTAGAGGCTGTGTCCCCAGAGTTATTTTCAAATAACTTTCAAGAGAGGTAAGTTAAGCCCAACCCAATCAGAAGCAGGACCAGCACTGCATCCCTTCAGACAGGACTCTCACTTTTTGATGCCTTTCCCCATCCTGAACTCCCTTTTCTGTGGCTGTTTGCACAATGGTCCCAGTTTCAGGAGACGCCTTCTCATTTCCCACGAGATGTGCAGCAGAGAGACATCTGCTCTGGGTGCAGCCCCTTCACCTGCACCTTTCCAACACTTCCCACATAGGATACCAACTCTTCTGTAAAATAAAGTATATTCTTCCCCGGGCTTAATTTCAAGGGAGGTGTTGGGAGAATAAGAGATAGCATGTCCTTTGCATTATGCAAGTCCCACTATCCCAGACCTTCCTGGACATGAGTAGCTGGGAAGAGAAGTCAACTGGAGGTTGGCTACTCTGCTTGCTTCCAACATTAGTTGAAAATGAAAAATTTTCCTCTAATTTCAGTGCCATTTATCTCAGTTTTAACCAGAGGGGTGGGTATAAGGGAACGAACAAACATTTTACCCTGAGTTTTCTTTCCTGGCCATGCACCTAGAGCCAGTCACAGAGCTGGATGGAATTTCTCACCCGTCTTCCCCAGTGAGGTGTACTTCTGCCACCTAACAGCAAGCTGTGGATGGGAGTTCAAGGGATGTCACTCCCCATCCCCAGACCTCTTCTGCAATCAGAGCATGGCTTCAGCCAGCTGTTAAAATTGTCCTCCTGGTCCTGCCATTCCCTTTCTCCCTTCCTGCCCCCTTGGGATCCTTCCCCAGCCCGTGCAAACACAGGGGACCTGGAAGCAGAGCTGCTCAGAGCAGTCACGTAGGGCCCCTCATCCGCTGTCAGCCAGGCAGCGAAGTCCAGCCCCTCTGTGGGACTGGGAACATGGGCTTTGGGACGCAAGTGTTAAATCCAGCAGCAGATGTTTCTGGGGTGTCATGTTGGAGGTGCCAACCACCTCGCCCCTTTTTACCTTTGCTGAGAGCCAGTAAATTTAGCCATTCCTCTGTTGTTGTAAATGCCACAAGAAAACCGAACGGTGCTTAGCAGCAGACAAAAATGCAATTGATTGTGACAGATAAGAGGACTATATTTTCCAATATAAGGAAACTGAAAAGATTTTATAGAGCTCCACTGAAAAGAAATATTTTTACAAGAAAGTAATGAGAACTTTTGGAAGAAAAGGTTTAACTTTTAGCAAGAAAAGGTCATTTGTCTGTGGGTGCTTGCTGAACTGACGGCTATGCTTGGCGCTGACAGCAGCTCCTCTTCTCTTGGCTTTTCTGTTCCATTTTTCCCTGGCGATTGTCTTAAAGAGCTGTTAGGAAATCTTGGAAGAACTGTGGAAGTAGCTGTAATTAAAGTACCGCCTTGGTCTGTGTTGGTGCAATGTGTAAGTGAAGCGATTCCCTGGGCTGGAAGAGACATAATGAACTGAATTACCCATAAGATGCTTAAAATTTGTTGACTTGATCTGTGCAACTTGTAGCACCCTGAAATGAGAATGTAGGCTGTGTTGCAAAGAGCTCAAAACACTTTCAGATGTTCAGAGATGGTCAGAGATCAGATTTTCCTATCAGAAGTATCAAACACACCCCCTCCTTCCACCAAAACACAACCTTTTTAAAAACATCTAAGTAGGAAAACGATGCCTGCTGTTGGAGGGCAGAAATGCAAATGTCCTATTTCAAGTTGGTGTTTTAAAATGAAAATTTCCATTTTGTCTTGTTTCCAGTTTTCCCAAGGGGAATGCCAGCATTTTCCCGTTGGAACTGCTAGCTTCCTTTCAAATGATTTTTAGTTCGGAAGAAAATTAATTTTTCTCTTGGGACAGTTACAGGGTGAATCTCAAAGGAAACAAAACACTTCTGAGACTCTGGGAGAAAATGCTGTGTTTCCCCCTGCGTACTAATGCCCCCTTTACTGCATAAGCCACTTGTATCGTTTTACATAAAAGAAAGATGCAAAGGGAAGCGGGTGTGTTGGGGGAAGACATGTGCAAGCAGTGGCAGAGCAACCCACGAGTAACTGGCCTTTATTTTTCTAGGACCTTAAAATCAGATGCTACCCCAGGGCAACCCAAAGCAAATCAGGGTGGGATTTCCCAGCTCCGGCTGCCGAGAGAGAGAGCAGCGTAACCGCTTTGAGGCTACTTTGAGGTTATTTGTATGTCTACCGCCTTTCATCAGGAGTTGACAGAAGTTTCAAGGTGACACGAAGAGGGAATTTCTATGGCCTTTGCCTCTTGATGGGCTTCAAGTGGATTAACGGCTGCCCAGAAGTCACCGCACCTTACAAGCAATGCAGTGCTGCCTGTGTGACCAGGATGTTGCTGGCAGCTTCAGAGGAGGGTACCACTTATCACTGTTATTCTCCACAGGGAGTCTTAAAGCTCCTCAGATCTTCTGTAACTGAATAAAATGCACATGCAGCTGCAAATTTAATTCCTTTTCCTTTCTCTCTGAATATCAGGAGCAGCATGCTATAGGTAGGTAAGCCCTGATGCATTTTTACATATCTTTTTTTGAGACCGCAGTATTTAAAACTTTCTGTTAATAATAATAAAAAGCCCTCTTAATTAATAGAGCTTGTAATAGCGACACTGGCATACAGAGCAAAATTTGACAAGAGAAATTACTTCTGCAGAAACATAATAATAAACTTGTGTGCAGATCACAATACTGATAGGCATAATGTACTGCATCTGGTTTCAATTTACAGGTTTGACCTTTCACCGAAAATGAATTTTAATAGGCAATTGACTTAAATAATTGGTATGTGTTCAAATCAATACTGGAATGTGATGGCTAAGTGGTTAAAATAATTGAGGTGTATGAAAGGGTTTTTTAAAGATTTTCAGATTCAGATCAGAAGGATGATGTTTGTGGAGATCGGAGCTCAGTTCTATGGCTGCGCTATCACTAAAGTACCACGTACGGCCATCACTTCAGCAAAACTACTTTTTTACCCCCTGGAGCCCTCCCAGCAGGGTGACTGCTTCTCGCAGCTGCACAGAAACAGGCTCCAGTGCTCACTCCTTCTGCTCTTGCGCAGGGGTTATGGAGATGAGGAGGATGCCGTGCTCTCTGGATTGCTGCGGGAGGGAGAATCCGGGTGCACATCCACCCCGGTGTAAGTTAGAGCCACCGTGGGCATGCTGTAGTGGGCACACTGCTCTCAGCCCCTGTGGCTGCCCTGAGCTGGCCGCGTGCAGGGGTTTCGGGGTCCTGCAAGTTAACGCCTGTGTGATCTTAGCGAGCTCACGTTTTGCACGTGCAGAGGAAAACCATGTTTTGCAGAGCATCGTTTCTGCAATGGTCCACAAGAAGGTTCCCTTTGATTGTAAAGCACGGCTGTCACTCCGACTTTCATTTATAATGCATGGATAAGAGTAGGGGATGCCTCATCGCACCCCAGCAGCAAGCGCTGACAGGTATGTAGTGTTGGTGACTGCTAAGGACCTGTTATCTCTTCTGAAACTAATGCAAACGAATTTAACCCTGCGCATTAAAAACAGAGGCTGAAAGATGAAGGGCAAGACAGCACACTGTGATTCGAGATCGCATTCTGACAGGTCATGGCTGCTAACCAGCCCCACTAGCTGCAGTGAGGGCTTTCTGCACAGGACAATTTTGCTGGTGATTTATGAGGTGGAGTAGACTCCAGGTTGTTCTTCCATCGCTGACCTGGTGCTGCAGATGGAGCAGCAGTGCTGGTTTGTCATCGGTGGCATAGGCAGATATGCCTCAGTGACACACTGGTGCTGAAGTGCAGAGCGGGATGCAGATGCTTTTATTACATCTGTATATACGTGTTATTTTTTTTTAGCAGAAGATGTGTGCATTGCTGCTGAATCTATGCCTAATGTTTTTATATTTCTATCATATAGAAAGGTTTGTTTCTTTGTCCAGAAAGAAATAAAAAAACACCAGAACACCAAAAGTATTTCCATTTGGACACTCTCTCAGCCCTTACCTCCAGGTTGGCCTCTCCTCTCTCTCCCATGAAAGAACACAACTGATTTGTCATTAAAGTCACACGTTTTCTCCCTGGGCAATCCAGAAGACTGGGGTAAGAGCTTTCAGGTGGAGAAGATGGGCTTTTTTTGATGCATTGAAACCTGACCACCTGAAAATCATTAAGGGCCATGAGTTTATAAAAGGCTCTTCCCCAGCTTAGAGGGATGGTGGTGGGTGAGGTGTTCAGGTTGGAGGCTTGCAGGATGAAGAGCTTTTGCAGAGAAGGGGGATGGCTGTGGGAAGAGGAGCTGCTTGAGAGCTTGGATGGTAGGTTGGGGTGGTGACTGCTCTGGTTTTGCTTGTGCTTGAAACAGCTGCTTCACTTTGGGGCTCAATTGCTTGTTGTGGGGTGCTGAGAAGCAGAAGAGGGTTTGTACTTGGGCAAACCAAGTGAGAAAGCAAACCTGCTTAAATATGGTGAAGTTCTCTGGTTGTTCAGGGACCACCTTTGGGGAGAGGGGGCTGTGCCAGGGCAAGCTCTTGCAGTTCAAGCATCTTTCAGTAGAGCTGCTCCATTTGCTGCCAGGCAAGTCAAATGTTGACCTGAGTTTGTAATGAGAACCCAGGAGAGATATCCAGGTATGAAGTGCAGCGCTGACTTTGTCAGTAGCTGGCAATGTGGTCTGTGTTCTGGCACAATTTCTCTTCTGATATGCATTTATATCAGGAAGAGGAGGCTGAGCTGCAGAGCTGGTTAACCTGCTCGACTCGGACAAGGGGGCTGGAAGGGGAAGCGCTGTGGACTCTGGCTGTTGCACTTACAACAAATTCTGCATTTTTTTGTGTTTTACCTGTCTGCTTCTCTTCTGGCTGCAGAGAGATGAATTTTGTGGAATGTATGGATGCATGTTTCAGCTTATCAGGAATCATTATAAAAAATAGTAAACCCCAAAATCTAGGGGCTTTTGCTGTTGGTTAGATGATGTGATAAAGCCACTAGGTACCTTTGGGGCAGGTCAGATGAGCTGCCTTGCAATGCTTTGTGTCTGTCTGGTGAGGCTGGCTATGCCTGGTAGGGGATGGCCCAGGGGAGGACTGGGGTGTTGCTAGGGACCACAGGCTCTGTGGTGTGTGCTGCTGATGTGCACGAGGGTGGCACGGAGAAACCCAGCGTTTCCTGAGAGGAGCCGAGCATGCCATGGTGGCTGCTCCCTGCCAGGAGGCATCTTGCTCCCAGCAGACCAGCCTCATTCAAGCAGAGTTTTGCTGCATCTTCTGAAGCTAAATTTATGAGACTATTTACAAAGAGTTGCCCCTATTTTTAGCCCAGATCAATTCCTCAGTCTGCTTTTGCTATGCAGCTGTATGTACAGCTGTACTGGGGTGATGGAGGGAGTAGCAGGGGTGTCCCTGTGGCTGTGCTCAATTCATGTGAGGGCTCTGAGCTCTCCTTGGGTTTGAAGAGTATGTGTGGGAGGGTAAGAAATTTGGTCTCTGGGGCTGGTCTGACCCTGGGTAGCTGCTGCAGCTCTGCCATGTCCCCAGGGATTTTCTGCTAGCACCAGTGTCTCTGCTCACCCCAAACTGGGTAAGGCTCAGTCCCACCTGGGAAACCAGTCTTTTAAGTGCAGGCTGACTCAGTGATGGTGTAAACCCAGAATGCAGCCTCTGACTTGGCTGGGTGTGCAGCAAGCTGAGGCTGAGCAGCATCTGGCTCCAAATGAGGTTTCTCTCCTCTTTCATCTGCTCTTGGTCTCAGAGTTGGACTCTAAGATGACTGAACAATGAGATCAACATTGTTGTCTGTATTTTAGCAAATACTTCATGTTTTAAGACTCTTTATTGAAAAAGGCAGGCAGGAGCTGAAGGACTGTGAGGAGAGACATGTTTTGCACAGGCTTTCCCCCCCCCCCCCCCCCCCCAGAAGAAGTTGTAAATTCTGCAGACTAGAAAACATTTTTAGCTATATTTGCTCTCAAAATGGAATGGCTGCCAGCTCAAATATTTTTGTGGTGCTTCTGTAAATAAGGTTCACAGGTATAACTGATACAGCAATCTATCATTGTGCCAAGTGGCTGCTCCACTCTGTGACTGCAATTTGATCCTGATGCAGAATAACTTCTTGAATATATAGGAGAAATAATCATAGCTTGTTTTCCCAGGATATCCCTTCTTTAGAAAGATAAAGAAGCTAAATCCTTCCATCAAACCATGTTTCTGCTTAATTAATGCATGTCGCAGACCCTTCGGTAGAGTTGCAGTTCCCAAGTGTGACAAAGATGAACGTAGCAGTGGATGGCAGATGAGTCTGATACAGATAGAAAGGCATAGGGGAAAAAATTTACCCTTTTCTCTTTGAGTAACTGGACATCCTCAGCAGTGCATCTGTCATAATGCTGCCGAGATAATCTATCTTCTACAGCCTGAAATCTGATAGGATTTGAGACTGACAGTGTGGAAAATAGAAACTGTCTTGGCATTGAGCAGACTGGCAGGGAAACCTCTTCCTGGGGGTGGGATTGACGGTGTGGTAAAACCAATTACTGTGGACCCTGGTCTCGGCTTGCAAGGGCTGCACTTATGCAGACAACGCTACTGGTTGCAGTAGCTCTGCTTGTGCTCAGGTGAGCAGCTGCCATATGTTGAGAGTTGCAGCTTTCAGGGCTTTTGCAGTATTGAACTGCTGTATGGAAGTCACTTTTTATAAAATGCTTTTTGCAGCTATACATTATGTACTTGAACTGTTCTACAGTGCTAAAGCAATGCCTGGAGGAACAGTGCCTTCTGGAAACATCACTTCACTCCTATATCTTCTGGAAAGTTCATTGCTGCCTTGGCAAAATTCAGTTTTTATTAAAAATGATTAATGTCTATGAATTTAATCAAGGCGTATTCACACAGTGGCGGTTTTACTATAATAGTTTGATTTTAAACAGCTTGTGTCCTGATGCGTGAGGTGTGTTATATTATTTGACAGCGGTGACATTTGTATTTGTAATTACTAAATGGTGGCAATCCATTGGAAAGCCTGCCCCACTTGAGGGAATGAAATGGATGGAAACGCACAGCATCGAAAAGCACAAAGTGTCACAATACATCAGCGCATCCTGAGATTAAAAAAGCCAGGGATGGCATTATCCTACCAACAAAAGCACATATATGTTCCCAAACAAATTGCTGAGTTTTAATTATTTCTTTTGTATTCATGAAATATTCTCTTCCTGCTTATTGCCTGACACAGTTGCCTCTTCATTTCATAACACAGGAGCATCTCAAAAGCAGAAGATGTCATGCGTGGGAGTCATGGGCCTCTTGGGGTTTGATTACAGAATGCTGAAAAATTGGGCAAGTCAAGCTGGAACAGAGAACCCAAATCTGATATAAATCTTGATAAATTGGTCAGGGAAAAATATGTTTGGAGCTGCTGTTTTTAAAGTGCTGAGGTGTAGGATAAACTTATCACCTGGTACAAGCTATTTTGAAAGTGGCTTTGGACTATTAACACTTTGCAGATATGATCCCTCCCCCTGCAGAGGAAACTTGGTATTTATCAAAGTGCCTGAGAAAGTGGGGTAATAGGGAAAGGAGATATTCTCAGGCCTGCTGGTAATTAATGGTACTTGTCTCCTAGTTAAGGAAGAGCTGTTGGGTGAGATTGCTACCTGGATTGTGCAGACGTAATAAGAACATGGAGATCTAAATGAAATTAATAACTTAGATGGTTTGTCACCTGCTGGGATGCCTGGTGACACTGGGCTGCACTTGTTCTTGACACCAAACTCCTCCTCATCTGCATGGTCTATTAGGGCATTTCCAGTCCATTTGGGTCTCTGTCCTGGCCGCACAGCAACTCATAGGAGAAAAATAGACCTTGTTGAACCTGCACAACATGCAGAAACCTTCTGCAGAACTGCTCCTCTGGAAGATCTAACACTTTCCAGCTAGCCCTCCAACAACCTCTGAGCTGGTGCCAAGCTGGGGGTTGAGCATCTGGCTTTGACGCAAGCAGCATGGACAGGACCTGGGGACCAGGCACAGCCAGCAGCGTGTGGGAGAGACTCCTCCATATTAGCTGGATTATTAAGGCAAGACACCAAGTTCTAGAGCTATCCCAGGTCATTGCAGGGTCTGACAAGGTGGTCTTCAGAACAAGTGGGAGTTAGCTGTGAGCAATCAGGGCATGGACAGTCCTGCCTGGTGGCTGGAACAAAACTGCATATCAGACTACAGATGGAAAATACCTGGGATGCTAGGGGCCAGCACACAGACAGTGCAGAGCACTGGTGGGAGGGGAAAAGTAGCGAGAGCCCCAAACCAGGGGCCTCAGGAAAAGCTAGATCAGAAGTGTCCCATAGTGGAGGAAGGGGTTTGCCTTCAGGGTCTCCCAGGCTGCTCCCCAACAGCTTGTGCTATCTGGGGGCTTTCTAGGAGCTCTTAAATGTTAACTAACAGCTGAGAAGGATGGTGCTGTGGCTGGAGGAACATGCTGTGCAAGAAGCATGTGGCAAAAGATTTGCTGCCCCCATTGTATTTCAAAAAGCTTGCACCAACTGGGGAGCCACCTTGCCTGGCTCTGGCAGAGCTGCTGGCCCCAGAGGAGACCACTGTGGTGGGTGCTGCAGCTTAGGTGGGTGGACCCGCTTACTTGCTTTACAGAAGGCACTGAATGTTGTGCTCTGGAGCTGCCTGCCCCTGTTTCACCCTTACAACCTCTGCTGTCTGCACAGTGCTAGAGCCGTGCTGCTGCCCTTAGCAGTTGGTGTAGGTGGTGCTGCTGCTCAGGACTTGGATATGTCCACCCTTTGTGATCCTGCCGGGAGGATAGTCTCTAAATGTAGATTGATGCTAGCTTGGTGCACAATGGATCTGGATTTGCCTAGCTGGGGTGGTGTACACCCATCTTCATGGTGTCTGAGTAGATATTAGTCTTGTTTTCTTGCAAAGCTCCAGTTGCTGAACAGGTCTTGCTGTAAATAACAATCTTGTGACTTCCTCAAGTGTGTGTTGCATCTGGATTTTTTCCTGATAGTCAAAATAGATATTTTCTCTTTCCTTGGGTATTGGATTTATCCTTTGCAGGTGCTAATTTATACTGATTGCAGCTCATCAGTCTTGCATCTTGTCTGCCACAGGGTTTCTTATGCTTTCTAACTTTCTGAAGGGAATGTGTATTGACAGCCCTCAATGAATTCTACAATACAGGAGGTGCACACAGGGCTGAATCCTTGTGGTGAGTCCTAGATAGTCCCTGACAATGCCTAATGGTTTTATTCTCAAGTAAATGTTTCATTATATTAATCCAACAATGGCAAAAAGTAGTGCAAGACTTATGATAGCCCTCTTAGTCAAAGTAAAAACACTATCAAAAATAGGTGACCTATCTGACTTCTTGCCATGGGTTCTTTGGTAGATAGCAAAAACTGTCTTTTAGATAAGACTGAAGTCCTCTTTCCCAAGTGGTTTTCTAGGTTTTTTAACCAAACTTTGCTTTCAGGAATGATCTATAAACTCTATCAGTATTTATGTAAAAAGAGGTTCATAATTCAAAATGCAGAAATGAAATATTTAGGTAAGATTAATCCTGAAAACATCACTGCTCTAGCTGTATAATCATTTTATGACATGGACATATTTTTTTGGCTACTAACTTTTCCTTTGAAAAAATCTAGTTCCATTGCAGCTTAAAATATT